>NW_006256828.1:313545-444080 GCF_000478725.1 Eutrema salsugineum | reverse complement strand
TATGATTTAAGTTTTTTTTAGTTAAACTCGGTTTAATACGGTTTATCGATTTATCTAATTTCCGGTTTTTGACGGTTCAATCCGGTTTTCAACTCAACCCGGCTATACTTCCGGTTCGTGGTCCAACCTGGTCTGACCGCCGGTCCGGTCCGGGTTTAAAAACACTGAAGTAATACGTTATGTTGGTGCTCTTTTGATCATGGATATTCATCTCCGGCTTTCCTGTTCTAGAAGATCTTACAGTGATTGGGCCTAAAGAATATTCCACAGGCGGTCTGCAGCTTCTGCGTGTGAGGTCTCAGTCTCTGAAAAGCTTTTGTCTCGTGTTTGACTACTTTGGTCGAAATGGACAAGTGGGCAATGTTTTCGGCTGAGATTGATGCTCCAAGACTGGGGTATATGAGTTTCAGAGATGACCAATCTGATATGATTGTGGTAAAGAACCTGGCTTCTTTGTTCATGATCGACATTGATACTAAATTTAATGTTACGTTTGGCGGAGGATTTAAGCAAGATAGATGCTATCCATGATTTTCTCATCAGGATATCTAGTGTAAGACATATGATCATCTCTCACGGCAATCTAGACGTAAGTTAAAATATATACTTTGTGATGCATCTACTGTATAACAACCAAATGTTTTTTAGTTATCTAAGATGTAATCTTTTCTTTCCTCTTGCAGGTCCTCAATCTATATTTCTATTTGAGGCCCATTCCCAATTTCCATAACTTGTATCGTTTGGAAGCTGCGTTCCCTAAATCTATGGAACAATTTATGCCAGTCTTTCTTGAGAGCTGCCCAAATCTGAGAAACCTCATCTTGGTAAGAATCTGTTTTGAGCCTATGATTTGGTTTACAACATTTTTGAAGTATATTGTAAACTCTAGTTGTTTGTTTTCAGGAGGAAGGTCAAACTGAACACACCTATGTGCCTCAGTGTTTGGTATCAACTCTGGAATGTGTTGAGATAAAAAAAAAAAAAAACTGGATATGGAGGAAGAAAGTTGGAAGAAAATAGTTAGGTACTTTCTTGAGAATTCAGTTGTTCTCAAGAAACTCCTCCTGCGTTTCAGAGATTCTTCTACATCCAACCGAGATTCAGTCTTTAAAAAGCTTCTTACATTTTACAAAGCGGTCTTGCAGTTGTGAGATTATCATCCATTGACAATGTCATTGAAGATCAGCCTAGGAATCTTTTGGATGTATGGCATTCTTCGTCGGGTATCGACTGAAACCATTGTTTACAGTTACAGTCTCAGAGATCTACCTTCTCTGCTTCATTCTCTTCTAGTTTCTCTTGGTACCGTGCTGAACAGTCAACCAGTTGTAACCTTTTTTTACGAGTGAGATTCAAAATTTTATCCATGTTTTCTCGAAAATCACTTGCGAGGAAGTTAGAAACTGTACTTCTACAAAAGCAACCAAAATCACTGAAAAGTGAAAGCTAATAGGTGAAAAAAAAAATGAATCTACCTTATAACAAACCTCTTAATCATGTTCTGAATATCATCTCTCGCTTTGAATACTTCCTAATAACCTCGAGCTCCCTTTGCTTCCTGAGATCTTCCCAATAACTCCGTGGCTGCGATATAGCACTAATTCAATCATAATACTCACTCTCTCCACTATAATCTTCATCATCTTGATCTTCCATTTCAATTTCATCCCAACCATTTAGAAATATTGATGATTCAAGGATCAAACAAAATGCTTCTGATTCTTCTTGCTTCTCGGCTTTCAATGATTCTTCATCATCTTGTGAAGACTTTTCCTCTTCACCACTTTGTCTAGATACGTGACTCTCAAATTCTTCTTCCTTTCTTTTATTCAACCTAATTGCTGATGTAATTTCTTGAGGATTAACTCTATATTCCTCAATCTCCATGGATTTGCCTTCTTCAAGACTACTAACTTATACTTTCTTTGCTTTTTCTTTGTTTCTCTCTTCATCCTCCACATCAATGACTCTTCTTGAAAATTTGTCTTTTTTTTGTGTCCTCTATATTTTTCCTCCTAATAGTTCTCTCCCTGGAATCCCAAAGATTCGCCTTCTCTCTGATACTCAATCAACGGAGGAAAACATCTTGCTTCTCTCTCTTTCTGACAAGGATCTGAAACATAACTTCTGTCTGATTGTGAACACAAATCTATTTCTTCACGGAGAGATTCAAAAAAGGGAACTCGAATTGGAATTTCTCGAAGAGGCTAAATCCAGAACTCTGTCCTGCTATCGCTAAGGGATTGATTTTGACTCGAGCTTGAGCTTACCATATCTGAACCAGAGAAGAAGCTCCCGTGCTGATCCCATTTCTTGACAGGTTTTTCTGGTTTATCCTGACTATTAAACAGATTGGAATTGGTCTGTTGCAGAGTAGAGTTCGAAGAAAGAGTCTGTAGAGATTCCTCTGTTTCAGAAACAGAGGATCTTGAAAAAAGTTCAAGAACCACTTTACTCTTCCTCTCTTCTTCTCTACTTCGATTTGGTTTACTCTCTTCATTACATTTTATCAATTTTTGTATATGTAATTTATATTTTATTTCATAAGGTATATGTAAGTTTATGTTGCTTCAAATCTATGGATGGAAGTCAATTTACAGTGAGTAAATTAAGGGTTTAAAAAGACAATGAAAAATTTGAGTAGATTAATGGGTTCTGATTAATGGCGAACTAGAAATATTTTTTATCGGGGTCAATATTAATAAATTATATATAAAATTTAAATAAATTAAAATATTACTTTTGAAACTGAATGTTTAAAATAATTTATTTATTAGTTTTGGATTATAAAACAGAACTAAAATAATGTATTATTGTTATAAATTTTATAAATTGTAAGTTTGTTAAATAAAAATACATATATGTAGTGATAGAAATATTTAACAGAGCCGAAGAGAAGCATTCCTCACAACTACTCAAACCTCAATTATCCATCTCTTATCTTCACTTTTGCAGTCTATTTTTGGTTGTCAAAATGCGATGGCTCAGAGTACGGTGCTAAAACAATCGGTGGCGAAGAAGATTGTGGAGGCTCCGATCAAGCGGCTAAAAATCACGGTGCCTAAGTTTGACAACAGGAGCATCATCAAAGGGTATTCACGCACTCTCATTGGCAGATGCATGAACCCTCAGATGCAGGATATGAAAGCTCTCTTGTATATGCCTCTGAGAATCTGGAAACTGGAAGATCGAGTTGCTGGAGCGGACCTTGGCATGGGTAAATTCCAGTTTGATTTCGAAAAGGAGGAAGACATCAAGGAGGTGATGAAGATGGAGCCTTTTCATTTCGATTACTGGATGGTGTCTCTGGTTCGGTGGAGCCCGGTGGTCGATCCTCAATATCCGTCGGCGATCAAGTTTTGGGTTAAAGTGATGGAAGTTCCACTTTATTACTAGGCGGATGTAACATTCGAGAGTATTGGAAAGGCTCTCGGAAAAGTGGAAGCCGTCAATTTGGATGAGGGGAAGATACAGGTTACAATCGACGGCTTCAAACCACTGGTTCTCGAAACGACGTTTGAATTTGATGGCGGTGAGGAGACAACGGTTTATTTACGATACGAACGTCTGTTTGGTTTCTGTAAGATCTGTCAGAGCCTATGTCATGACTCTCAACGTTGCCCAACTCGGATCGGAATGGAGGACCGCTGGAGTCGAGAGGAATATTCTGATGAACCGGCGAATTGTCAGGGACCAATGTCTTACAAGGCAGCTGCAAAATACGGAGGAAATGAAGGAAAAGAGGTGCTGAAAAACAATGGAGGAGGTACTGATAGCAAACAGTACAAAGGGAGATCAGAGAGGAAATATGGTGAAGGCTCTTCGCAAACCAACAGACCATCGAACCATTTTCCTCCGAAGGAACACCACAAGAGGCGGATGACGTAGGAGGAGAAAGACGACATTCCGGTGGACACAGAAAACTTGATTCAGCAGAAAACATCATTTTTAGTCACGGAGAATGAGGATTCTGAACCAGTTCAGGCATCTCAGGTGATCAAAGGGAGCGATGGAAAGCATTTGAAGCCAGGTTTGGAGGTTGGTTTGGATATACATGGCACGAAGGAAAAAACAGTGAGGAAAAGCTTGTCATTTGTGGATGATGACTTGCTAAGCCTCGGGTCTCAAGATAAAGGTGATACTGACATGGAGGTTATGCGAGTTCTAGGCGGGCAAGGAGAGAGTTTGGTATCAAATATGGAGGTCATAGCACAAGGAGATACTCGAGAAACTGGCGATGCAATAGTCGAATTTTGGCAACAGGTGAATGCAGGGATTGAACCGGGTGAGCTACAGCTCTGTATTGAGAATAATCTAGGTGAATTGGGACAAGAAGATGGCGAATTTTTTCAGGACCAAGACATGGAGACACAGACGATGGAGAAGCAAGGAAACCCACCGGCGAACACTGAGGCAGTGGAGCAGAATAAGATCGGTTCTCAGATGGCGATACTAGAGGAAATTGCTAGGGATTTAGCTGACCCAGCTAAATCGGAACCCAAGAAAAGACAGAACAAAACCAATCTCCCTTACCTGGGTGGTGGTTCTAAAAAGAGAATGGTTCAAGCACTGGTCTCTCCGCGGAAGAAACAGGTTACTAAATCGACAAACCGCAATGGAGAAGGAGCACGTACGGCAGCTCCAAGAGGCCCTTCGTTTATGAAGAAGGAGTAAAAATTTTAAATTTTACATGAGGATTTTAAGTTGGAATTTTCAGGGTCTAGAGAGGTTTGGAAGAAACATAGACCAGAGTTTTTGTTTCTTTCAGAAACTAAGAATGAATTTTCTTTTTTACAAAAATTTCAATTTCATTTTGGTTACAATAAGTTGTATACGGTTGAACCGTCTGGTGCAAGTTGGGGACTTACTTTATTTTATAATGATGACTTTGATGTTTCTATACTGTTTTCTCGAATTATTGATATTGAGGCTACTATTCTTGGGAAAAAAGTTTTCCTTTCATTCATTTATGGAGACCCGGTAGCAAAAATGCGAGATCAAGTTTGGGAAAGACTAACTCGTATAAGTCTCATAGAGACAGACCCTTGGTTTATCATTGGTGACATGAATGAAATTACGGGTAAAAATGAAAAACATGGAGGCAATCTAAGACATGCATCCACTTTTGTATCCTTTAATCTCATGATTTGGGACTGTGGTTTTCTCGAATTTCCCTGTCTAGGGAATACAATGTCTTGTAGAGGGAAAAGAAACTCAACAATTGTTTGCTGCAGACTTGATCGAGCCCTAGCGAATGAAGACTGGCATGAATTATTCTCACATTCCTTTGTTGAGTACTTGGCAATGATTGGGTCAGATCATAGGCCAATGGTTGCAACCATTGAAGACAAAATTCCAAGGAAAACATCACAATTTCGCTTTGATAAATGATGGTTGGGACAAAATGGTTTAATGGAATCTATTTCCAAAGACTGGAACCTAGATCCCGGTGGTGAGGAAATAAGGCTTACGGAGAAAATTCGGAATTGTCGACGAGAGGTATCCAAGTGGAGGAAAACCCTGAAACCATATGGAAAGGCTAAAATTGAGGAACTGAAACGGGCATTAGAGGAAATACAAAACGATGACACACGGTCGGAAGAAGACTTGAAGGCAACAGCAAAACAAATTCAGGAGGCTTATCGAGATGAGGAATTATACTGGCAACAGAAGAGTAGGACTCAATGGGCGCATGCAGGAGACAAAAATACTAAATTTTACCATGCCCTAGTTAAACAAAGACGGGCAAGAAATCGGATAATTGGGTTGCATAACGAGGCAGGTACGTGGGTTACATCGGAAAACGAGATTGAACAAGTGGCAGTTAATTATTTTGAGAAGCTATTCTCCACCACATCCACAATGGAGTTTGAAGAAGCTCTGGGACAAATCAGACCACAAATCTTGGAAACAGATAATGTTAGGCTCACGGCAACAGCCACAGAGGAGGAAATAAGGAAAGCACTATTTATGATGCACCCCGAAAAAGCTCCGGGACCCGATGGGATGACAGCACTCTTTTACCAGAGAGCGTGGCAGATTATTAAGAATGACCTCGTTAGGTTAATTAATAGCTTTCTGGATACCGGTGTTTTTGAAGACGGTCTAAATCTAACGAACATATGTTTAATTCCTAAAACGGAACGACCTACGCGTATGACTGAACTGCGACCAATTAGCCTCTGCAATGTCGCTTATAAAATTATATCTAAAATGCTATGTCAACGGTTGAAAAGACTGCAGCCGGGCCTAATATCGGAAACACAATCAGCCTTTGTGCCATGGCGGTTGATTTCGGACAATATTCTCATCGCACAAGAGATGTTTCATGGTCTTAGAACCAAAAAATCGTGCAAATGTAAGTATATGGTAATCAAGACGGATATGAGTAAAGCCTATGATCGAGTCGAATGGACGTTTATAGAGGAACTTCTGCGGCGATTAGGCTTTGCAGAAAAATGGATTGGATGGATAATGAGGTGCATTACATCAGTCAAGTATAGAGTCTTACTAAATGGTCAACCAAAGGGTCAAATCATTCCAAAACGAGGTTTACGCCAAGGGGACCTCTTATCCCCATACTTATTTATTTAATGCACGGAAATACTAATAGCAAATATTAAGAAGGCTGAACAGAAAAAGCTATTAACTGGTCTTCAGGTGGCGAGGGCAACGTCTCACATTTACTCTTTGCAGATGACAGTATATTCTTTTGCAAAGCAAATAAAGAGGAATGCCAAAAATTGTTGGCCATACTGAAACAGTATGAGAGTGTGTCGGGACAACAAATTAACTTTGATAAATCTTCAATTCAATTCGGTCATAAGGTCACAGACCAAATCAAGGATGAAATGCGGCAGATTATAGGAATCACTAGAGATGGCGGATCGGGATCGTATCTCGGCATCCCTGAAAGTTTAGATGGCGCTAAGACAAGTGTTTCACTTTGTAGCAGAGCGACAATATGATCGGGTTAATAGTTGGACATCTTGGTTGCTGTCAAAAAGGGGTAAAGAAGTTCTAATCAAATCGGTAGCATCTGCGATGCCAACTTTTGTCATGTCTTGTTTCCGGTTGCCAAAAGCAACAACACGGAAATTAACTAGTACGGCAGCAAGGTACTGGTGGAGTTCGAACGGACAAAATCGCGGTATGCACTGGATGGCATGGAAAAAATTGTGTAAGGCCAAAACTGAAGGTGGACTCGGTTTTCAGGACGTGGAGGACTTCAATACAGCTTTATTGGCAAAACAATTATGGAGGCTTATTGATAGGCCAACCTCACTGTTTGCTCGAGTCTTCAAAGGACGATATTTTCGGAATGCGAGTCCCTTGGACCCTGTGAAATCCTACTCACTGTCTTATGGATAGCGAAGTATTATCTCGGCTTGATCTCTGGTTAGTAAAGGACTGATTAAAAGAGTTGGTTCTGGAAATTCCATTTCTGTCTGGAATGACCCCTGGATATCTTCTTCTCGTTCGAGACCAGCCACTTGTAAGGGTATTAATTACTACCTAAACCTCATGGTTAATCACTTGATTGACCCAGTGACAAATTCATGGAATCTGGGATTGCTGTCGGCAATCATTGAGCCAAAGGATGTAGAAATTATTTGGGGAATGCCCATTAGTAGAGTATATAGGCCAGACCATTTAGGCTGGCACTTTACACAATCTGGTCAATATACGGTTAAATCTGGGTATAGAGTTGAGTGGGATTATCTTGAAGGAGATGTGGCAGTATATCATGGTCCAGAAATAAAGGCATTACAAACACATACTTGGAAACTGAAATGTGCACCAAAATTAAGGCATTTTATTTGGCAAGTCCTCACTGGGTGCCTTTCGGTTTCCGCCAGATTACGTTCACGGGGAATACAGTGTGACAAACAATGTGCACGATGTGGAGCGGAGGAAGAAACTATTAATCATGTCCTTTTTGAATGTCCTCCGGCTTTACAAACATGGGCTCTATCCCAGGTTCCATCACCCTCTGGGACATTTCCAGAGTCATCGGTTTATTCGAATTTTGATCACCTTTTCTGAAGAATTCCACAGGAGGCCAGAAATACACATTTCCCTTGGATCGTATGGTACATATGAAAGGCAAGGAATGAAAAAATATTTTCGAATAAAGACATCGACCCACAGGTCACTTTAAAAATAGCGGAAACAAAGGCCACTCTTTGGGAGGAAGCCCAAAGGGAGGGTCCAGATTCACCCATATCGGATACTTACAATGCGCAATATAAGGCACCCAACACACCATATGAGGGTTGGTGGTGTTATCTGGATGGTTCATGGAAAGAGACGGACTCTTCCGTGGGACTAGGCTGGTATTTTTTTAAGGAAGGAATACCGGATAAAATAATGGGAGCACAGAAGGTACGGCGGAGTCTCATGCCTCTATATGCAGAAGCTGAAGCCCTTATTTGGGCAATGCATTGTATGCTGCTGAACCAGAAGACGGAAGTCGCGTTCGCAACAGACTGTTCGGAGCTAGTGAAGATGGTGTCTGCACCCGACGAATGGCAAGCTTTCGTCCTACATCTGGAGGAGATCCAGAAAATGAAAGACAACTTTCGTATCTTTATTCTAACTCACATTCCGTGCACAAAGAACTCGAAGGCGGACAAGCTGGCAAGGAGCGCTCGAGTCCATCCTCAAGAAATCATGTATGTTAATTCAGTCCTACCAGTTTGGTTGACTGAACCTTTGTAAGTAGTTTAAGCTGTTGACAAAAAAAAATATATTTAATTTTATGTAAACAATACTAATAATCCTATATTTTTATTTTTATTTTTTCTGAAATACTGATTAGAGAAAATGGTATGATAGAAGAATTTTTTTTAGAATATTTACTTATCTCAAATACATTATCTACACTAATTAAAGGGGTTTAACCAGTAAAATTGCAGAAGCTATTCTAATACACGAAAGATTTAATGTAAATGGGAGAGAAATGAATAAGGAAGTTTCGTTTAAAAATATCCAAACCATGTCAAACCAAATAAAACAACAAATGATTAATGAAAAAAAGTAAAAGGTGCAACCACCAAGGATTGAACCTGAGCTAGGGGGTCAGTGTTATGTGCATCTAACCAAATGATCTACAGACAACTAATTATATGCAGCTACAAACAAAATTTTATCAAATTCACAGGGGTCAGTTGACCCCCCTCATCCTTCACTAGCTCCGCCACTAGCTCTGATGATCATTCTGGTAAATTGGAACAGATAATTGGTTATATATATATAAATACGAATTAAAAATAAGGCATAAAGCCAACGATTCCCTTAGCATGGTTAAATCTATATATATATATATATATATATATTTCTGTAGTGATTTGCTTACGTGTTGCGCTTATAGCAAGTTTCACAACCTCTCGTTTACGTGTCAACTCTAGAATTAGTTTCGGCTGCAAAAAGACAAATTACCCTATTTACCGATTATGTGTTATTTTTTTTTGGTTATTATCTGTTGATATGTTAAAAATAACTTATAACAAACCGATATAAATTATTATGGTTTAATGCTTAATTTCACTGTAAAATTAAACCGTTTTTGAAATGATATATAACCAAAATTTATAAAGTAATTAACAAAAAACGTTATTATTATTAAAAAAGAATTCGTAAAATATTTTGTTTTAAATGTTTACCATTTTTTATGTTAACAAATTTTAGATAAAATCTAACAAAAATGTCAATTTCTTATAATTTAGTATAAATATCTAGCACTTTTTTCTAATTCTCTCATAACTTTCAAAATTGTCTAAACTCTTCCTTCTTCTTCATTCTAAGTAAAAACTCATGGAATCATCAGGTAAATATATACTAATGTTTTTCTAAAAAAGTATTAACATACACTATATATAGCCTTATAAAACTCATATACATATCCTTTTATTTTTGTAGCTATAAACAACCCTTCAAACCCTACAATAACTACGTTTGACAAAAACTAATTTTCAAGCTGGCTCCAATGTAATTCTAATTACCCAGAAGTTTACTCGAAGTTTTCTTTTCACTATCTTGGATCAAAGAAAAAGCCAATAGAAACCATGTTTCGTTGATGATGATGTTGAGTACTTTGAAGCTTTTTTAGAGGTAAGCCACTGGAGTACTCCGTTATGTCTTCTGAAGGCTTACTTAACTCTATTAAATTGTGATGCTATGGTGAATCTTTTACGTGTTTGGAGATTCATCTGTCGTTTTTTAATTCAATAAAATGCATGATGCCTCATGATTTCTCTTTCTATCATATTTAATTTTTAAAAAGTTATGTGTTTTTGTTCGAAAGGATTATTAATTTTGGGAATTTTCTTATTAAACATATCTATTCTACATTGTTATTCTACGTATTCTTTTGTATTGCTCAATATTTATTTCATTTGTGATGATGATGATGAGGAATATGTTGAAGGTGATAGTGAAGAAGAGGAATATTGTTGAAGGTGATGATTCTTCTGGTGATGATGGAAGTACTGATAGTGAAGATGATTGTGATGGTGATGGTGACGATGAAACAAGTGATTCTGATGGTGATGAAGAAGATGTTAATTATGCTCCTTCTAACAGTGATGATGATGTTCATATATCCAACACAGGTTTATCTTCATCAGAAAAAACTGTTACTGTTGATCTTCCTTTACTTAGGACACAGGTCTTGAATTTTGTACAAGAAAAAAACCAATTAGGGTTATTTGGACCCTACTATGAAGCCTATTGGATCTGATCCAATTGTTTTTGGTGTTTCCTGTTTAACACCTCGGTGGTATGAGACAGTTTTTTTCGTGAAGATACTTCATGTTTGGACCCAGTCTATGCCCAACTCTGAAAAAGATTGGCTCCCTTTTTTGTGATGAACAAGTTTGATATGTAAATTAAAATTTACCACCTTCTTTGGCTTTGATTTATTTACTACTTGAATCCTCATACTTCATTTCTATTATTCGTGCAGGGTTCTAAAATTGAAGGTATGGTATATGCTCCAAATTATGACTTCTTTTCAAAGAGGTTATTTGAAGGAAATTATATTACAATTCAAAATTTTGAGGTTATTCCTGTTACTGGGTGCTTTCGAGCTACTACCCATCTATCAAAGTTTCTTTTCCAAAGTAATACCATCATACAAAAGGAAGTTTTGCCCTGTAATCAGAACTTCTTTTCTTTCGTCGATTTCCAAACGATTAAAACGACATTTATTCAAATGATTACTTACCAGGTTAGTGTATAAATATATATACATATATATATATATTATTTACTATATTATTTTATTGATTCAGAAAACCATATAACTCATTATTTTTTCTCAATACAAGATTTAATTGGAGAAGTGATTAATATTGGAAAATTCAACGTATGGGAAGGATATGCTTCATACAATATAAAACATACCGGTGGTTACAGCAAAGATGAGATTATCACAATTGATCTTAGAGATTCAAGGTAGGTGATAGTGCTAAAGAACAAAACGAAGATTTAATATATATTCTATACATTATTAATTGTTGTTTATTTATTTTCATATTTTATTTTTCCGCTTCAAATAGTTGACTTTTCCGCATTTTGCGAGGACTAATATAATTTTCCATTTGATTGTTTGAAAATCTAATAATAGTTTAGATTCATTTGGTTTTTTATTCTTTATTGATGAGTATATTTGTTTGTTAAACTTCCTTGCATTTTAATGTTTGAAAACATGATCATGAAAACAATACAAAAGAATATTTGTTTTGGCTTGGTTGATCAAATGGAAACATTGGTTTGCATGAATGTGAGCATTGGTTTAGAAAGATTGGTTTAATGCTTCATTACATTATAAATCAAACCATTTTTCAAATTTAATAAACCGATATTTAGTAAAACCTAACAAATCCTAATAACATTCGTTATTTACTAAATGCAGAAATAGAATGCTTAAGCTCTATTATATAGAACAAATTGAACACTAAATATAATACCAAATTACTCCACGAAACTCAGAGGTTAATATTCTGGAAGTGAAGTGATTAAATGCATAAGGATGGTGTGGGGATTATCACAAGTCTTTTCACTCGAAACATTCAATAACCCTAAAAATGGATATATATTTGAGGGAGAACAATGTGAGTTTGGTGTTGATGTGATGGTTGCTTCACCTTTTGCCAATTTGAAAGTCATTTCTTTCGATGAAAACTCCCTTTCTCCAAGTTCTCCTAGGGTGTTAAGGATTTCTTGGTGCTTAAAGAGAATCATTATGTGTCAGATAGCTTTTTAATGGGAGGAAGAAATTGGTGAGTTTAAAGTATTTTCTATATATCATGCATATATGTATTTGTTCAGCAGTGCTAACAGGTACACTGTAATATTCTCTACAGCAATAAAATTGTATCCAAAGGGATATTCGAGACCAGTGCTAACAAGTACATCATATGAATATATACACACCAATCTCTATAAACCTATACACCTTCCAATCTCAAATTCACTTGCCAAGGTCAAGTATCCTCACATAATATTTTGTTCTGTATGGCCAAGTATCCTCAATTATGGATTAAATCGGTGATGGTTCATCACTATATTTTCATTTTGTTTGTTCTTTATAGAATTAAATGGATTTGGTTCATGTTGTTTATAAAAATATTTATGTTATCATTTTGTTTTTGATCGTGCCTCTTGGTTTTAGTTTTGGTCGTTGTAAAGATATTGAGAGCAATTTCCAGATTGAAACAGAGCTTCTCGTGTGATTATTATTTCATATTTTTTACAATAGCTTTGTTTGTGCTTTACAAAATATCCTCTATTACACTTGCAGTAGTTTTTTTCACTTTTTACTTGTGCGGTAAGCTTGGATTTACTTGTGCCACTTAGGCATCTAGCCGAGAATCCAGCTTTAACTCTAGAGATACAAATAATTTACTGTTTCCATAGTCGTGATTTTTCTTTTAGTACTGTCTACTTACTTCTATAAACTATTAATTGATATGATCTTATGGCCTAAAAGTTACTGATTGACTGATCATTTTGTGTATATAAGATGGTTAAAGTTTATCTGACAAAAGAACTTAGTGGAGGCGATAAAATATCATACGATGGGAAATAAAGATGTGATGGCCTTGAGTTAGATTTTTTTAAAGTTAGATTTTTTATAGATAAAGAAGAAAGAAAGATACAGAGAGAAGCTTCACTCTGCTGGTGGAATGCTCATTACAAATTTACAAGTGGCCTTATCCTACTAAAACGCCAAAACACACTATGTTCATCGAGCCAACCATAATTACAATAATGGGAGTTAATCGTTAACGTCGTCCTCTCTGCCAACTGACGTTCTCATTAAATCCTCCACTACGAACACCACCTCCACTTCAAACATCTTGATTCCTTTCACCTTTAACTAAGAAGTATTCTTCTGCTTTCACTTCTTCATGTTTGTTCATACTTTATACTTCATATTACAGCGTATTGTGTTTCTCTATCTACATGTCTCTAATGATAAGCTTTTTGTTTTTAAAAGTGGTTTAGTTTAGTGACTTTTTATGACTCCAGAAAATATACTTCAAGAAAGAAAAAGTAGAAAACGACACTTATGCGGAAGATACTACAATCAAAGAGTATTGTAATAGCAGAGAATGAATTTAAGACATGAGGACGTCATAAGATGAAGAAGCCTCTCGAGGGAAAACAATTTAATCTTTTTACCTTTTGGTTCAAGTCACATATTTCGTTTCTTAATACATTTGGTGGCTCGTGTTTTTTTGTGTGGATTCTGCATGATGATGAAATCAAACTGAGAAGGAAATTACTTCGCCTTAAGCAGTTCAGTGTTGATGTTGCTGCTGCTCATTGCAAACTTGATTCTTTGTTTCTAAACTTTATTAAAGCACACATAAGGAACCAATCACATCTTTCTTATAGATTTCTCTTTGAATTGATTCATGGAGATTGTACTAAATATAATCCTTTCATTTGCGGTTTTTTTTTTAATATGGATAAAATATTATACGTTCGTATTCGATGCCTTTGATAAGGCTGACAACCATATAAAAAGAATATATTATATGTTAATAAATATTTCAAAAATACACAAGATTAATATTGAATATTATTTTTGCACAGATTTATAATAAAAAGTAAATATTGATTTTATTGATCTATTGTGACGGCAATATATATATAAAACATCTAAATTTTACATAAATTTACAAATTTCAGTTACATTTTGTATATGCTATGCGACTCATACTTTCTAACTATAAAAATTTAGTTTTTTTATAATAATTTCTATTCATTGCATGATCTATATGATAACAAAAAAAAATCGACAATTCACAGAGAACAAATAAATTCTTTTGTTGTTATTATATAAGATGCACCTGTGGATAAAATTATGGATTGAGTTTCATACGAAAAACCAATAAAAATATACATAAAAAACATTGATAATATATTTAAACAAAATAATTGGCTTATGCGGCTGATATTTGTTTTGAGGAAATTTCCAATGCTATGAATCTTTGATCCTATTAATTTCCAACTCAACGGAGCTAATAAAAATGTTGAAACACCAACTGTAAAATAACATCACGGTTTCTAGCTCTTTTTTCCTCTACATGTTTTTTTAAAATAATTACCAATATAACCTCTAAATCTATAAAAAATCACAATCGATCTGCAAGATATGTGTGTGGAGTTTGTAGGTTATGATGAGGAATTTTTTAAAAGATCATATCAATTCGTTTGTATTTGAAAGTTTCAATGAGATTACATGTAATGGATATGGTGAAAATTTGCATTATTAAATGGCACACTTGAATTAGACTTTATCGATAGATTACATATATCATTTGTGAGTAATTATCGATTTTAATTTTTCTTTTTTAAAAAAAAATCATTCAGATTTCTAATTTAGCTTAAATAAATAACAATAATAAAAATAAAAATATATACTTATTAAATTATTTTTTGAATTCTAACCTTTGATTTACTAAACATTTGTAGTCCGCATACGGTGCAGGCACATTAGCTAGTTTTCTTTTATAAACAATTAACTAATGACTATCACTAGCTTCTATGCGAGAAATCATTATTGGTATTAACAAAGTGATCAGAAACCATGGCCAATGAGCAAAACAATAAACAATCGACTATATAATTTGATAAGTGTGATCGAGTCATGTTCATTATGATCAATTCAAGCGATTGCTAATCAAGCTAAGCTAATAAATAAATCGAAGGCACAAAAACATGTTACTAAGAAATTAATGTAATTTAAGATCCACTTTATCAAACATAGTTTTGTCAAAGAATAATTAGGTTAAACAAATAGATATCACTGAAATCATAATTGATTAAAAATGGTTTTTGCTTTATTCAACAAAATCTCAGGTTCTAATGAATTTTAACAATTATACTATTTAAACAATAAGATACAAAAATCAAACAATCAATAATCATTATTCTACATAAGCATCGACATATTGATGTCTATTCTCTTTAAATAAATATGATATGTATTATATGATTATGATCGTGGAAGCATAGTCTACCATAATGATTGATTTAGAGAAGGTATTAATCCCGAAATAATATAAACATAGACCAAAAAATTAAATCTCACTTTTTTGGTTGCAAATAAAGAATGAAGAGAATTAGAAAGAAAACAATCATGAAAAAAGAAAATACTTATAGAAAAAGGAAAACTTGAGAAAAATAAACATTAGAAAATTTTATCTTTATTTATGAGACCAACTACATGCAATGGTCTCAGAAAATTTTATTTTTAATCAATCTTCTTCATAAAATTTCTTCTTTTCTGATAATGATGTTAAAATCCAAGTCAGTAGGATGACGATATTGAGGAACGACTACAATAGCCGATCTAACTAGAAGTATTCTAGGTATCTTGAGAGAAATCAAACATCGATAGACCTGAGAGACATACTCCTTTTCTGTCACTGTTCCAATATTATAAAATTGAATGTATTAAACGGTTATGCATTGAATTGAATGTATTTTTAGTATCATGCGTGCATAAATTGGACATATTTTTATTTTAAGATCAATTTTAAGCTTGTGAATCAATTATTTGGGCTGGTAATAGTAATACAATGTTTTAATTATTCTTTAAAGCTAATAATAATTGTAGCTGTTTTTTATAATTGGGTAATTTTTTTAGTTGCAATTTGAACCTCAATTAGTATATAAATAAAAAACAATTGTAGCTGTTTTCTCTGATTGGATAATTTTTTTAGTTGCAATTTGAACCTCAATTAGTATAAGAAAGAGCAGTGCTCAGTGCTCACCAGAAGATCGAAAGAGAGAGAGAGAAAGAAGAAATAGAAACAGAAATGTCCGACCACGAGATCGAGTCCGACTACCTAATCTGTAGGGTTCGCAGAGATCCGCCGCCTCCTCCTTCCACCATCACCGCGAGGCAAGTGAGTTTCCACCCGTAGGACTACATTGAAACCGGTGGGGTTCCCAGCGATGCTATTGGTTTCCAAGGAGGCAGCGGCAAAGCTTCTAACTCCCAAGCTTCTCGCTCCCAAGCTTCTAACTCCCAGCTTCTCGCTCCCAAGCTTCTAACTCCTAGGCTTCTCGCTCCCAAGCTTCTAACTCCTAAGCTTCTCTTCCATGGTGGTCTTTCCTCTGCAAGATGTTGAGCTCTTGGTTTTGCTGCTTTACCTATCCTTCTTCAGACGACGCCATTGCCTCCCTCAACGACCGAAACGTTAACGCATATGACGAAAAAAACATTCCCGACCTGTCCAACATTGATGACATTGTTGATCCTCTTGGCGGCGCTCCCAATGCCACTGGCGGTGAATCTGGCCGCACGCCCCAAGGTTTACTAGTTGCAATTTGAACCTCAATTAGTATATAAATAAAAAAAACAAATGTTTTTGATAATATTTAAATTATCTATGTATTTTATGTTTATTGGTATAGGTTACCATGCATGTGTTAATTTTTAGTGGATTATATTTGGTGCACATAGCAATCAAAAATTATAGGTTTGATGATGATTATTCTTCTTAAAATATCTGATATGTTAACATACAAAATTCTAATTTTATTGTAGTACTGATTAATAAAAATAAAAATCAACCGTAAATGCATTTAGAATGTAAAATAAGTTTAGATAATAAGCGCAGGCTGATATAATTTTCCATTTGATTGTTTGAAAATCTAATAGTAGTTTAGATTCATTTGTTTTTTATTCTCTATTATTGAGTATATTTTTTTGGTTAGATTTTCTTGCATTTTAATGTTTGCAAACATGATCATGACAACAATATTAAAGAGAGTAAATAAAAACATATTAATATCCAAATAATTTAGTTTAAATAGTTTTGAAATCTTTTGATATACTGTACGAACTTATTCAATATTGATCATTGTTTTATATATTTTAGACATAACAAATATCATAATTTCGTCAAACTTTCCATTGATTAATTTTACTTTTTTGTTAGGTTTGACTAAATATCGATCTATTAAATTTAAAAAATGGTATTGACAATAAAGTTAAGCATTAAACCATAATAATTTAGACCGATATGATTTAAGTTATTTTTTTATTGAATACTTATTTAAAAAAAAATTAGTATAGGTTTACCTGATGACTCCATGAATTTTTAGTTAGAATAAAGAAGAAGGAAGAGATTATACAATATTGAAAGTTGTGAGAGAATTACAGAAAAGTGGTTTATATTTATACTAAATTATAAGAAATTGAAAACCCTATAACTTTTTTAAAAAAATGTTTTTGTTAGATTTTTATTAAATTTTATTGTCTTGAAAATCTGATAGTAGTTTGGATTCATTTGTTGTTTATTTTTGAGTATATTTGTTTGTTAGATTTCCTTGCATTTTAATGTTGGAAGACATGATCGTGAAAAAAGTATAAAATAGAAGAGAGTAAACAAAAACATATTAGTATCCAAATAATTTAGTTTAAATAGTTTGAGATCTTTTGATCATTGTTCTATGTATTTTAGACGTAGATTTTTGAAGTATCGTACGAACTTATTCGATTTTGATCACTATTTTATGTGCTTTAAACATCACAAATACCGTCATTCCATTAGTTAGATAAATATATATTTTCTAAACTTTTTGTTAGAGTTTTTTTTTTAATTTTAGTTCTTTTTCGTTTTGAAACAAAATTCCATTACTTTTTAAATAGTTTTCATTTTTTTTTTTTTTAACATTTTTGTTAGATTTTTTCTAAATTTTGAAACATAAGAATTGGTAAACACTAAGAGATATAGATTCTTTTTAAAAAAAAACGTTTTTGTTAATTTTTTTCTAAATTTTGGTTATATATAATTTTAAAAACGATTTGATTGACTATGAAATTAAGCATTAAACCATAAATAATTTAGACCGGTTTGTTTAAGTTTTTTTACACAACATCGAACCAATTTAAAAATGACATGTCATTGCAAAATAGGGTTAAACGGTCTTTCTACAGCCGAAACTCATTCTGGAGCTGACACGTAAGCGAAAGATTGTAAAACTTGCTGTGAGTATGACACGTAAGCAAATCACTACACAAATAATTATAGAGATTAAAAAATGACATGTCATTGCAAAATAGGATTAAACGGTTTTTTTACAGCCGAAACTCATTTTAGAGCTGATACGTAAACGTAAGACTGTGAAACTCGTTGTGAGCGTGACACGTAAGCAAATCAGTACACAAATAGTTATATAAATAGATAGATCAAAGATTTCTTGTTTTTTTTTAAATGATAATAGATAATGGGCTTTTATATCAAATTTTGAAGCATTAAAAAAAATGGTGTTAGACCCCTCGCCATGACCGTTAGAGCCGGTGAAAGTCAAACCAGATTTTTTACATAGTTTAATGGAAACATCTAAGGAAAAAGAAACAAAAAAAAAAAGAAAAAGGAAATAGTTATAAAAAAGGAAATATAGAAAAAAGGAAAAGGGAAACAATTCAATCTATATATCCCACTAACCTACATCACTTTGGTCACAAAATCAAATTCTAATCAATCTGTAGTAATGCCGTTTTTTTCTAGTCGTAGTATTCTGAAATCCTAAGTCGGAAGAAAATGTGAGCAAGCTCAGGAAGAAAATGTGAGCAAGCTCAGCGACTATATGGACAACATGGACGAGGATGTATCGAAGCTCTTCAAACCGATTTTCTTAAAGATCCTGAGTTGCTTATTCTTCTCAACGAATACTTCACGACAAGCAAAAAAGGCTAAGAGCTTTGCGAATGTATAAGAAACTATCTAGAGAACATTCAGCATGACGAATGTTCGTTGAAAGGACGCAGGATCTTAGAAATTTTACTGCCTTGTATGACAAGCATCAAAGAGACTACGAGTGTGATGATATAATTTCAGGGGATTTTCTCAAGAATGTTCAGACCTGTCATCAAGACCTAGGCAACATGATGGTCAAGACAACGATATGCACAACGATGAATCTGAATATCAAGTTTACTGTTTTTGCAATACAACAAATTCTTTCAAAACCCTTAAACTCAACACTGACGACAACACTATACTTGTAATTTATGTATGTGTTAGTTTCTTGAGTATACACACACCTAGACCAGAAAATAGTAACTACTAATTAGCTCTGTTCTTTGAGGTCTGAATCACATCCATATCTTATTCTGCAAATGCGTTCTTCTGAGACTCCATTTCACATGGGAAACCGCACCATTCTTCTAACATTGAAATGCCACAATGGATCCTCCCAAGTATGATTGCTTAAGCTGCTTCATGTGCATTTACCTTGAGGATGCACATTTCTTGGTTGGTAAGGATGTCAACAAATGAAGTTTACGGATAAACAGGGACTATATTAGCGAATGAACCTGCAAGTATGCATTCTTCTATTCTGTTGCATCCAGCTAAGGAGCAATTCCACGCAAATTGTTGCTTTCAAGATACACTCAAGCTTCCTCCATAGTGTTCACTGATCAAGGCCTATATATGAAGAATTCATGCTTACTTTGCCAATTCCCGATATTCTAAATTCAATTCATGATGTAGACTTCTGTAGTTTTTTTTATATAGTGATTTGTAATTTTAATGGAAAGCTTGCACTGACCTGAATAAAGGAAGACAAAATCTCATAGACCTGGACGAAGAGCTGGCTCGTTGCTGCTAATCTGAAGATAAAGTATAATCATCACCAAAAAAATGGTAATAATCTAAACATGAACAACATCTCTGAATTGAATGAAATGCAATGGCATATCGATGATTTATTACAAGTACAAGAAAAATCTCTGCAATATTCAATAGAATTCATACCTTTTCAGAAGGCGGAAGCAGAGATAAATCTCCTCGATATCACCTTCTACCTTGAGCTTAATGTACTGTTTTAAAAGTTCACACACATCATAAACAGATTTGTCCAAATCATTGGCATTTGCATCATGAAAACTCCCAACTTCTGAAACAGTATGTTGCAGGACCGTGGATAACATCGGCCTTGACTGAGCCACCCTGTAGTATATATCTGCAATTTTTTCCAAGATACTATTGCCGCTAGCTTTGAAATTCTCTACCCACGGAGGAGGGTTCCCAAACCAGAGAGAGCTACACGAGAATCCGATCTCATTCTCAGCGTCCTTTACATCTCTTGGCTCCGTATCTTGTTTCTTACAAGTCTCCATGGGAGCATCTGATGATGAGTGTTGTCTCCTGTGGGTAGGAAATGCTCCCAGCAAATCAGCTCTCAACTCTTCAGGTAATTCTTGCAACACAGAGAAATCGACTTGACTAAGTGATGAAGGCATCAAATCAGTCATTTCAATGGTACGCTCATTAGATGTTGTTGCAATAGAAGGATGCGGCACACTCGGTTCTCCACATTCCTGATTTCGGGAATATAAGAACAAATGTCAATATTCTTTGCATAGATCACTTGCCCCATTTTTTCAGTAAAGTGTTAGATCGTGGAGGATGCTTAAACATAATTGAGGAACTTCACTCACTTTTGAGAAGAGATAGCAAAAAGCTTTACCTTTTCTCCAGATGTTCTTAAGCCGTGTATCTTAACTGAGAAAGATTTTGAACCCTTAATGCCTGCAGTACATATGGGAAGAAAAAGAGTAATCATTTCAGATGCACTGCTCTAGGGAAAAAAGTTGTTCCATCAGGATTCTAATGCAGCTAACAAAACTCACCATCCAAGGAGATATGTGGAGAATTGCTGTTGATTTTTCTTTTGCCTCGTTTTTTCTCAATCAACTCAAACAACTTCCCGCCGTAGGTTCCATCTAATTCTGAAAGGAGCTCTGGAGGAAGGTTCTCTAGAACTTCCATGTCAAGGTGACACATGGGCGGCAAAGATGAACTCGTATCACCTGACTGAACTGAGGGTTCTGCTGAATTAGATTCTCGGAGTCTAGAAACTCCACCAGTATCATGCCTCTTACAATCTGCCACAAGACAACAATTAAGGAAGCAGTTTTTCATAGCTAAACTTAACTAAGACGTCTGCATTTCCACACCCAAAACAGAAAAAAATAAAGGGAAAAGAAAACCAATTTTGGGTCACGATCTTATCTTGTCACAGACATATTAGTACATTCTCCAACTGAACGTCCTGAATGTTTTTAGAGACTAATATGAACACAAGCGTTTCTTTCAGGGTACCACTTGTAAAGCTTTAACATAGAGTGGAGTAACAGAGCATTCATTACCTGCGTTTTCCCTACAATCTGCAGCAATAACGTTATCATCTTTTTCTGTTTGAACAGAGGCAGGCGCAGAGCTGAGCCAGGATGTCAGAGTCCTTGAACCTTGAAAGTTAAGGGAACAAGTATCAATAAGGAGAGACAACGACAGTTGGGATATCAACTTTCTTTTCTGATTGTTTTCCAGAAAAGCAGAAGAAATTCGTATAGCAGAGTGACTGCAATTTAATATGCCGGAGTTTTGACAAATTACCTTTATTAGAAGGATCTGCACTCTCAAGCTTAGAGACCTGAAGACCAACCCCACGAACTTCCTTAACATCTATCTCAAGAGAAACAAAAGTTGAGGCTTAATCATGGCGAATTCCAATTCATGATCACTAAAACGAAAAAGGAGTAGCACTAAACAAGATCAAGATATAGTCATAAGATGCAAGCAATTCAACAGTTTGATGTTATCACAAGTCAATAGCAAAGAATAAATTCCTGCAGGATGTTCATTCTCAAGGGCCAATTTTATAATTTTCGTGCAATTAAAATATTAAATGCAATTTTTAAGCTTCTCCCAGAAGATCAATGAAAAATAAACGTATCTACTATAGGAAATGATAGTTTGGCACTAGGAAGGCATTTCGCCCAGGAGAAAATCTGCGAGAACTTGACACAGGTTCGTATGATCTTTCGAACTAAGCTACTTCAAGGACCCGAATAGAGGCTCAATTGACAGTTAAACAACAGCAAATCATCTTAAAAAGGTAACTGAGGCACACTTACCCAAGCAATATGACCCAAACAACTTCTTTGAAATCCTCTGCAGAACTTCTACGTCATCTGTAGCGGCAGGCACCTATAGCAACAGTGTTAATCAGCCAGGCTTCAAGAATTACACAAGCATATATGAAAAATATTCAACTAGATATCAGTAAACGACAAAAACCATCATCCTAGTTCCCATAAACTTCGAGGTTACCAACTCACAGTGATGGAGCGGCTCAAGTTGTCACAGTCTCCACAACCCATATACTTTGTAGGTTCTTCAGCATCTTTTTTCCTCTTTTTAATCTGAAGTAGCACCCCACCACAAAAATTCAATATTTTATTTCTAATGATGAAAGCTGTCAGGAAGGCATTGAATACCCAATGCGATGAATACTGTGAAAACAAAGCAGAACCCAAATATTTTACAACAATGAAAGTAGAAGAAGGCAAAAAACCTTAAGAGTAAAGGTGCGTCCTATCATTTCACATCCTTGCAGACGCAAAGAAACTTCCTTGCACAGGCATCGGAGGAAGTGTTGAACCTTCAACCATCAACAACCATACACATTCTTAGTTAAACATCTAATGAATTATATTTGGACAAAAAGTTAATAAAAGACATGATTCACGAGAAGACAGACATCTTGCTGATCTCTAAACCGCACGCCCCAATTCACTTCAGCCCCTATAGTCTTGCTCTCCTGTACATATAAAATATCCAAGTTACTGGTTGATGCATCTTATTTGCTCACAGAAGAGACATGTCAAAAGAAAAATATCACCTATAGATATGAAATGTAAAACAAATGAGTAATCTACTGTTAAGCAGACCTGCACCGCCGTAACTGACCGAAGGTCTAGTCCTCTGCTATAACTCCAAAGCATCTCGCCAG
The DNA here is from genome assembly GCF_000478725.1 of Eutrema salsugineum. NCBI lineage: Eukaryota > Viridiplantae > Streptophyta > Magnoliopsida > Brassicales > Brassicaceae > Eutrema > Eutrema salsugineum. Next base: position 420,746 of record NW_006256828.1, on the reverse strand, counting down.
TTTTCACCCCAAAATCTTTCTGAAGAGAATCCTGCAAAAGCCGATAGGATTTTTTTCTTGTTTACGTTTACTGTCACAATTTCCACTTTTGCAAAATTGTAGTTTAGAAATGTTTACACGGTTTTTTACTTAACTTCAAAAGTTCACATATTAAACAAGAACCACATGCATGTTTTAAGAACAAAGAGATTACTTTGTCAATAAAACGAATCTTTCAGCAATTGAAAAGCACCCGACATGTCCATAATCACAAGAAATGTTTTACCTTGGAAATCAAACGTAACTGCCCACAGGTCCGAAAATTTTCCTTCTCCAGCTTCTCTTTCAACACAGAACCTACACCAGGTAGTGTGCCGACTGGAAGCTGATCCAAGAACTCCTCTACCTGCAAAAACGGTAGACACTATGATGAACCGGAATTTTATACAAAATGCCTTCTACGTTCAAGAAACTAACCACAGTTAATAAACTTATTTCCACTGGTTACGAGTTAGGAACAAACACAAATACGAAAACAATAGAAACCCATTTACAGAAAGCACCTTATCAGCAGAAATATGGAATTGGCCGGCTGGTTTAGCAACTCTGGTAGCAAGACGAGCCATTAGCATAGTACCGCCTATCCCAGCACTTGCACTGCATCCAGTAGTATCAAGGATCTCTTTTCTTATTGTTGATGCTAATAACTCAGGTTCTACATCCCTCAAATCTGAGACATCTAAAAATGCTTCATCGCAGCTTACCGCCTAACTCAAAAGAAAACGAAAACGTTAATTTTAAGAATTAATAAATGCCAGAAACTAGTAAAAAGATCTTTTTGAAGGCTGACCTGAACTTTTCTGCAATGCATGTGCAAGATGTCATAAAACTGATCAGCTACCTGCAATTGAGTTACAATGTCAAACATACAGGACCAATGCGACAGCATACAAGATACAGACAACTCTAAAATACCTCTTCATACGCTTCAAAGTTGTAAGGCACAATAACAAGCTGAGGACAAAGGTCTTTTGCATGTCTTACAAACATGCCTGCCTTCACTCCTAGATTAAGAAAACGGCATTTAATTAGTACAAAAACAGAAAAGTCATGACCCATAGTACAACTAAGCTTAGGAGAGATTACTTCAGTATAAGACAGACCATAAGCCCGAGCTGGATAATTTGCAGAGGAAATTTCTGCCGTTCCTTTTGGATTATCTGAGTGGCATACGGCTACCGGCTTGTCGTGTAATTCAAGACGGTTCCTGATTACCACCGACACAAAGAAGGAATCCTGGAATAAATCACAGATTTACTTACAACAAAGACAAGAACAAAAAAACGCAATCCCCAGAATCACAAGCCTCAAGCATATTTTTCACTCTCTTCTATTGTATGAAGGGAAATGCAGAAATGAAGAGTTGGTCAGGGATTTCTATTATTTCCCCTACTTTTATAAAGCATACGATAAAGAAAACAGCCTAGCGTGAGCAAATTACCAAATCAATGTGGATAATGGTTGACTTCTTAGCACTTTCAGCTGTATTCTGGCCAGAGTCTGCCCATTTAAGTCCACTAGAAGAACCATGAAATCTTTTACGGTATCTGTTTCTCCACGTTCCGATAAAATGCAGCCTTGAATTCTGCAGAAACAGAATTAAATATATGAAAAGCATCTTCAGAGTCTGCTTTTGTATGACACTTTGCATCCATTTATTTATAGTTATATTAATTGACACTGAGACTCTTATTTCTACCTGAAAGGAGTATATCTCAAAGAGCAACAAAAAGGACTATAATTTGTAAGAACTACCAGAAAGGGTTGAGGATAAAATAAGACGAACAGTGTTTCTATAAAGATTTACCTTAAAGTAGTTTTCCACAAAATTGGGATCCTCGAGAGTTGAATGACGCCTTATAGAGGATCCAGCAGCAGTTGCAATCGATTTGCCATCATTCTTCCCGTTGTCATGGACGGATTTGTTGTCTGAAGCAGAAGGCAGATTGGTAGAGGACTGAAGTTCACTACTAACTTCTTTTTCTTCTTTGCCAGGGTTGGCAAGTATTTCCGCATTCACTTCAGAAGATTTCAGATCGTCATTTCTTGTTTGTTCTGTCGTTTCTGCAGTACTGTTCTCAATACCAACGCCATCAAATTCATTATCAACGTGGTCTCTTGATTCCTCTGAATCTTCTACTCTAATTGCACTTCCTTCTTCAACTTCACTGTATCCAGTTTCAGGCGGATAAGAAGTAACCGGTGAAACCAGCTGTGGAGTCAAATGGCTTCTGGGTGCAAAAAAGGCAGACAACTTTGGCTGGGTATCATTCAGTTGATCTAGCTGGTAAGGAACCCCTGGAATGTTATAATCACAACAAAAAGTATTGAAACAATGAATAAATGTATACGATGATGACAGCAAACAAATATTTTTCTACTTATGTTCAAGCGAAACCGAGTCGCAATGTGTTGACTTACACCCCAAAAGTCTGTTGGCAGAGATAGAGTCCACTATCCAAGTGGGTTTCACAACAGGTAACCCTCTGCTGAATGCCCTGGTTGGAAGATACGAAACCATTTCAAGACACGAACTTGCAAGAAATTAGCCAAGAGTTTCAAGAAACTAAGAAACAACTAACCTTAGATTCTTGACTTTGCTATCTGGAAGGTTGCTGCATATGATATGCGTTACAGTACGCCTAGAAAAGTAGTTCTCGAATCTCCCACCGTACCTCATCATGTAACCTCGCAATTCCTATTACAAGTCCAGACACTATCAAACCACAGATGACCCACCAGTGATAAATGTAACAATTTATAAACAACTAGAGATCATAGAGGCGAATGCATCATCAAATCAGGACCAAATTAAGATTGGTAAAAGCCTATGTAATGGAGCTAAACCTGATGAGAAGGTACGGTGAAACCATCCACAAAGATTGAAATCCCTTGGAAAATAAGTTTCTCAGAACCCGAAACACCGTAAGAAGAAGTGGAAGCCTCAGTCTCATATTGGTTTTGAAGTTTCCGATTTTTCACTTCCATGTAACTACAACAAAAACAATAGAACATCAAGTTTATAGCAATGCTTATTGTCTTCTTATGAATAGTTTATAACAAAACCTATTAGATTACACACAAAGACAAGAAATCAAATCATATTCACCCTGGTATGCGTACAAAAATTTCAATCTATCATAAACAACAAACAGAAATATTTTTTTAAAACCCATCAAAAAACATTTTTACTTCTAACTTCATAAGTGCAAATCCATTTCTCAATCGTTGTCAATATCAACACTTTCAGAGTAAATTTTCCAACTTTAACATCATAATTTGTAAATCTAACACTACCCAACACTAAAATGCCCAGAGAATGAGAGAAGAAGACCTTCCAAAATCGGAAAATGGAGAAGACCGAAAAGAAGAACGAGAGGAAGGTAAAGAAGCAGCGCCCCATGCGGCGCCTAGGGTTTTCTGATTGCTCGGATTATTATTCTTCTTCTTAGTCTTCTTGTTGCTCCCATTATTGCCTGAAGAATTGGAACCGAAGCTACGCTTCATTGCAGAGCCCCAGAGCGAAGACGGAGAAAGCTTTCAACGGAATTTTACGGAAATAAATCACACACCCCACTTGGGTTTAATACAAAACACTTATTTTCGGGTTAGTACACAAACTTATAAAATTACTTCATAAGCCCCATAACTTTCCAATTCTCGAACTTCTCAGCCCTAACAATTTAATCCAAAAATTGTAATATTGATTTTAAATTAAAATTACAAAATTATATTGAACTTTAAAATATAAATTATTATATAAAAATATATATGCATTATATAATGCAAAAAAATCTAAAAATTACATTTCATTTTCACTTTTCAAATCGTGTCATATTAATGACCGAGATTAGTATGTTTCCATAGTTCAGGTGTTAATCTAGGAAAAACTATTAGTTTGAGGGGTTTTCTTTCCTAATTATTATTTTCGCGCGCTGTGCCCAGGAAGAAAAAAAACCTCTTTCGGTGGAAACAAATGTTTGCCCCTTTCTTGTTCCTTTTCTATCACTCTGATCTCTGCGAAGATTTTGGAAACGGAAAGTTTTAATTTTCGTGAAGAAAATGCCGGTAGCGAGACCGGAGACATCGGATGCTAGAGTTATCGCTCATGTCGACATGGATTGCTTCTACGTTCAAGGTCTCTCTCTCTAACCCGAAATACATACAGTCGCTACACGTTTCAGTGAGAGAAACCAGAGTATTACACCTCTTCCGAATCGAATTTGAGATTCTGGGTTTTTAATCTTTGCAAAAAGGGTTTTCACTATTTAGGGTTTTTTTAGGGAGGTTTCGAACATAGATTAAAGTTTTGTCCTTTTCTGTTCAAAGTTGTGTCCTTTTTCTTACCTGATTATTGGGTTTTCAATTGATTAGTGGAGCAACGGAAGCAACCGGAGTTGCGTGGACTTCCTACTGCAGTTGTACAGTACAATGAATGGCAAGGTGGTGGTTTGATTGCTGTTAGCTATGAAGCACGTAAATGTGGCGTAAAGCGGTTTGTCTAATCAAAGATTGCTTCTTTCCCCCAAAGTTGAATCAAAGTTCGTTATTTTCGTGTGTCAAGAACATTTCATTTGAATGGAATTTTTCAGGTCGATGAGAGGTGATGAGGCTAAAGCTGCTTGCCCTGAAATTCAATTGGTTCAAGTTCCCGTGGCTCGTGGTAAAGCTGACCTTAATACATATCGCAGTGCGGGTTCAGAGGTCTGTGGCAGTGGAAGTTGAAGTTATAACATGTTTAAATGTTTGTGTTTTGTCTGACTATAACATTTGCTAGAGTTATCTCGTTCTATGTGTGTCTGCAGGTGGTTTCGATTCTAGCTTTAAGCGGTAAATGTGAGAGGGCTTCGATTGATGAAGTGTATCTTGACCTCACCGATGCAGCAGAGAGCATGCTCGCTGATGCGCCTCCAGAGAGTTTGGAATCGATAGACGAAGAAGCTCTTAAATCCCATATTCTTGGAATGCGCCGAGAGGTATGATTGAGATTCTTGGTTTCTTATTTTGATTTGGGACTTCTTTTGTTTATTTTTGATACTGGTTTTGGGCTTTGATTCAGGATGGAGATGATTTCAAGGAGAGTGTCCGTGATTGGATATGTCGTAAAGATGCTGATCGTCGTGATAAGTTGTTAGCTTGTGGAATTATCATTGTTGCAGCACTCCGGAAACAGGTGCTCAAGGAGACTGAGTTTAGCTGTTCTGCTGGCATAGCCCATAACAAGGCAAGAAGCTGTTTACTTTTCTAGTCTTTTTTCTTTATCTCTTGTATAGCGAGTAACAACACATAACTGAACTAGCAGATGCTAGCCAAACTTGCTAGTGGGATGAACAAACCTGCCCAGCAAACCGTTGTACCATATTCAGCTGTACAGGAATTACTCAGTTCCTTGCCAGTTAAGAAAATGTACGTAAGTTAAAGGATTTGTGTTATGCATATGTTATTATACCTATAAACTGGCAAAGATTTGATGTTTGTTTCAGTATCAATGTTGCTGTGTTCTAAACTCTGCATTGCATCTTTCATCATTGTCAGTTATTGTTGGAGATCATGTAGCTCTTGTTACGTATCTTGCAGGAAACAACTGGGAGGAAAGCTGGGCACTAGCTTGCAAACTGACTTGGGAATTGACACTGTGGGGGACTTGTTGCAGTTTTCTGAAACAAAGCTGCAAGAACATTACGGAATAAATACTGGGTAATAACTTTGGGAAAGATAAAAACTTGTTCACCTTGACTCTTAGGCTATTGCATATTGTTCGATGTTTTTGACTAATTTTCGTTTAGTACTTGGTACTTCTTTGTCTTTTTCTTTTTCCAGTTACAGGGTTTATTAATACATTTCATTTTCTGTTTTTATTCCTGACTTGTAGTACTTGGTTATGGAATATCGCAAGAGGGATCAGTGGAGAAGAAGTGCAAGGTCGCCTTCTCCCCAAAAGTCATGGTTCTGGAAAGACATTTCCCGGACCTCGTGCTTTGAAATCACTCTCAAATGTAAGGCTTGGTTTACTTAACAGGTCTAGTTTTTCTCTTCAGTTATCTCATATAACTATTTTTAATTAGTTTTGTGTCTTTTTATGTTATACTTTTAGGTTCAGCATTGGCTGAACCAGCTTTCCGAAGAACTAAGCGAGCGTCTCAGTTCTGACTTGGAGCAGAATAAGCGGATTGCAAGCACCCTTACCCTTCATGCTAGCGCCTTTAGAGTACCTATTTTTCTCCTGTATTTGTAGTCTGTATCAGTTTTTTTTTACTTCACTCTATAACATTTTCTATGCAAAACATATTTGTGTTGCAGTCAAGGGATTCAGATTCGCATAAGAAGTTTCCTTCGAAATCATGTCCTCTGAGATATGGGGTAACCAAGGTCCAAGAAGACGCCTTTAACTTGTTCCAAGCTGCATTGCGTGAATACATGGGACCTTTCGGGAATAAACAAGAGACATGGAGAATAACAGGTCTTTCTGTTTCAGCAAGTAAAATTGTTGATATACCATCTGTAAGTTTTAAAAGCCACTAAAAATCTCTTCTAGTTACTGATCCCTATCAAACATTTAGCTGGTTTCTTCACTGATTTGGTAGGAGTGATATATCTAATTAATGTAGGGAACTAGCTCGATAATGAGATATTTCCAAAGCCAATCTACTGTTCCTTCTTGTTCAGCAGATGGTTGTGTTCAAGAACATATAGTGAACGCTCCTTCAGGTATTGCAGAGTGTTTTTCTATGATTTTAGAGCTTTCTTTTGCTCTTTACTATAATAACTTAATTTCATGATTTTTCCTGCAACTGGTGCAGCTAGTGAAGGTTGTTCAGAACAAAGATCAGTAGAGACCCAAGCAGCATCCCTTGAAGGAGACACTGGTGCAACTTATACTCTGCCTGATTTAGACAACCTACATAAAAACATTGACCTAATCCCTGAAAAGGTATCTATATCTATATCAGCAAATGTTTCCGCTCATTTTTCGATACACTATATTACATCATAAGCCTTTTTAGAAGTTTACTAAGGCTAAAGATCTAAATTAAGAACAATTACGTTCTCAGTTTCAAGAGAATCTAAATGTGAAGTGGTTCTTTCACAATCTGAATTGGTAAAGAAATGATTGGTTAGGAGCTGTATGGATTGAATGATATTAAGAGCTTATTCATGTTCTCAAGTTGTCTTGTCAAGTTATTGGTGTATCTTAAACCCACACTTTCCTTCTCAGGATATGTCTTGTCTGTTAAACGAAACAACAGATTTTCAGACCCAATCAGGATCAAACAAAGGCACACAAACGAAGAGAATTGGACGGAAGACAAACAACGCAAAAGAAAAGAATCAGGTACACTATCCCTTTGTTCTGAAATCTGCAGAAAAGCTTCTACATTGTGCTGAGAGGAGTTCATTTGTTTGTTCTTAGGGAATGCCTTCAATAGTCGATATTTTTAAGAACTACACTGCAACTCCTCAATCAAAGCAAGAGACTCGAGAAGATTCCACAGTGTCATCAACCAGTAAAAGAGCCAACTTTAGTAGCAGAAGCAGCCATAGTAGTGAAGTGAATCAAGAGGTAGAAGAGAGAAGAGAAACAGAATGGAGCTATAAGATTGGTGAAATCGATCAGTCGGTCTTCGATGAATTACCGGCTGAGATTCAAAGAGAGTTTAGGAGTTTGCTACGGCCCAATAAGCAGCTTAAGGCTGGTAAAAGCAAAGGTGATGGTTCTGCTTCAAGCATTGCTCATTATTTTCCACCATTGAACAGATAGATCCAAGTACCTTTGTCTTTGTCTTTGACTGTACATATTGTTTAGTCCTTATCTTGTTTGAGATTTGTTCTTGTATTTTTAAATACCAGATTCCGGCCCACCAGATTCCTTGTATTCAACTTTCTAGAATAAAGGTTACTTAGAAGTTAGAACTATTATAATTCAGAAACCAAGAAAATAAATTATCCAGAAAATTTTTTAAAATTTGTTGAACACATAATTCTTACTAGTATGTGACTTATACACGTTATTTTCAAAACGCAAAATAATGACAATGTTAACTATTTAGCTTCATGTAAACAACTTCACAGACACAACATCAACAACAACAACAAAAAAACAAATAATGTTAAACAAATCAATTTTAGTGATCATAATGATAGTACAATTAAAATCCCTAAAATCATTTATTAAAAAAACGGTAAAAAAAATTATCGGAAACCTGAAACCGGTTTTGGGTTTAGAGTCTAGACAATACAGCAGGCCACTATCATGCCATCCAATGGATTGATATTTTATTTTTTGTTTTTCTCGTTTTCCCTTCTGTATGCAAATTTACCAAAACATCCTCGAACTTGCTCCCCAAAAATGCAATTAATTACCATTTAAGTCTATAAGAATGTCCGATTTCTCAAGAAATATATCTCTTAACATCAAAATAAATACTCGTTAAAAATTCTATTAGCTGCCTAACTTGTCTGTGTGCGCAATCACACGCAAACACGCTTCTATTCAACTTCGCTTGTCTTATTTATACAAACAGAGTCTTCGGTTTTCATTTCAGTGTAGCTTAAGCTTCGAAGATAACTCAATAGACGAATAAATCAGATATTTCTGGGATTTCAGCTTCTGGGTACTTCAAATTTCTCTCTCTCCTTCCGGAGTTCTCCGAAAGTTTCATGCTTTTCTTTTGGATTCTTGCGAAAAAGCTTTCGTCTTTGAGTCCCTACATTGATAAGAGTCTACTGTTGCCATTGATACTTGCCTCAATTCGATCATTTATTGCTTTTATTTTGATTCTTGTTCAATCAATCAGCACTTTTATGCAATCTCTGTTAATGTTATCCCATTTTCTTGAATTGAAAGGGACTATTTGGTAGGTGAAGAAATAAGTCATTAGGAGCTTAATTTCGTACCTGTATCTCTGTTAACAATTGATCATTGATTTCAAAACCATTTGTGTTTTAAGTGCAGATTTTGGTGAAAGAATCTGAAAAAAGGATGTCGCTTTTATCGAAATTACGGTGTATCACAGTAGATGTTACCGGTACACTCATAGCTTACAAAGGAGAGCTTGGTGATTACTATTGTATGGCTGCTAAAGCAATTGGCTTGCCTTGTCCCGATTACAAACGAGTCCATGAAGGTTTTAAACTAGCTTACACAGATATGGCACAAAAGTATCCTTGCTTCGGTTTCTCCGCTAAAATGCCAAACATTGTTTGGTGGAAAACCTGCGTGAGAGATTCATTTGTGAAGGTATTTTGATTTGATTTGCTTTTATCTTCTTGGAAGTGATTGTGATGTTGTGCGTTTATGTATGTGTTACTTACTTTGATATGATTAGGCAGGATATGAGTATGATGAGGAGACATTTGAGAAAGTATTTAGGAGAATCTATTCAACGTTTGGTTCTGCTGCACCTTACTCTGTGTTTCAAGACTCTCGACCGTTTCTGAGATGGGCACGCAATAAAGGGCTTATAGTTGGACTTGTTAGCAACGCGGAATACAGATATCAAGAAGTTATATTACCTGCCTTAGGTTTGAACAAGGTAGTGTAATGACTCAATTGTGAATGTGTGTGATTCTTAGGTTCTTAAATAGTTGGACTCAAGGTTTTTATTTGATTGGTTTTAGGAAGAGTGGGATTTTGGCGTGTTCTCTGGCATTGAAGGTGTAGAGAAACCAGATCCGAGGATTTATAGGATTGCGCTAGAGAGAGCAGGGAATATTCCGCCTGAAGAGGTTTTGCATATTGGAGACAGCATGCGTAAAGATTATGTTCCGGCAAAGAGTATTGGGATGCATGCTTTGTTGCTTGATAGGTTTCAGACAGAAGCTGCTAAAGACTGGAGAGAAGCTGGAGCTATTGTGCTTCCTGATTTGGTGGCTGTTCAAGAACTTTTGGAGTCTGATAAGTTGAAATTTTAACAAAAGAGAGCTCTTTGAAGTATGAATCTGATGATATATTGTAGTTTTGCACATTTGGGCTCTTTCTTCCTCTTGTTTTGAGTTAAAAAAAAAGGTTTCAATTGCTTCTTCAGTACTTGCTCTGAGGAAAGATCCTAATCAAGGTCCCCAGGTTTTAAAAGCTCTTAAATAAAAACAATTCAAACCAAACAAAATCACACTTTCAACAAGACGAATCCCAAAAACAAGTGAAGATTGTAGTTACATGAGCAAGAACGTATCGGTCTTTACTTTATTTAGAGATAATAACACAACACAGCAGAAAAAACAAGAGGAAGCAGAATGTTAATATCTCTAACTTAAGCAGCTGCTTCAGCTCTTGAAGAGATCTTGTTCATGACAGAGATGGAATCACCAGCAGCTGCTTCAGCTCTTGAAGAGATCTTGCTTAGGACAGAGATGGAATCACCAACTCTGATTGTCTTCTTGCCTTCGCCTTCGATATTGGTTATGTTCCAATTCCAAACCATCTCCTTACCAAAGAAAACCTGTCATATAACCAAAATAGAGATATCAGTTTGTTGAATCAGTTTAGCACCATACTGAAAGAAATTTCTTCTCAAAACTAGACAAGAGCTTACAACTAACCTTTCCGCGCGGTTTCTTGTCTGGCATCAAGATACTGTCTGATCTGAATTTCATCAGAGTTGCAGTTGGTTCTGCTCCACCCGGAACCCCGGTTTCTTGATTCACAGTTGGTACCTGAAATTACAAAATACTTTTAAAAAAAACCTTCAAAATGAGAATCTGAATGTATCTTTTCACATCATATTCACCTTGCAGCGGCTACATAGCCTAACTCCTTGAAAGACTAAATCGTTAATCTTGATTCCCTCCCAAAGATCTTCTCCAAAAGGATCACAGTTATCAACAAGAAAACTACAAGAAAATCCAGATTATAAATAAAACAACCACCATTATCTGAAGATGTTAAGAACTCAGGATGAATAATAATTTACTTGGGTCGAAAACGGTTAATAGGCACTGGTTCTGGTAGAAGTGTGTTCAGTTGGTCTAAAGAAGCCTAAGAACAAAAAGCAAAAAGAAGATCAGATGAGTATTCTCATTAACAGATATTGGAATTATCGATAATGTGTCACCTGAGATGCAAACAAAAACGGAAACAAATCCGCAAATGTTGTAGAGTAACCTGGTGCAAACTCAGGTGGTGAAGGTCTAGTTTCAGTTTCTGTACAAAATTTCCAAAAAAAATCAATTCTATACATCCAAATCTTTTGCAAATGAAAAGATTCACAAGAAAAAACAAAACCTTTATTAAACCGAACCAAACGGCTTTGTTTTCCGAGATAATCTGAAAACCATTGTGCTGCTTCTTCTCCTTCATCAAACGCAGAGCCAGACCATTCCCACATCGACACACCTTCAGCCACCGAGCTTGGTTTAGTCAATGGAATCTTTAATGGACTCATACCAGGAGCTCTTAGCACTGCAAGAAAATAATAATCAAGAACATAAATTTGATTTCTTGATTCATACAGAACTTTTGTAAGCTTTTAACAGAAACTAACCCAAAAATGAGTTCTCTGTTGGCTCCCAATCTTCCAAGAAAGCTTCCTCAGGTAGCTCAGATTCGACAAGAGCAAGCGTTGGCTCATTTCTTTGAGTGTATGCTCTTCCTTTATAGTTCACAACTAGCCAATTCCGGTCCCATTGAAATCCTGTAACATCAGTTTCCACAGATTATATCCATTAGGCCCACACCAAGACAAACTCATAGTCAAAACATTCGATCATAAATAGATTAAGCCCTATTTAAGACCCTTTTCTAGTATCATCGAAACACTGTATTCATGCCAACAAATAGGGACAGTTTGATCTTATTTTCTTCTCAAGAATCAAACGAAGAGAGAAGTTTGTTCTTCATTTACCAGTTTGAGTGACGACTGCCTGAGGAACAGAGATTCCACGGCAAGATTTGATAGGATATATGAACAAAGATGAAATCTTCAGAGCTTGCTCTTCCATTTCTCTCTGGGCCGAATTTCTGTCACAATGATGAGTTAGTACCCTCAAGTTAACGACAAGAACGATTAAAAATTCATTAGAGTAAGTTGTTGTCACGATCTCTACTTTGTTTGTGAAGAAATCCAATCCAAGAAACATTGCCCAAGTCATGAGACGACGACGACTTCTGATTGTTTGTTTAATAGTTCTCTGATGAAGATTTAATCAACTTTCCCCAGCTTTTTAAAGCTCAAACGACTCAACGAGGTGAGAACAAGTGAAGTATGTAATTTACATGAGCAAGAAAGAAGAAAAAGAAGAAGAAGAGGAAACAACATGTATATTAATTTCACTTTATTTTATTAGCAACTACGTGGTAGCCTGCACCATGTGAACCATGTGAGGGCGAAGTGTATTAAAAATGAAAGTATTATTACTTGTCTTGAGAGAGTGATGATCACATACTCTAATTTTTTGTAATTTTGAACAGGTAATACTGATGTATAAAGAGATAGCATTTAACTGTTTAACTTAAACAGACGAAAAGATTAATACTATGAGTAATTTACATAATACTATCGAACGTTGAAACACAAAAAAACTTGTAACTCATCAAACTAAAAAAAAACAACAAAGACAAATAAAGCACTGATCCAATATCTCAAAACCCCAAAATAGAATAGTTGATGTGTTTTGAATTCGGTAAAATATATAATGTCAGAAGATTTAACACAAAATATAATTGGGTGATCACATCTTTAAACTATTAACTTTATTATAAATAAAATACCAAACACAAATATAACAACAATGTTAGACATTTGACCAACAAAAAAAGATCTAATAACCATAATGAATATATTGTTCTATTTACTAAAACATTGTAATTACATAAGTTTCTTTTTCTGTAATTCCTTTTGTCTCTCCCTCGCCAGAAAATTATCTCCATTTTCTGGCAAAATGTTTGTCATTTAAATCGGGTTCTTTCCAACATGTTTCTCTTTCCTCTTCTTTTTTAACTTATTTGAATTTATGGTTTCTTTCCTCTTTTTTATCCTTTTTGACCCGTGACTTATTCTTTTATCATCTTTTTCTTTTTCCAACAGTTGTTCTTCGCGATTCTCTTTTGGTTTGTTAGTCTTTATCTTTCAGATTACTCTTTTTCATTGTTTTCGTCTTCTCTGACTTATTATTCTTTCGGTTTTTCTTCATCTTCTACGTCTTCATCTCTATCTTCTTCTTTTTCTTCCTCTTCTCTATATTATTAATTTTCTCTTTTTCATGGTATTTTCCTTAATTTCTTAATCATCTTGGGCTTCTTCTTTTTTATAATCTTTGTTTTCTTCGACTTCCTCTTCTTGTTTTCTTTTGTTTTTATCCGTCTTGTTCTTGTTCTTCTTCCTTCTTATAATTCATCACATTTTTCTTCTTTGTCTCCTTTGATTTCTTGTTCTACGTTTTTCTTAGCTTCTTTCTCCATCTTTACCTTCTCATACTTTGTCATCTTCAATTTCCGTTTTTTTTTCCTTATCTAAAACATATACGTCCTCTTATTTTCTGAGTTTTTATTAGTCAGCTCTCTCTTCTTCTCCTCCTCTTTTTTTATCTCATCTTCCTCGTTTCCTTTTTCATCTTCATCCTCTTCGACTTTGACTTCTACTTATTTATCCTCTTTGTCTTCTCCAACACATGCTTCTTCTTTTAATTTTATTTTTTCTTCGTCTTATTTCTTTTGATTTTTCTTTAATCTATCATTCTTACTTATCTCGTCTTTGTCTTCTTCATCTTCTGCTTTGTCTTCCTTTGCTTCCTCTTCTGATCTTCCTCATTATATTTTTCTTCTTCTTTTTCTTATTTTTTACTTATTTTTCACAATAATTATAATCTCAATTTCTTCTTTTTTCCACTTTATTACTCCTCCTCTTCTTCCTCTTATTCTTATACTACTTTGTTTTCTCATTTTTTATTTTTCTCTAACTTCTCCAGTGTCTGATTCTTTTTCTTCTTCTTCTTCAACTTCCCCATCTTGTTATCCTTATGTTTCTTCATTAGTTTAGGATATCCACTTTTTTTATTTTTCTTTTCGGATTTAATTGATATGACTTTGTCTTTGTCTTTTTTTGACTTTTTTGTTGTCTGTTCGTTTTCTTTTTCTGCTTCTTCTTCTTTTGTATCTTTCGATTTCTTTTGTAGTTTTTTTTTCTCTTATTTTGAATATGAATTATAATTGATAGTTGCATTGATTTGAACAGAATCAATTCCCTTAAAGGTAGTATAATAATTCTTGTGAAATAAAAAAAAAAGAGAACTTAAGATTTGTGGGCTAACATGTTTTTTTCACCGTTGTTTTGCTCTGTTTATGCTACCTCTAACGGAGGTTTCATAAAGCTTTTTTCATTTAATCAAAATCAAATTCAGATGAAACACTTTTACAATACACAACTTTTCAAAAACGATGTCTCATTGCTCTCATTGGAAATTAGATCATTACGTCTGTTTTCACATGTAAAATAATAATAAAATGATCAAAAGTTGCAACAAAGCTGTAGAAGTTCAGAAACAAATTCCTCATCATTCTTATTCTCTATTTTGTTCTCTTAGTTTACTTTCAACCATCTTGGCCATATCTTCATTCTCCTTCTTCATATCATTCTTATGCATGTATCGTGTTCCTCTTCTTTATTGTTTGTAAACGTCTTTTTTTATATTTGTGTTCATAAATGTTTAGGAATAGTCAGTTATTGTTCGTAAATATAAATTGACCTGAGCTTCTTTATTGTTTTCCTTAAACCTAGAGTTCATCCCGCAAACTATAACTGATTGGCTCGAACTTTTGAAACACATCTTCCAATGGATCTAACAGGTAATTATAAATAATAATTATTGTTAATTAGTTTTTTTACAAATTTAAAATAGATCTTATGCATACATATTGTCTTTCTTTTTTTTTAGTTACTGAGATGGTAAGGTAAAACGTGTTTCCCTGTCCATAGGATCAAAATAATAAATTAGAGAATTTGCGAGTAGGATAGTATAACAAGTAAAATATTTTTGAACATTTTAAATTTGTAAAAAAAAACTAATTAATAACAATTATTATTTATAATCACCTGCTAGATTCATGGGAAGATATGATTCCAAAAGTTTCAGTCAATCAGCTATAGTTTACGAGATGAACTCTATGTTTAAGAAAAAACAAAAAAAAATGCTCAGGTTAATTTATACTTACGAACACGAATATAAGAAAATAAGTTATCTATACAAAGAAGCTAAGGTTAATTTAATAAACTAAGTTATCTACAGAAAGATCGAATATAAGAAAATAGGCTATCTATACAAAGAAGCGCAAGTTAATTTAAGAAAATAAGCTATCTATACAAAATTAACATCTCTTTACGAACAAGAAAATATAAAAGACGTTTATGAACAGTAAAGAAGAGGAACATGATCTAAGAAAACAGTGACGGTTGTTGTAAGTGAAAAACATATGTAGACGATACGGATATATATATAGTGTAGGACATATGTTTTAGGGTTTAGGATTTTTTTGTTGGTGACCCATTTAACTGATTATTGGCTATGACCGAGAATAAAACCGCTGGTCCATTAACAAACTCGATAAAAAAAACCATGTTACACATATTGATACGTAGGATTAATGATCACTCAATCGAAATAAATTAAAACTACATATATATATATATATATTTTTTAATAATGATACATAAGCAAATCATTCTGAAAACGATACATAAGATTTTTGACTTCGCAAATAATAATATAGATAGATTAAAGTTTCACATTACTTTAGGTGAGACGTTTAATCTTATAAGAATCAGAAAATAACACACAAGGAATCTGTTTTCCAGTTTCTCTGTTTACTAGTAATATTTTCGACTTACCAGCAATCAAAGAGGAAATTATGGTTTGGATTGAATGATCATTTCTCATACCAAACAAAGGAATTTCAACATTAAAATGTGACTGAAAGTTATATAAATAACAATATCCAGCATTAAACTAAACATAAAAGACAAAAAATTGCGATATGTATCCAAGAAAATTGGCCATTGCACAGAATCTCTGTCTTCTCTAGAGATACTTCCTTGCGAGTGCGCGTACCTTGGTGTCAAAATGCGACGATGTGATGCGAGAACCGGGCAGATACAAAGGATTTAGAAGAATCTGCATGGACAAAAGATGATTTCCATGATGGTGATGCAATAGATTGTGTTACTATGGTGCAACCAAATTAGGACAGAACAAACAACAACGAATTGATCAGTCAAGAAATTGTTTCAACCTTTATATAAAGCTCATGCACCTCCTGAAAGAAGCTCTTGATACCGTCCTCATTGCGTGAATCATGAAGGAGCATGAGACGAGTATGTGTTAATAAATTAAGGAAGAAACAAACATTCATAACGGATCGAGAGATCAGTCTGAGACATTATTTAGATGGATGAATCAGAAGAACAAGGAAAAATGATTTGCTCTTTGCTATTTTGGTTCCAAAGAAAAAGGATATGGCCTGCAGTAACATACACTGATACAACCAGATCGTTAAACCTGTCGACGGACTTCAAGAACCTGAAGAGTTTTATACGACAGTGAGATGAATCCATTTCAAACATTTCACAAGAGAATGTGCTTACATGGCACTTGTAGTCCATGCTAGGTCTTGGACGACGTCTAAAGCTGCATGTAATATAAATTGGTGCAACTGAGCAGCATCTTCTCTCTGCTCAAATAGAAATAAAGGTGTGAGAGACTGATAAGTTAAGCATCACAATAATTGCTATCAATGGTTGAAACATGATATATCTACCAAGTAGATGAAAATATCAAACCAAACACAGAGTAACTTGGCAAGTATAATCGAACAAACAGTAGACCAGAAACCAATTACTCATGCGATTCCTGTTCAGCTAGCTTAGATGATCTTAAGACAAATACTGATTTTTTTTAATTAATACTCTAGTAAGAACAGAACAATGCATGCTTGCTTGGTAATTTAAATGCATGACAGTGTGAAACGTTCCTTCATCAAAACAAGAGTAATAGCCAACCTTTTCAAATAAAAAAGCTACATTAACAAACAATGATAATCAAATTTATTATCCTGGATATTTCCATTCCAAGGAAGATAAACTGTGAACAGGAAACCAATGTCAAAAGAAGGAGCTTGGAATATATAACTATCATGTGAAAGATTCAGAGCAAGAAATGTACTTTAGCAGCAGATCCAACTTCAGCTTCATAGATGGGAATATCATTCCGACCCACGATTATAAAGCAGGCAGTGTTAGCCATTTCAGATCCTAATACAGAAGAAACTTAGATCTTGTGTCTCCTTCCTGGAATACAAAATCAAAGACTCATGATCCAGGACATGAACTAGCTAATGCAACAGAAATTGAAGGGTTTTAACGTGTTCCTACTTCTCCCAAACTAAAGGGTTTAAGCTTTCAAGCTTGATAAACGCAAATTCTATACTTGAGTGAAATAAAAACTCCAAATTCGAAAACTTTCTACACAATTATATAAGTAAACTGAAGAATACATCTACGGTCTCAATACAACTCAAAGACGAATCAGTCGAGAACCAAACACCGATAACCACAAAAATCAATGTCGGCGATGATATTGAAGATCATCTGAAGATGGCAACGAGAAAAGGAAAAATCGAATAAGTACCTGCCAGAGAGATTCAGATCGATGGCCGAGGAAGACTGAAATTGAAGAAAGCTTGTGCCGAATTCGAGCTTGTGATTCTTGATTGGTTTAAACCGAAGACCAACTGAACCAATTGTGATTTTATTGAGCTGGTTTAGCTCGGTTTAAGAAGCAATACAGAAACCGGATTTCAAAGCTTAAGATCGAATAAACAAACAAAGTTCCAAACAAACAAACAAAATCACACTTTCAAAGACACGCAAACTTGGTGTTCCACTGGAAAAAAGCTTCTTTTAGAGTACGAACACATTGACATCAGCTTCTTTGACTGTAATTTGTAATAATATATGGGGTCAAACTGTAAATATGAGAATTAGTTCAACTCTGTTTTTCGCTTCTTTAGACTCATTTTCTATCTCTCCTCCTTCAAACATAATTCTCTCAAGTCTCTCTCTCTCCAAAGATTTCTCCCTCTCGAGCTAAGAGATCCATTTGTCAGACTCTCTCTTCCATCATCCTCCATGGCTGAAACTGACAATGACGTTGTTCTTCCACGTTTTTTCAAGGTTTTCCTCTCAGAAACTGCCTCTGAATCAATGGTAAAAATTCTCTCTTTCTCTCAATGTCTTTGTCCTTCCTTCTTCCATATCTGCAGTAAGTAAAAAGTCTCCGACTTTAAGTATTAGTGGAAAGAATTTTTGGTTTCTTAGTGTCTTCATGTCTTGTCTGCTGCTAAATATCTCACGCTTAGGGGAAATAATGTCTTTAATTAGCAGAAACCAGTGAAAGATTCGTTTTTATCATGTTTCCTGCTTCAAGATAGAGAACGAATGAAAGTGATAAAAGATTCTAGATTTTTTCCCTTTGTTTCTTTTCATTGTGAGCTGCTTAACTTTAGGAAAGAGACTCAGATGACTTTGATGACGTTTTACTAGTTTACTTGTAACCATGTTTGGTTGCTTAGTGTCTTCATGTTATTGTCTGCTGCTAAAAATCTCACTCTTCTCACTGTGTCTTTGGCTCATTCATACTCTCTCAAGTTTCTGATGTATACACTTTCTGTGTTTGGATTATCAGTCGATCCCAGTGTCCTTCAGTGAACATCTTGAAGATCCATTGCCTCAGACAGTGAAGCTCCAAGGCACTGGAGGAGGAATTTGGACAGTGAGCTTCAAGAAAATACGACAGCGTGCGTATTTCACAGCTGGATGGTCCAAGTTTGCAGAGGACCATGATCTCAAGAACGGAGAGTTCTTGACGTTTGTCTATGACGGCTACAACACGTTTGAAGTCAGTGTCTACAATCGCTGGGGTTCCAAAGAGACAAGAGCTGTGAAGGAGACTGTCGAGATTTCTGACACTGAATCTGAAGAAGAAGAAGAAGCTGTCGCTGATTCTGATTATGAAGAAGAAGAAGAAGATCCTTTAGTAGATGGTGGTGAAGACACAGAATCTGATGATGCAGGTAAAGATAGCTTTTTTCATAGTATTTAACATTGTGAATACACACTAACTAATACTAAAGAATAAGTTGTCTTAGTTATTACAGGGATCTCACAATCCGAGGTTACGAGTATGAGTATGACGAATCCCTACTTTACTACCGGCCTCAAGAACAGGATTTATGAGCTGGTATAAAAAAAATCTTGAGATTCGTTTATTATCTTTCTCTTCGTCAATATAACTTGTCTCTTACACGTTTTTTTTTTGTTTTGTTTTTTGAAGTTGATTCCAGCAGAAGTGGTGAAAGACATGGGGTTTAGGTTTGGTGAAAGCATCAAGTATGTTGATGAAGAAGGCACCATGGTAGGGGAAAGAGGGAAATGGGCTGATGATAGGATTTGTTTCAAAGGATGGGACAGGATTTGTAGAAGAAACAGGCTTAGAGTGCAAGATAAGGTCAACTGCGAGATGCTTCATCACAGGAAGCTGGTTCATTCCATCAAGATCCACATCACACGTGGATGAGTCTCTCATCATAACCTTCACCATCATCATGAGTACTTTTATGGTTTAATATGGCTTTTGTTTGTTTCGAGAATGTTGTATTTTCATCTCTGCTTTTTATATTAGTAGTACTTTCTTATCCTCAAGACAACTTATGAACTTATTGATGTTTCCTGTTTCATTATGAATGCTAATTGCCTAATGCATCCATGACTTTTAAATGTTATAGCCTCTCTTTTTCTTGTTCGCTAAGTGTGTGATTCGTTGCCTAAGTGGTTACGATTGAAATGTTACAATGAGACCTCTTTTCAAGTAAGAATCTGATACATTGTAGTATTGCACATTTTGGCATTTTCTTCTTCTTGTTTTGAGTTAAAAAAAAAAACAAGTTTCAATGGCCTCTTGATTACGTACAATATCTAGAGAAAGATATGATCCAAGTCTTCAGATTTTCAAAGCTCTAAAGCACGCTTTCCACAGTATGAAGAATCTCAGAACAAATGAACCTTGTGATTTACATGAGCAAGCAAGTGTCTTTCTTTACTTTATTTAGAGATAACAACATAACACAGAAGAAGAAGAAGCAAAACGTTTGAGTTAAACGGCTGCTTCAGCTCTGGAAGGTATCTTCTTTAGGACAGAGATGGTATCACCAACTTTAATTGTCTTCTTGCCTTTGCCTTCACTGTTGGTTAGGTTCCAATTCCAAACCATCTCCTTACCAAAGAAAACCTGTTAAAAACCGACATTTGATATCAGTTTATCGCATAGGTTTAGCATCATACTGACGAATAAGTTTCTTCCTAAAACTAGACAAGAGCTTGAAATTTTTAGATGTCTCTCAATATGTAGTATCATACTGAATCCAACAAGTCTTTTCTCAAAACCAGACAATGCTTAGATCTAACCTTTCCGCGCGGTTTCTTGTCTGGCATTAAGACACTGTCTGATCTGAATTTCATCAGAGTTTCGGTTGGTTCTGCTGCACCTGGAACTCCGGTTTCTTGATTCACAGTTGGTACCTGAAAGGAACAAAACATTTTTAAAAGCCTTGAGTTGAGAATCTGAGTACACTTTACTTTTCACATCATATTCACCTTGCAGCGGCTACATAGCCTAACTCCTTGAAAGACTAAATCGTTAATCTTGATTTCCTCCCAAAGATCTTCCCCAAAAGGATCACAGTTATCGACAAGAAAACTAAAAGAAAATCCAGATTATAAATAAAACAACCACCATTATTTGAAAATGTTAAGAACTCAGGATGAATAATAGTTTACTTGGGTCGAAAACGGTTAATAGGCACAGGTTCTGGTAGAAGTGTGTTCAGTTGGTCTAAAGAAGCCTAAGAACACAAAGCAAAAAGAATATCAGATGAGTATTCTCATTAACCGATATTGGAATTATCAATAATGTCTCACCTGAGATGCAAACAAAAACGGAAACATATCCGCAAATGTTGTAGAGTAACCTGCTGCAAACTCAGGAGGTGAAGGTCTAGTTTCAGTTTCTACACAAAATTTTCAAAAACAAATACTTGATCAACTCCATGCATCCAAATCTGTTGCAAATGAAAAGATTCACAAGAACAAGAAAACAAAAAGAAAACCTTTATTAAACCGAACCAAACGGCTTTGTTTTCCGAGATAATCTGAGAACCACTTCGCTGCCTCTTCTCCTTCATCAAACGCAGAGCCAGACCATTCCCACATCGACACACCTTCTGCCACCGAGCTTGGTTTGGTCATTGGGATCTTTAACGGACTCATACCAGGAGCTCTTACAACTGCAAAATGAAATCATCCAGACGTGAAGTTCTAGCCTCGATTACAGAAAAAAAAAAAACTTTGGTAACTTTTAGCGGGAATTTACCCAAAAATGAGTTCTTTGTTGGCTCCCAATCTTCAAAGAAGGCTTCTTTTGGCAACTCAGATTCGACAAGAGCAAGCTTTGGCTCAACTCTTTGAGTGTATGCTCGTCCTTTGTAGTTCACAACTAGCCAATACCGGTCCCATTGAAATCCTATAACATCAGTTTTCACAGATTAAGCACATGGAATTATACATCAGATCCTTCATAGTCGAACATTCCATCAATAACATTCATGGGGATCCAGTTTCTTATCAAGATTTAGCCTGTTTAGTAGCATCTTCTCGGATAATTTGTTCATTTTCTCAGAATACTTACTTATTCCATCCAAACAAGCAAGACCCTTTTCTGGTATCATCGAACCAGTAACATATAACAAAACAGAAATTGTGAGTGAAGCTTTAGTGTTCATGCCAACAACAAAAAAAAATGGAAAGCTTTTAGTGTTCACTCTCATTTTACCCTATCCATAGCATTTTCCCGGAAAATTGTTCACTTCCTCAAAAAATTTGTACACTTTCAATCTAATCAAACAAGACCCTTTTCTAGTATCATAAAAACCCATAGAAATGAGAGTGTTCATGCAGGCCATAGATACTAAAAGAAAAAAGAGAGAATTTTTAGTGTTCATATCACTCTATAAATAGCATTTTCCCGGACAATTTGTTGACCCTTTTCCGGAACCATCGAACCCAGAACTTATAATGGAACAGAAGCAGATCAAAATCCAAGAAACCAATTTAGAAACAAAACAGAACGAACTTTTTCTAATGAATCAAACGAACAGAAGAAGTTTGTTCTTAAATTTTACCAGTCTGAGTTACGGTTGCCTGAGGGACAGAGATTCCACGGCAAGATTTGATAGGATATATGAACAAAGATTGAATCTTGAGAGGTTGCTCCATCGCTCTCTCTCAAAGTGCTAAATCAGTTCACGAATCTTTTAGTTTAGGTGGGTGATTTATTCTGTTCGACATCTTTTACTAATGTGGTTCATATAAGTTTGAGCCATTTTACACACGTGGAGTATATTAGCAGACAGGTTACACCAACTCTGTCTTAAAATTCGGTTCTTTTTAACTTTTCTGGACTAATCCATTCAATGAATGTTAGCAATTTTCGCAAAAAAAATTGGCAATAACAACAACAAAATGAACTTGGTTAAAGACAACATTTTTCTTTGTCATCGACAACTCATACACATAGTTTTGGATTTGAATCCAAGATTGTGACACAGCACAAGTATATCAGCTTGTGCATACTAAAAGTAAAGACTACGAAAAAAGAAGAGTAGAAAATAAAGAGAAACAAAAGCCATCTTTAAAAATTTTGTATCAATTCAAAAGAGAAGCTTATAGCTTTCAACTTTGTCTCAGCACATCATTTGTAAACCCAATGCAGTTAAAGCCTGAGAAATTTATGTAGATAGTCTTTACTAATAGTAAGTTCTATCTGATTCTAAAAATGCAGATTGCCTTTTTCTTTTGTAGCTATGATTACTACTTTTCTACTTGTTACGCTTCGCTGCACGTCTTCCGTGACCCTTCTTTGGTGGTCCTTTGTTTCGACGCTTCAACATCTCAAGCTTAGATATGCGCCTACAACAACACACAAACTCAACTTCAGGACCTCTTTATGACTGAACAACAATAATAGAAGCAGCGGATTAAACCAAGTGTAAGTAAAGTTCAAAGACAGTACGATTCTTAAGACTATCCTTCTCAAATAAGAAAACATCCGCGACACACGTAATTCCGATGTCATAAAGCTATTTTGCTACATTTCACCACACAAACTCGAGAACATAAGCCTCACATAACACAACCATCTAAGTACAAGAATTCCTATATCGCGTTTCTGTCTCATGCCATGAATTCATACACTGCCGATAAGAACCAGAAACGATTCTCCCTTTATTGACTCTCTGATATGATTCAGAAGACGAACAGAAAACATACTGAAGCAGAGAACCAAAGATAGAACACTAGGATGAATTTTAAAGCACCTTAAGCTTAAACCAAGATCCTAGACCAGTCAAGAATGCTCAACCTCTCCTACCTAAATTTCCTTTTACGCTGTTAGCTCCCTAGCAAACTGACTCAAATATAGTTTCAAAAATGCCAACACAGTTAAAAACGACCAAGGTAATTACATTGTTCCTGCACTAGACTAACACAAGGCTTATCACCTACCACACCAAGTCAGCAGATATCATCTACGTACTCTTTCCAATTCAAGTACTGCTTATGGAATTATGTTATCTATACATTGCTCCAGTCCACTCAAACCGAATCTAAGGCTTGCTTGATTTCATCTAGCTGGTTACACCTGTTTGCACTAAAGGGAAGTAAATAAATAAAAAGAAAGAAGTTTCGGAAAGTACTCTTGTTCTTCTCTAGCCATGACATTGGGATCCTCATTCTTGATGTCGTATGGATACCATTCTGAAACCTTATCACCAAAAAGCTTCTTCCTTAAGATCTTATGAGGAGATCTCTGTCCCGTTGGGTTAAGTACATGTCCGAAAATCCTTGCTCTTGCTTCGGTCACGCCATTAGTGACTGCTGAAGCTACAAGACGTTTCAGGCTACCACTAGCCATCTTCCTTGAAACTACCTGTTCAAAGCAAGAAAACAAACAATGAAACATGATCAATCAAATCAATTTGCAAAATCACACATTGTAGGCTGACAAGTTTAGCAAAAGGACAAAAAACACTTCAATAACAAGACTCAGAGTTGTTCTTTAAAGCTAGAAAGGTAAATGCCTCATACAAAGGTAAGAACTTGATGCTGAAACACACTAGTCCCTGCAATTAGGGTTTCTATGTCACTGCGATCAACTCTAAGCAATGATTCTTCAAAATTAGGTCCAGTTTCGTTGACGTTAGTGAATTTCGATTTAAAACTAAGACAGCAGCATTAGATCCCGAACAATCTGGGCAAAGTTTCTACATTTCGTTATGAATCCAAAAAATGCTCTTTGAGACATTTCATCGAACACGTTCCATAAGAAACTTGGGAAACAAAAACGGACCATTTTCACAATCGGCAATGAGACTACACGTTGAATCTCGACAGAGAAGAAGAAAAAGAGAGAGAGAAACTTACCGAAAAGATAAAATAGCGACGGCGACGAGAGAAGAAGGAGACTGTAAAGCGAGACTGCAAGCGAGAGGACTAGAAATAAAATTAAAAAGCCATCGTTAGTACGAGAGGCCGTTTCTGAAAGTTTTCAAACTTTATGGTCTATTTCTCTACATATAGAAAATTGAAGGATATGTTTAGCAATTAGAGAAAACTAGAAAACAAAAAGATTAAAACATTTAGCGCTTTGCTTTCATTGAGAGTTGAACTCAAGACCTCCCGCTTACTAAACGGGTGCTCTAACCAACTGAGCTATGAAAGCTTCGTTGTTGGAGTCTGTGTCATTTATTAATTTATTGAAATTTACGTTTAGGCTTGTTTATACAGTTGAGAAACTAACCATTGGTTTAAATGTCGACCTTTTTCATGATAAAATTGATACCTTTTTTTGGGCTGAAGAACTTTTTTCATTAATTCTTAAAACTATATTTTTTATTTATAATTTAATTCTTTATATTATATAGGTTTAATTTAAAATTAAAGATAGATAGATTTAAAATTTGATAATAAAAAATAAAAAATATAAAAAGATTAACTGAAACTAGAAATAACATAAAATTAACTAGGCAAAAGAAATAAAATCATTCCATTGATCCATCATCCATTCTTGTCTCTTCCTTGCCGCTGGTGATACATAGAAACCATAATATAATGACTATAGAGTGTATGAACACGGTGTGATTCAAATTCAGCAGTAGATACTTCTGCATTTATTTCAAAGATGACATCTACAAAATCTTTTATTAAATCGGGAAAATATCAAAGAGAATCAAATTAGAATAAACCAATATGTTGCCGAGTTTGGTGGTGATGACAAAGGTCGATGAGAGAGCCCCTTTGACGTAGCAATTGTTTTTTTAATTTTCTTCTTTTTGGTTTCAACTTGCTTTTTTGGTTAAATCTAGAAAGATCATAGTTTTCAACTTGCTTATCAAATGTTTATAGAGATAATTGAGATAAAAACTCTAACAAACGAACCATTTTCTTAGGCTTTTAGCGTTAAACATTTACGTTTGAGACTTGGCTTAGGCTGCTTAGGGTTTATTTGTATTCTTAATTTGGTTTAGAATTTAGAGTTTATGACTTAAAGATTCTATATACTATTTTCTAGACTATGGTCCTATTTTTTCTATAAAATTTAGGTAATGTCTATAACCCTCCAAGTTATATTTATCAAGATAAAATATATATATATATATGTATGTAATCTAAATATAGAAATACAACTGCTCTCTTTTTCATGAAAGGACTTGAGTAATGAGAAGCTAACACACTTCACAACAAAAGCAGAAATTGAAGAAATACCTTTCAACCAAATCATCGTCTCTCATCTCAACCACTCTCTTTCCTTGGCCAAGGTCAAAGTGATATCTTCTTCTTCATTTTTTTAGTTTACAGTTCATCATCATAAATTTTTTTTTATATTTCATTGTCATAAATCTCTTTTCCCATTATCATTATAACTTACACAACTAAAATTTTCATCAAACTGGATTTTGTAGATAAAAATGAGAGATTAGGGTTTAAAAAAGATAAATTGAAAGGTGACACACCATCTATAGATTTTACCACCTTTTTAATTTGTTGTATTTTATGGAATTAAAATTTACTAACTAGAGGCGAATTCATGCCAAACAAAAAAACGATGTAGAGAAAATAATGAAATAGCAAAAACATTAAACGAATCTTTTTGTTTGTAATGTTGATGACTATGAAAATAAATTGTTTTTTTTTACCTTTTAATGAAAATTTGAAATTCGAATAACCATTTTCACCATTCTTCATATTTTACTACTCCAAATAAATTAATCCAAAATAACATGTATATACAATACACACATGCATTGACGACACAGCCGCAACATAAATGTTGGACACTTGGGAATGCATTTTCCAATGTCTCTCCTCTGACCCTCTTTGACCTTCTTCTTCTCTTTTCACATTGCCTTATGCATCTCTCTTTACTCTCTTTCTCTGTCTCTCTCTCAATAAAACAGTGAAAAAATCAGAGAGAAGACACTCGCATGTGTCATTTAAAAGGCTATATATATAGTTTTAGCCTCATAGCCAATCCCAAAATCTTTATCCTCTAGATTTACTTCTCCTCCATCTCACCACATCAAAAACACATATACATATATATACGTCTATCTATATATATATAGAGAGAGAAAGAGAAATAGAGAGAGAGAATCCCCATGCACCGTTCTTACTACCAATAGCATTTCTTCAACATCTACAACGAAAACCAAACAATTGTCTTAAATTCTCTATGTTTCCAACACTAGTAGTCTTAATACTACTAACAAGAACTCGAGAATCTCCATTCACTACTCTCACAGATCTCTTGTTTTCTGAAGAAGAAGAAAACAAACAAGAAAGAAAAAAATGCAGCCAAATCCTCTTTTTCTTGTTCTGTTTTTCCTCTGTTTCTCAATCGGGTCGGGTTCGGGTCAAACCAACGATCTTCAAACTCTCCTCGAAGTAAAGAAGTCTCTCGTCACAAACCCAAAAGATGAAAACGTTCTCCGAGATTGGAATTCCGATGCTGATCCCAATTTCTGTAACTGGACCGGCGTCACGTGCGGTGGTCGTGTAATCATCGGTTTAAATCTATCCAATTTAGCCTTAACCGGTTCGATTTCTCCTTCGATTGGCCGGTTTACTAACCTAACCCACCTCGACCTGTCATCAAACCGACTCACCGGTCCCATCCCAACTACTCTCTCCAACCTCTCTTCTTCCTTGGAATCTTTGCATCTCTTCTCTAACCAACTCAGTGGCGAGATTCCGAGTCAACTCGACTCGCTCGTGAAACTCAAATCGTTAAAACTCGGAGACAACGAGCTCGTCGGATCGATCCCGGAGACGTTTGGTAGCCTCGTCAATCTCCAGACACTTGCTTTAGCTTCGTGTAGACTCACCGGTTCGATACCGAGTCAACTCGGTCGACTCGTTCGTATCCAGGCTTTGATTCTGCAAGATAACTACCTCGAAGGACCGATCCCGCCTGAGTTAGGTAACTGCACCGACCTCGTTTTGTTCACCGCGGCGTTGAATCGCCTCAACGGATCGTTACCGGCGGAGCTGAGTCAACTCGTGAACATTCAGATACTCAATCTGGGAAACAACAGCTTCTCCGGTGAGATACCGAGTCAACTCGGTGATCTGCGCAATCTCCAATACCTTAATTTGGTTGGTAACAAGCTTCAAGGTCCGATTCCGAAGAGATTAACCGAATTGGTGAATCTTCAAACCCTTGATTTATCGAAGAATGATCTCACCGGAGAAATACATGAAGAGTTCTGGAACATGAGTCAGCTTGTGTATTTGGTTCTAGCGAACAATCCTCTCTCTGGTTCATTACCAAAGAGCTTATGTTCTAACAGCACAAGCTTGAAGCAACTGGTTTTGTCTGAAACTCAGCTTTCCGGCGAAATTCCGGCGGAAATCAGCAAATGCCAGTCATTAACAGCGCTTGATTTGTCCAACAATACGCTTGTCACCGGTCAAATCCCGGATTCGTTGTTTCACCTCGTAGAACTCACGAATCTGTATTTTCACAACTGTAGCTTGAAGGGCACGTTATCTCCATCGATATCAAACCTCACGAATCTACAAGAGCTTGCTCTGTCTCACAATGACTTGGAAGGCAAGTTACCTAAAGAAATCGGATTGCTCAGCAAATTGGAAGTTCTGTATCTATACAAAAATCGTTTCTCCGGTGAGATACCGTTTGAGATTGGGAACTGCACGAATCTGAAGTCGATTGATATGTTTGGGAATCATTTCAGTGGAGAGGTTCCTTCTTCAATCGGAAGATTAAAAGAGCTTACTTGGCTTCACTTGAGAGAGAACGAGCTTGTGGGCAACATTCCCGCCACTTTAGGTAACTGTCACAAACTAACTGTTTTGGATTTAGCGGATAATCAGCTCTCGGGTTCGATTCCTTCCTCGTTCGGGTTCTTGAAATCGCTAAAAGAGCTCATGCTTTACAACAACTCTCTCCATGGGAACCTTCCCAAGTCGCTTATCAACCTCAAGAACCTCACAAGAATCAACTTTTCAAGCAACAAGCTCAATGGCTCGATTAGTCCGTTGTGTGGCTCAAGCTCTTACCTCTCCTTTGATGTCACGGACAATGGATTTGAAGGAGACATACCTCTTCAGCTAGGGAAGTCTCTGAATCTTGATCGGTTAAGGTTAGGGAAGAATCAATTCACAGGAAGAATCCCTTGGACTTTTGGGAAGATCCAAGAGCTTTCTTTGTTGGATATCTCAAGCAATTCTCTCACTGGAATCTTACCGGTAGAGCTCGGTTTGTGCAAGAAGCTGACACACATTGATCTCAACGATAACTTCCTTTCAGGGCTTATACCTTCATGGCTCGGCAAGCTTCGATTGTTAGGTGAGCTCAAGCTTTCTTCTAATCAGTTTACAGGGTCACTCACTAAAGAGATTTGCAACCTAACCAAGCTTCTCGTGTTATCTCTTGATGGAAACAAACTCAACGGCTCGATTCCACAAGAGATTGGAAACTTGGAAGCTCTCAATGTACTTAACCTTGGAAAGAATCAGATTTCAGGTCCTCTTCCTTCAGAGATAGGCAAGCTGAGCAAGCTTTATGAGCTTCGGTTATCGAGAAACATGTTAACCGGAGAAATCCCGGTTGAGATTGGACAGCTACAAGATCTTCAAAGTGCTTTAGATCTCAGCTACAATAACTTCACCGGAGACATTCCATCGACGATCTCGACGTTACATAAGCTTGAAGCCCTTGATCTGTCTCACAATCAACTTGTCGGAGAAGTTCCTGGCCAAATCGGAGATATGAAGAGTTTAGGATATCTCAACGTCTCTTACAACAATCTTGAAGGAAAGTTAAAGAAACAATTCATTAAATGGCAAGCAGATGCGTTTGCAGGCAATGCAGGTCTTTGTGGAAGCCCTCTTAGTCACTGCAACAGAGCTGGCTTGAACAAGAAGCAACAAGGTCGTAGCGCCAAAACCGTGGTTATAATCTCTGCAATTTGTTCATTAGCAGCGATTGCTTTGATGGTACTTGTGATCGTCCTCTTCTTCAAGCAAAGTCATGATCTTTTCAAGAAAGGCCGAGGAGGAAACAGCAAGTTCTCATCAAACTCTTCTTCTTCTTCTTCACAAGCTCCTCTGTTTAGGAATGGAGCTGCAAAGTCGGATATAAAGTGGGAAGACATTATGGAAGCTACACATTACCTTAACGACGAGTTCATGATTGGATCAGGAGGGTCAGGGAAAGTTTACAAAGCGGATTTGGAGAATGGTGAGACCATTGCTGTGAAGAAGATTCTTTGGAAAGATGATTTGATGTCAAACAAGAGCTTTAACAGAGAAGTTAAGACACTTGGAACAATCAGACACAGGCACTTGGTTAAGCTGATGGGTTACTGTAGTAGCAAAGCAGAAGGCTTGAACCTGTTGATTTACGAGTACATGGAGAACGGAAGCGTTTGGGATTGGCTTCAAACAAAGAAGAAGAAGAAGAAGAAGGAGGTTCTTGATTTGGAAACAAGATTGAAAATTGCAGTTGGTTTGGCTCAAGGAGTAGAGTATCTTCATTTTGATTGTGTTCCTCCGATGGTTCACCGTGATATTAAGTCCAGTAATGTGCTTCTTGATTCTAACATGGAAGCACATTTAGGAGATTTCGGACTCGCCAAAATACTAACTGAGAGTTATGACACCAACACAGAATCAAACTCTTTGTTTGCAGGCTCTTATGGCTACATCGCTCCAGGTACCATTTCTTTCTTCGAGTTTCCTGAACTTTTGTTTTCCTCTGTTAAAGCTAATGTGTTTACAATCCACAGAGTATGCTTACTCGTTGAAGGCGACTGAGAAGAGCGATGTTTACAGTATGGGGATAGTGTTGATGGAGATTGTGACTGGTAAAAAGCCAACAGATCAGGAAGTGTTTGGTGAAGAGACGGATATGGTTAGATGGGTAGAGACGGTTCTTGAATTGCCTGCTGCTAGAGAGAAGCTGATTGATTCAGAGCTTAAGCCGCTTTTACCTCGCCAAGAAGAAGCAGCTTATCAGGTTCTTGAAATAGCACTTCAGTGCACAAGAACGTATCCTCAGGAGAGACCATCTTCAAGACAGGCTTGTGATTGTCTTCTCAATGTCGTCAAGAATAGAGCTGCTAGTTATAGGGAGATGCATACTGATTCTGAGAAATGATTATGGAGATGCGATACTTAGTAATCTCTGTTTTGCTTGAGAGTAGATTGCTGCAATTGTTTGTGTAGACATTTTCAGTTTGTGTTAGATAATAAAAATTGAGCATGTACTGCTTTCTTGAGGCTTTAAGAGGTTACTCTTCAACTTTCTGGTTTTGTTTGTAGTTGTTGAGGACTTTTAAACCAAACTGTATTGAAAGTTTGAAACGTCCATGGAATCATGATGCAAGGATATATATAAGACAAATACTGAGAAGAAACTAGAGATTCATCTAGATCGGTATCTTTTTGAATGAAGGTGTGTAAAACTGCAGATAAGAATGTTCTGCAAGAAACAATGAAGTTAAGAAAGAAGCTTTTAGTAGTCTTGAAGAAGACAATTTCCCGATCCAGAGGAAATCCAGCAGTTCCAGAAATCAAAACTCTGAAATCATTACAATTAGTCATGAGAAAGAGGCTGTACATTTACGAAAACTCTCGGAGCAGCACAATGGGAAAGGTTGAGAGGAATCTGAAAATCGCAGAGTACAAGCTTAGAGGGAGTGTTGGAGTAAGCTTGTCCTAGTAGTTCAGAAATTGAAATGGTTTTCACGAGATCTGAAAGAAAGAAAAGAAGAAGATAAGGTTAATAAAACATGTGCTTGGCACATGGAAAACTAAAGCATCGTGCAATTAGAATATTGTTTTAAGATTAAGAGTGAATTTGTTAGAAAATCTAAAATTTGATCAAAATTTGCTAAATGGGAAAACATTAAATTGGTAGGATATTGCTCTCACACTTTGAAGGTGTTATTATTCTTTACCCATTCTTCTTTTGTTACGAGTCTTCCTTCCCTATATGAAGTTTCTCCCTCATCATCTTTTTTACGTTAGCATATACATTATACAACTACATAACTTGTTATTATACTACATACTTTGTTATCTTGCTAACACTTAGCTTACATCAATTATACATATAAATTAACGTCTAACATTATAATTAACTAAGTACAAAATATGTAAGATTGATAACAATAATGAGTTATATAGATGATCAAAGATGTTATTGGTATATTTAGCATAATACATATAAAATTAACGTCTAATATTATAATTAACAAGGTAAAAAATATGTTAGATTGATAACAATAATGAATTATCTAGATTATTATAGGTGTTATTTTTGTAGTTAGTGTGCTACAAAAACATATAACATTCTATATGTATTGTTAGTAATCTAGCAATAAAATTATAGGAGTAATTCAAATAGATACACACTTTATATATATGTTAGCTCGACGGATTTAATGGCGGAGATGCCGATATTGTCGCTGGAGGCGGCGGTGCTATTGTTGTTTCTGGTGTAGACGGAAGCGGTGCGGTGGTTGTATCTGAATCCAGCAGAGGAGGTGAAAATTGCAGCTGAGGATTCGAATTGGGCGTAGAAGGAGGCGGAGGCAGAGGTGGTTCGGGTTTACGATCGGCGCCGGCGGATTTGAGAGAATTGGAACAGACGGGTTTGGTGATGATGAATCGTGTGGAGCGGGTGGGGAAGATACAAGAACAGGAGGGTCCAGGTATGAATTCGGGTCAGGATTAGGAAACGGAGTTATAAAAGGGAAAGTGGAGGAAGAAGAAGATAAATAGTAGTCGCCAGAAAAAGAAGAATAAGAAGAATCAGCGAAAGTGTTCGAAATTTTATAAAATATTAAATTAATATCTCTAACATAATATCGTGCATGATTATCAAGAAATTATAGAGATGTAGGGGTAACGTTGGTATATTGTAAATTATACGGTACTGCAAAAGTGCTTTTTTTCATCTTACAAATTAGGGAGAGTTTCAGATTTAACCCATATTTCAAAGTCAAACACCAAACTAACCTCTTTTTTTTTCTCTCTCCAAGTTTTGTCATTTTCTCACAATTTTATCCTTCCCACTTAAACTATTAACGAAAATGCCATTATACATCTAATAATTCGATTTTTCTTTAATTGGCTAAAGTCTTCTTGGACCTTCTAAAGACTTTTTAATTACGAGAATGCCATCGTCTTCAATACCTTCAACCACCATGAACAACCATGAAAATGGAGTAAATGCTTATCAACTAATTTTAAAGCTGTAATAAAACAAATATCTGAGCTCATTCACTCATAACCTTGCTCATTCTACCATAATTCTTCTCCAAAACATCTGGGCACAGTTACAATGCTTCGCGCCATGCTTTTTCGGTGAATTTTGGTTACTCGACACCTGGGTTGTTTAATTTCGGTGAAATCCTAAGTTCTGGGTGGATAAGAGAAACTTAGGGGAGTTCAATTTTGTTAAAGGTAATCCTCGCACTTCAATTTCTCCACATTTCAGTTTTTATATCGCGAAAGTAGACTTCTCGTGAACTATACTGAAGTCTATGAGTCAACATAAGGTTATTTTTTCAATTGATTTTTAAAAAGTAGACTTCATTAAACCTCACTAGAAGTCTACTCGATATCCTTTGAAAACAAAAAAAAGCATAGTAGACTTCATTTGAAGGCTTAAGAAGTCTACCAAAAAAAGAGGTTATTTTTGTAGTTGACCGTATTTTGACTTCCGTCTGAAGTCTACTGTTTACGTCTGCATACGAAGTCTACTTTCAAGTTACTTTTGTAGTTTGACCAAAAACGTATAGGTCATTTTTGTGTTTGACTTCTGTCTTTCAAAATTGGTAGACTTCTTTGTGAAGTCTACTTATTGTGTTCGGTCAAACTTAGAAGGAATCTTTTTTTGAGTAGACTTCATTGTGAAGTCTACTAAAAAAATTCAATTGAAAAAATAACCTATTTTGATCCGTAGACTTCTATTTAAAAAGTAGACTTCAAAAGTAGACTGTCAGAGAAGTCTACTCTTACATGAAGTCTACAATAGAAGTCTACTATGTTAGTCAATGCATTTGTCAAATGCTAAAGTAACCTTTTTTGCCTCAAGTCTACTCCTGATGTCTACTGAAGGAAAAGTCAACAGATTGGTCAATTGCAAAAATGATCTTTTTTTTAGTAGACTTCATTAGTAGACTTCTCAATGAAAAAGTAGACTTCTCCTCCAGTCTACATTTGAAGTCTAATTTAGAAGTCTACTTTATTATGTTTTATTAAAAACACGTTTTAAGCAAATGTATAAACTATTTTTCAAATTTTTTGGTTCAGAATTGCTTCTTAGTAAGTGATTGAACTACCCAGTGAATTTTATCTAATTTCATTGGATATTTATTTTTGAATCAGAGATTTCGATTTTTAAGGTACTTAACTTATAAAAGTAGACTTCGTCGTGAAGTCTACATTCGACGTCTGCATTAGAAGTCTACGTTTTGACGTTTTTGTAAAAACGCGTTTTAAGGAAATTTATAAAATATTTTTCAATTTTTTTGGTTTATATTTGTTTCTTAGTTAGTGATTGAACTACCTAGTGATTTTTATTCCGTTTCATTGGATATTTATTGTTGAATCAGAAGTTTAGATTTTTAAGGTACTTAGCTTATCAAAGTAGACATCAGCGTGAAGTCTACTTTGATACAAAAAGTCTCTCTGCAGTGCTTGCTAATACGGTTTATATGGTTATTTTTTCAGAGAATGGCTCAAATTCCAGTTGTGTACGGTGAGTGGAAGATTAAGGAGAATTCATGGCATTTCGTTGTTGACATGGGCAAAGGTGGAAGAATATGGTTTTTGAACGATGGTTGCACCTTTGGGCAGCTTACTGAAATGGCACGAGATGATTATAACTTGGGCAAGAAGACTGAGATCATCGAGTTAACCTACGCACTACCAGTCTCAATGTTGCAATCTATGGCTCCAGATACACCTCCAATGCATGTCACCAATGATAGACAAGTTTCAAGCTTGATTTCGTTAAGCAGAGTACATATGTTACGCCTTTGTGTGTCCTGTCGAGTGGAGATGGATACTGAGGAGAACCAGGAAGGATCAGATGAAGATTTAGGTGAGGACTCTGAGGAAAATTCAGAACATTCTACCAATGATGAGGCAGACAGTTCTGATGTGAACGAGGATGGAGAAGATGTCGACGATGCAGCTTACTCTGACGGAGAAGATTACAGTGTCTACGGTAAAGTGAAAGATGAAGATGATGATGAAGATGAAGTCTGTATTGAAAAGGTCAGAAACCGATATGGTGAAACAGGGAGCACGCCCATGTCATGGTCTGATAATATATATGTTAGGGCAAGTTTCCCTACAAAAGAGAAGCTGTTATCAGAGGTTAGACTGACTGCCATAATGTTAAAATTTGCTTTCAAAACACAGAAGTCAACCAAGACCCTGTTTGTGGCTAAATGTCGAGTGGAAGGATGTGCATGGATGGTTAGAGCGAGCGTGAAGAATGATGCATCCACTTTTTGGGTGACAAAATATGTGAAAGACCACACATGTTCAATAGCCCATCGAATGGCTCACCATGGGAAGTCTACTCCTAAGTATATTGGCAAGCTGTTTATAAGCCATTTCGGCATCATTGATGGACTTACACTAGAACATGTCAGGGTTTCAATGAAGCATATGTTTGACATCAAGAAGGATTACACTACCTCTTACAGATCTTTGATATATGCCCAACAATTGGTCAGGGGAACAGCTGAAGATGGATATGCGAGTCTCCCAACTTACCTACATTCAGTGAACAAAGCCAATCCGGGAACTGTATCAGCTCTTCATGTAGATTCGAATAACAAATTCAAATATCTATTTCTCGCATTTGGAGCATCGATTGCTGGTTTTCAGTACATGAGAAGAGTAATTGTGGTTGATGGATGTCATCTAACAGGGAAATACGAGGGTACTTTGTTGGTTGCCACCGCACAAGATGAAAATTTTCAGATTTTTCCTTTGGCATTTGGAATTGTTGATGGTGAAGATGATGCTTCATGGAATGGTTTTTTTCTAAACTGCGTGAATGTGTCCCAGATGGTTATCCTTTGGTGATAGTTTCTGACAGACATATTTCTATTAAGAAAGCTTGTGAAACTATTTTCCCATGGGCAAAACGAGGGATCTGCTACTACCATCTACAACATAACATAGTAACAAAGTTTAGGGGGAAGCAATTGTTGTACTTGGTTAAACGTGTGGCTTATGCTTACAACCTCTATGACTACAACCGGTTCATGGCGGAACTGAGACAGATCAAGCCTGAATTTGCTGACTATTTGGAAGAAGCCGATGTCTCTCTTTGGTCCCGAGTTCATTTTGTTGGAGACAGATACAATATTAAGACTAGCAATGTTGCAGAGTCTATAAATGCTGCACTTAAGAAGGCCCGTGGCTATCCCATTTCATTCCTCTTGGATTTCATACGAGAGAAGCTCGGTCGGTGGTTTTTAAAATGCAGAGAGGATGCTTTGAGTCTCACAACACATAATACTCGGGGAGTGGAGTATTTGCTGGCGATTCGTGGACATTATGCAGATGCAATGGAGGTGGACCGAATTGACACTTGGAGATACTATGTGAAAGGAGGAACCAGGAATTGTATTGTTGATTTGGAACATGGAATGTGTGAATGTGGTGTGTTTTATATCGAGAAGATCCCATGTTCACATGTTATTGCAACTGCATTAGCCGGTGGGATAGCTGTGGATTCCCTAGTATGTCCGACTTACTAAAAAAACTACTTGTTTGCCGCATACTCTGCCAACATATATCCCCAAATTGCAGAGATCCAAGGAGGCCCAACATCAATATGTCTGCCACCAGACATTCGCCGTGCACCAGGCAGACGGAAGAAGTCTCGGTGGCAATCGGCGCTGGGAGGGTTGACGCTTTCTTTCGGCGCTATTTGGAGTGTAGAAATCCTACAGCGCAATACCTTTCGAGCCGTTTCTCTAATATTCTATGAAGATAGCATCCAAGAAGGATTTGAGTTAATAAAGGTGTCATCAAATGGAGGATGCCTCATGGCTACTTACTCCATGGTTATGTTCTCTTTAACCATGGATGGTAGCCATGATGTATTTAACCACATTCGAGGTATAGTTCCGGCAGAGGCAACGAAGATGAGGAAGACTATGCAGCACATAAACAGGTGTCCGGCCACTTATAAGAAGCCTGACGCGTTTCACGAACCAGTCTTCCAAGTTTTTGGTAAGGCACAATCAAGGAGTTGTGCCTGTATGAATCTGCCAAACCAGCACTGGATGGATGATGAACGCCTCGTGGACTCATATGGTGACAAACTCTGCAGTCCTTGCTTCTGGAAGTTGGAATGTGCCTTATTTTGGAAAACAATTCCTGGATTTGCAAATGAATGGCCGCGGTGAAATTAGTTGACTCCATGTTTTATGTTTTTTGGGTTTACTTATATGTTTACATGACTATGGTAGACTTTGTTTGTAGAATTCGTTTGTAGACTAATAATTCTTATTTTAATAAATCTTTTTCCGTGTACACTTCGTTTGTAAATCTTTTTCCGTGTACACTATCGGTGTACACTTTTTCTGTATACACTTTTCCGTATACTCTTTTCCGCATGCTCAATAATATTTTACAGAACTTAATCAGTTGTAAGGGTGAAATCAAAAATTAGAAATACTAACATGTTAATAGACTTAGTAGACTTCAGTACAATTACGATTACAAATTAGTAGACTTCAGTCAAAGACTTCAGTCGTAGACTTCAGTTTGAGTACAATATCCTAAACTAAAATACAACATATTTGGCAAGTTAATTATAAGATAGGTGGCCAAAAAACTTCCGCACCTATCATCTACCAATTGCTAAAATGACCTCCAACCACATTGAAGGTCATTTATGCAAGTAGCCCAATAGTTGCCATAAAAATCAAAGTTAGTTTTTAGAACGGAAACACTAAGCTTTCCTATCATAGACATCCAGCCCGGTTGCATCTAGCTTATCATGGCCCCTACAACCTGTTTCGTAAAAGAGCTCTGCAGCCATTTTCTCCCTGATTTTTCGAATGTTTTTATCGCAAAGTTCCGGAGGAAATGGCAAATCCAATGCATGACACTCGATGTACTTCAGGCAGTACACTCCGCAATCACCACTCTGAATGTTTTGAGGTATCTCCTATATCGTGATATGCTTCGTCAGAAATGAGACCCATATTGCTACCCAATGGTCCTCCCTAATGTGCAACATGGAGTACAAATAGTCGACATCATATTCCCACGTCTTCTTAGTCTGACAGTAGATAGGTAATTCGCCAGTGTAGTACGAATATGCTCCAGGCGGCAGAAGTTTGCCAGACTCATCTGCATTCGGCTCAGACGTTTTGAAGTATTTGTAGTCACGCCTCCAAACAGTAGCAAACATGGAGTTGAGGAAGCAAATCCGGTCGGATACAAACCACTCCGGATGCTTGGATAATCGCAGCCTGAGTAGGTTGATATAAGCTTCCATGTGCTGCACATTGGTGAAAATAAGACATGATTGAAGTATGCAAACGAAGTCTAAATCCTGTAAACGAAGTCTATTATAGAAGTCTACATATGAAGTCTAAACATGAAGTCTAATATGAGAAAGTAAAACACTAACCGTATCAGCTAGCCATTTCGTCGGTGTCCGGAGAATGTAATACCACTCGATCGAAGAGTGTCTTTGGCGTTTTGGATGGGCACTGTATAAGTGAAAGAGTTAGATAGGAAATAATACTATGAGGAAGTCTACTTACATACGTATAGAAGTCTACTTACGGGTTTGATCTGATAAAGTTCATTAGAGCGATATGCTTTGCCTTGACACCGGTTTGATCAAAAGGATCATATCCACGGACACGGCCGGAGTGAGATGCCGACGATGGAATGATGGCCTCTGCGGTGCTGTTTCCTAAGAACGGACTCTTCTGTGTCGCAGCCAGCTGGCGGTGTCTGGCACTCGTTGCTCGGGTAATTATCAGAGCCGCTTCTCTGGCTTTGGCATTTTTGGCTAGTGCAACCGCGTCGAAGTCAACATCACACGTCTTCGGGTCAATTTCACAAAAACTAGGCTCTGGGGCCTCTTTTTCCTTCATCTCTGGGGCCTCTTCTTCTTTCACGGCAGCGTTCTTTCCTTTTGCATCCCCGGGGGCGTTAACACTCTCACATGCATCAATGTTGACATTATCTTTCATCGGAGCATCATCTTTCTCTGAATTACTCTGTAGTTTATTGTCAGAAACATGCATGAATATACAAATGAGCACACTAATGCTGTAATTTAATAACATGTTTTATCATAGTCTGAAAATTGTAAACAACTAGTTTTGAAAACATAAGTAAATAATCTCACATGTTACATAACACTAGTAAACATGTTCGAATTCAAATGACATTAGTATTAAGTGTTCCTAACTTTGTGTGATCTTATTCGCATGTAATGTTTTCGTATAGGCGGAGGGTTTTTGGTACTAACCCCTTCATACTTCTTGGATCCAGTGCCCTGTTGCTGGGTTGGCTCTTCCTCAGTGTGCTTCGCCGACCCTGTAGTCAACTCTTCTACCGCACGCTCTACAGATTCAACCTTCTCGGTAAGACGTTTGATCTGCTTTTCACAGCTACCAAGACCATTCAGCATCTTGGTTGAAAAGCTTTGGAAGCATTGGTCGAAGTGCGCTTTCATAGTAGCGACAACTCCGACCCCTTCATCACCAACGAATGATGCGGCATAGGCAGAGGCTGTGCAAGGTCTCTTGCGACTTGATTCATCTGAGGGAAGGCTCCTCTTTCCGGCTTCTGACTTGACGATGTGTGCACCCAAAACACCTTCCAAAGGCCAATGGTTTTTTGAGAACTTGAAATTGGGGTCATGGAGTGCATTGACAATCTTGACAATATCTGGATCCTGTTCGTCATCATCCCACACGGGAAACATATCCGCCAAGTCCTTAGCCACGCAGGACTGTATGCGAGCCTGGAAAAACACAATGAGTAAATGGATTACTAGTCATATGAAGCCTCGGAAAACTACGTATGAAGTCTACTCCTGAAGTCTAACATAGAAGTCTACTCTTGAAGTCTAACACAGAAGTCTATTCCTGAATGTCAAACACTATTAATGGTACATATAGAAGTCTACACATGAAGTCTACTTCTGAAGTCTACTTTGAAAATTCAATACTACATAGAAGTCTACTACACTAATACAGTACCTGTTTTAGCATGTTGGCTTTGACGTTCTTTCGTCCTCTTGATCCTTTGTAATCCAGCAAAAGAGGTTCTTCAGTAACATTTGGCAATGGTTCGCCAAATTCAGCAGCAAAATCCGGTAGAGCATAGTACACCCACACTTGAAGAGCTTGCACAAATCCTTCTATATGAATGTTTTTGCTGAGATCTTTCTCCTTAACAGACTTGATCAAATGCTGAAAAGCAATTCTTCCCCATGGAAACTCCTTAAAACCTTCGAGATCCATCACTAGTCTGGCATGGTTGACATTTGTGGATGAGCCAGGTCTCGTTGCCACTATGAAACCAGCGTAGATTCCAAGATAACCCAACCACAGCCTATCATCCCGAGACCATGATGAGCAGTTGGAACAGGCTTCGATAATTTCGGTAGTGCTTGGGCCCGACTCGGCATCGACCCCCATTAGCTCCCAAAATGCACGCATGTCATCGACAAGCGCAAGATCAGTTAAAGCCAAGTCATCCACGTACCTGCAGTTGAGTCCGGTGATCTCCTCAACCTCATGCAATGAAAACCGAACTGGAGTGGTACCAATCAGGCTCCATATCTCGTACCTCTGCTTGCAAACTATCTGAAAGGTCAGCATGTGGTGCACCAGCCTAGAAGCCCAACCAAAATCCAAGTCGTAGAACTTTAAAAAGACACCCAACGGTGACTCGTAAATCTCTTCCCATTCATCCTCTTGTAGAGCTGACTTTAGTGCAAGGACCAGCCTATAATCATCAGCATAATAGCCGATGCTTTTATCCGGGACTGGCTCAAACCCTTAGGTGTAAAGTTCTAGGGAATTCAGAGGCCACCATTATCTAACAAAGATTCCTGCATCAACGGTAACAAAGCTCTAATGAGAAAAACGGTTTGAAACTATACACGAATGAAGTCTACATTTTCAAAATGAAGTCTACTTTATCAAAATGAAGTCTACTTTATCAAAGTGAAGTCTACTTTATCAAAATGAAGTCTACTTTATCAAAATGAAGTCTACTTTCCCAAAATGAAGTCTACTTTCACAAAAAGAAGTCTACTTTCACAAAATGAAGTCTACTTTCACATTCTAAGTACAATCCGAGTCGAGAAGTCTACTGAAGCCAACCGAAGCAATCTTAACATAAAAAAAAAGTATATGAAGCAATCAAAACATCATAA
Source organism: Eutrema salsugineum (assembly GCF_000478725.1). Taxonomy (NCBI): domain Eukaryota; kingdom Viridiplantae; phylum Streptophyta; class Magnoliopsida; order Brassicales; family Brassicaceae; genus Eutrema; species Eutrema salsugineum. Next base: position 379,634 of record NW_006256828.1, on the reverse strand, counting down.
ATACTGCATATGAAGTCTACAGAACCCAACCGAAGCAATCAATACATGATAAATACTGTATATGAAGTCTACTAAAACAAATCATCGAAATGGAATCTACAAAGTTTATAGTGTTAACCGCCTTTATTAGATGAAGTTGGCGTCGAGAAAATACAACCAGATCCGGGAAAAAAACCTAAGTCAAACCCGACGGAAAAAATTACAGGAAGATAGAAGAAATTTAAGAATTGCTAAGTATATAACTTCGGAACAACATCTACTAACCGTTTTGAGGTAGGAAATGACGTTAACCTCCAACGGCGAAAGCAGATCTGCAAAAAAAAAAAAACAAAACCCTAATTTCAGATCTGGAAACTGGGGGTTACGAAAACGGAAAGGTGATGAATACGGAGGAGTAGGGAAGCATGGAGGTGTGGTTGGAGAAAGAAAACTTGCCTGAACGAGTTTATCGGCGGCGGTTCTGTATGTCGGCGGCGCCGGAGCAGAGAAACAGAAACCGCCTTCGACTTTTTTTTTTACACGAACTTTCGACGGTTTTTTTTAACGGGATCTGTTAAATTCATATATATAGTCTGGTAATTCCGTACGGTTCGGGTAAGTTTTTTCGGTCAAGGTTACTAATTTTCCGGGGTCTAGGTAAATTTACCCGGTTAAAGGCAGTTTCTCTTGGTTAAGAGAAGTTATTCTCGGTTTAATTTTGGTTTAAATTTCCGTTAGGTTAATTTATTCGGTTTAGTAGACTTCAATATAGAAGTCTACAACTTTTAAAACCTAAATAATAAATTTACTTCTACTTAATTTAAAAACATACATTTCCATTTACCAATATGAAAAAATAATTTATGTACATTTGGGTTACGATTACGGAATTTATGATGGTAAATTTGATATCAAAATAATTTTTTAAAAATTTTAAAATTAAATTTACAGATTTAATTATTTAGTAGACTTCATTTCGATAAAATAAAGTCTACTAATAGACTTTATTTCGATAAAATGAAGTCTACTAATAGACTTCATTTTCACTTTAGTAGACTTCGTCAGGGAGTAAACGGTAATTAGGACATCCGTTTTTTGTTTACTCATACAGGATTAAATGGTCTTTTCACTACCCCTTTAGGTTATTTCTGCCAAATGTTTTTTCAGGGGTCTACTTTTGTATTCAAAGTCAAGTTTTGGGTTATTTTTAGCAAAAATCCCTACAAATTATGAACAACACTTGGGTTATCTAGTGCATTTACTTTAAAATTAATTAGTTATTCCTTTTTGGTTTAGAATAAGGCAATTTCCTTTTAACTGAATTGTTAAGGTTCTATGCTATAAATATGTATGTCTAGAGAAATATATGATTATCAATAAAAAGAAGACGTTCACACAGAAATTCTTATTTCAAGTTTATTATTTCTTTTGCTATTCTGAGTTCAATTAAGGGTTCTTCGTTTACATACCACAATTCCAACACGCCTCTGCTACAAATTTAACATGAATCAACAATTCTATACTGTAAAAGTGAACAACTATTCAGATTTTTTCTCTCCATGAATAAGAAACTCAAAGATTTTCTCACGAGCCAAGCTACATCCAAATTGCACAACACCATCGCACCGTCCAGTCTCTCTGTCCAGGTCAACCAAAGTCGAGCTCAAACTCTTTCTTTCCTTCTCTAACCTGTCATGGCTAAGGCCACAGACTATTTCTTAACGGCTAATTCTACAGTTACTCTAATTGACCTCTCGACCGCTTCTAACCTAGCAACGAGTACACTAATTCTTTCAACTTCTTTCAATGCAACCATCATCTCTCCATTGTAGTCATCGCTATCTTTTCTCTTTTCAAGGTTTCTGTCGTTTTTTTTCCACTTAGAAGCAGCGAATGTAGTGAACGGGAACAAATCCAAAAATCCCAGCGACAACTTTGCTCAGAGACACTACAACAATTACTGGAGCGAGTAAAGCACCTGCAACGATGACTCTAGTTCCTCTAACACGTCTTAGTTTCTTGTCAATTTCCTTCATCGTTGTCTCTAGCTTGACCATCATGTTTCCTAGGTCTTGATCATCACACTTGTAGTCTCTTTGATGCTTGTCATACAAGGCAGTGAAATTTCTAAGATCCTGCATCGTTTTCCTGAAACTAGAGTTTAGTGATTCGCCGTACGTAATTCTTCTTTCTCTTCTTCAAAGTCATGCAAGGACTTGTTAATTAATGAAAATTCATCATGTTGAATGTTCTCTAGACAGTTTTACACTCGCAAAGTTCCGAGACCTTTTTGCTTGTCTTGAGAAGAAGAAGCAACTCGGGATCTTTGCGAAAATTGGTTTGATAAAACTCGATGAAGTGCTTCGAGACATCTTCGTCCATGTTTTCCATATGCCAATTTGTTTTAAACTAGTAAATCATTAAAATTATGATAATTTAGATAGATAATTTAGATATCATCAAAAACATCTATTTTTTTATTTATATATTAATTGAGGTTCAAATTGCAATAGAAAAATTCCCCATTTTTAAAAAAAAAAATTCACAATTATTACTAGCTTTAATAATTAATCAAATTCAAAGCAATGTATTACTATTACAAACTGAAGTAATTGATTCACATGTTTGAAATTGATCTTAAATAAAAATGTGTCCAATCTATGCACAAATGATACTAAAAACATATATGAATACATTCAATGCCTAATCATTTAATACATTCAATATTATAATATAAATAACAAACTCATATTGTATATTTTGGGTAAGGTTGTCAAAATATTCAGACAATTACACAATAAACATTATATATATATATATCACCTTTTTCACATAGTTAAGTTTGATTGGTTTTTAATTTAAATCTATATACAAATAAGTTTATTGTATATCTGTTATAACCTATTATAGGCGATGTGAGGTGTCATAAAACGCTTTTGATATTAATTTTTCGATCCATTTTGAACCAAAATTTATTCTTTTTTTTTTTGAGCAACAAACAAAATTTATTCTAAGAACAATAAAATGTTCTTCTCATTTTGATATTATGTTAATTTTAATGATTTCCTAGTTTAAAACAAATTAGCAATGGTTAAATTATCCATATCTTTATATATTATTTGGACTTCGATTTCAGCATCCTAATCCCACCGCCATTAATGTCGCACATTGATGAGGAGTTGGAAGAGGTTCATGACAGAAAAATCATCAAAGGATGAAGTGACTATAAATGCTGTAGGATCATGATATATAGATTGAGTTTTTTCCTGTTTTCCTTTTTACTATTTTTTTTTCTTTTTTTTCTATTTTTCCTTATTTATAAGTATTTCTTTTTTGTTATGAAAATAAATATTATATGGATGTTTATTATGAAACTCATTATCAGATGAGGTTTAAAATATTCTATTTATTTATTTTCTCTTTACTTATTCTCCAAGTTTAGCTTGTTTTCCAAGTTTTTGTAATATCATATCATATAAGCTCCTCATTGTTCATAGATAAGACACGCAATATTTTCTTTCTTTTCTTATTTCTTTCTTATTCAAAATATGTTATCAACATGATAGTTTTTTTTTTTGTCTTCCACCAAAAAAGTAAAATTTAATTTTCTGTCTATGTTTATATTATTTCAGGATGATAAGTAATACATTTTCTCAATCAAACGTTATAGTAGGCTATGTCTCCATGATTATGATCTTATAGTAAACTAAGTTTGATCATATGGTAAACTATGTCTCCTCAAATTATATTTATATGAGAATAGTTTTCGATGTTATCGATGCTAATTTAGGATAATAATTATTGATTGTTTGATCTTTGTATCTTATTGATAAATAGTTTTGTTAAAATTCATTAGAAACCGAGATTTTGTTAAATGAAGCAAAAACGATTTTTAATCAATTATTTCTGTGATATCTATTTGTTTAACCTAATTATTCTGTGACAAAATTATGTTTGATAAAGTGGATCTTATAATAAATTAATTTCTTAGTATCATGTTTTGTGCCATCGATTTATTATTAGCTTGATTAGCAAATAGCAATTGCTTGAATTGATATCACACTTATCAAATTATAGTCGACTGTTTATTGTTTTGCTCATTGGCCATCGTTTCTGATCACTTTGTTAATACCAATAATGATTTCTCGCTTAGAAGCTAGTGGTAGTCATTAATTAATTGTTTATAAAAGAAAATTTAACCATGATAAGGGAATCGTTGGCTTTATGCCATATATTTAACTCGTCGAAGTTTATTGTCTCTTATCAAACCAGTACTATAATCGATCACTATACTTCAGCACTTAGGTTTTAGGTTTTCTTATAATTCATGAGATCATAAATGTCAATTGCTAAAACTGAAGATATATAACCAATTATCTGTTCCAATTTACCAGAATGATGATCAAAATCCATTAATCTACTCAAATCTTTCGTTGTCTTTTTAAACCCTTAATTTACTCATCGGAAACTGACTCCATCCATAGATTTGAAGCAACATAAACTTACATATACCTTACGAAAAAATATAAACTTACATATACAAAAATTGATAAAATGTAATCAGGAGAGTAAACCAAATCGAAGTAGAGAAGAAGAGAGGAAGAGTAAAGCGGTTCTTGAACGTTCTTCAAGATCCTCTGTTTCAGAAACAGAGGAATCTCCACAGACTCTTTCTTCGAACTCCACTCCGCAACAGACCAATTCTGTTGTATCGTATCCGCACGCGAGGTTACTTGGGTAAATGTGTCTAGGTGGAGCTCGGAGATTCTTGTTTGAATAGAGGTGAGATCGATATGATGTTTTCGAGGTAATATTACGAGGTCAAGTATACGAGGTAAGAGTTGAAGATTTAAGTGTAAAGTTTTTCAGTCTCTATTTTAGATTACGGATCCCGTAATAAATGAAATTACAAGGTTATTTATAGTGTTGAAATTAGGTTACATCTCGGTCAGGCTAGCTTGGGCGGCCGGGTAGATAGACCTGACCGACCGTCTATTAAAACGTCATGCTGGCGAGCTGTTTCATCTGTGTCGACGTGGCGAGCTGTCCCGTCCATGTCGAGGTGGCGAGACGTCCCATCCGTGTCGAGGTGGCGAGACGTCCCATCCGTGTCGAGGTGGCGAGCTGTCCTTTTGATATGAAAGGGTTGTCTCCTCGAACGACCTCGTTTTACTCTTCGCGCATGGACTTGTCGATCTTTGATCTTACTGGGCTTCCATTTCGCTAACGGACCTGAACGAAATTACAAAAAGGGGGCTGTGCTCAGCCCACCTACAACAAATTCCAATCTGTTTAATAATGAGGATCATCCAGAGAACCCGTCAAGAAAAGAGATCAACAGGTGAGCTTCTTCTCTGGTTCAGATTTGGGAAGCTAGGTCGCAAAAAGGAGCTCAAGTGGTTAGCTAATCTCTACACGGTTTCGAAGTTCTCGTCTTCAGGTACTTATCTCTGATCCAAAACTGGTAATATAATATAATACATTACATTTTAGAGATAGTTTAACTTTATTACTTTCTTTTTTATCATTTTCTGTTGCTAATTAGTATATCCTTAGAGTCCGAAGTGTTGAAAGGTGCATTGCGATTCAAGAAAGACATCGGCTGAAATCAGCATTATATGCAAAACGGTCTTCTCGAGGGTCTGCAAAATGATGAATCTCAGGTTATGATTAGTTCATAATTCTTCCTTTTTCGGGTATATTAGCAGTTTTTGAAGAATATTAAACCAAACTATATTGATTTATCGATGGAATCAAGATGCAGGAGAAGTTATAAGACAAATAACGAGAGGGGATTCGCAGGAAATCTGAATACTGCTATAGAAACTAGAAATTCATCTATATTGGTATATCTCTGAGTGAAAAAGGTGTGTAAAACGGCCACTAAAACTGCAGATAAGAATGTTTTGCAAGAAACAATGGCCAAGAAAGCTGCAGAAGAGGGAGAAGGATCAAAAAAATATGTGGAGATAGCTATTGTGAAGGAAAGTGTAGAACCGAGAAAGACTACATTGAGTATCATAGAGAAGGTGAATCTTTGGGATTCCAGGGAAAGAAGTATTAGGAGGAAAAATATAGAGGACACAAAAAACAAAGACAAAGTTTCAAGAAGAGTCATTGATGTGGAGGAGAAGAGAGAAACAAAGAAAGTGCAAAGAAAGTAGAAGTTAGTAGTCTTGACGAAGGCAAATCCATGGAGATTGAGGAATATAGAATTAATCCTCAAGAAATTACATCAGCACTGAGTTTGGATAAAAGAAAGGAAAAAAGAATTTGAGAGTCACGTATCTAGAGAAAGTGGTAAAGAGGAAAAGTCTTCACAGAAATTGAAGAAACATTGAAAGCCGAGAAGCAAGAAGAATCAGAAGCATTTTGTTTGATCCTTGAATCACCAATACTTCTAAATGGTTGGGATGAAATTGAAATGGAAGATGAAGATGATGAAGATTATAGTGGAGAGACTGAGTATTATGATTGGGTTAGCGATAAATCGCGGCCACAAAGTTAGTGGGAAGATCTCAGGAAGCAAAGGGAGCTCGAGGTTATTAGGAAGTATTCAAAGAAAGATGATATTCAGAAAATGATGAAGAGGTTTGTTATAAGAATCAATTCCTTTTTTCATATATCAGCTTCACCTTTTCGATGATTTCTAGATGTGTTTGCTTTTGTTGGACGGTTTATAGCTTCCTGGCAAGTGATTTTCGTGAATATATGGATACAGTTTTGATCTCACACGTGAAAAAAGGTTACAAGTGGATGGTTGACTGTTCAGCACGGTACCAAGAGAAACTAAAAGAGAATGAAACAGATCTAGAAGATAGATCTTGAGACTGTAATTGTAAACAATGATTTCAGTCTATACTCCATGAAGAATGCGATTCCTACATCGATTTTCAAAGATCACGATGATGTGGTTACATCTCTGTAACTTTCTTCAAACCGTAAAGATCATGAGAACATCGCTTCTACTGTGAGTTTGTCTCTGTTTTTTATGTCAGTAATGTTACAAGTCAGTGAAGTATCAATTTTTCATGTTTCCCACAGAAAATAAAGCTGGTATGTGATTTCAGGGAACAAATTATACAGCCTTAAGAGAAATGATGGAACTATAAAGCTTAGTCAAATCTTGCTTTGATTTCCAGAAATCCGAAGCACTTTCCTCTGAGTAAACATTCGCAAGAACTATTCTTAACTCAATTAAAAATCCGTCAAGACTATCTCAGGTTCAGTATCAGATTCTCTGAAAAGAAACTGCTCTGTCTGCTTGAAAATATCTGTAGACACACACACTTTTTTTTTTTTTTGGTCGAAAATGTTAAGATTTCATACCAGCTTTTAAGATTTTACATTGTTGTGGAGAGACCACTTATTACAAAAGAAGAAAGAGGAAGAGAAACAGAGGAAGAATATTAGGGAAAAGGAGACTAAAATAAAGCTCGAGCAAAGAAGGATAAGAGAGGCTCCTGGCTGGAAAAGAAAGGAGCCGGTCCCTTATCATCCTGTCGACGGCCGCACGAACGACCAAGACCGGGGAAGAAGTGGCGGAGAAGATCCTGGCGTTGCGCTCCCTCCAAACCGAGAACAGAACCGCCTAGAACACAAGCTTTGCAATGACCTGAGTGCCTGCTGCTCCGGAGCTAGAACGGTGACCAACCCAATCCGCAACAGCGTGAAGACCCTGCGGAGATCCATTCCACAATCTTCGCGAGAAGAACAACCATATCTCCGAGGAAAAAGGACAATGGAAAAATAGGTGATCATGATTTTCCAAAGCCGAGTTACAGAGGACGCAAGATCCGTCCACATTTACGCCCCACCGAAGTAAGCGATCCTTGGTAGGCAAGCGATGCAGCATTGCCAGCCAGGAGATGAACGAGCATCGAGGAATTTGTTCCTTGAACCAGACGGTTTTATGCCAAGAAACCGTTGGAGAAGTGATCCTCATGTGATTCCAGGTAGCTCTCGATGAGAAATGGTTCACATAAGAGCCAGAAGCGCCACGCCAAAGATAAAAATCGGGTCCGTTATCAGGATTAGACGGCGTGACGGTACTGAGAACAATCTGAAGAGTCTGGGCATCCTGGGATCTAGCATTTGGCAAATGCCAACCATCATTGCGGGTTGCACAAGCGACAGAGGCAGAGATGCGAAGGCGGAGCTGACGAGTACCAGTGGCTCCGAATATAGTGTGAAGCGGTCCCAAATCCGTCCAATAGTCAAACTAGAACGATGCAGTTTTTCCATCACGAACCACACACCTTAGAAAATCAACTAGCATAGTCTTGTGTTGAAGCATACTCCGAATAGTAGGAGAGAATCTATTAGCGTCCTCCACCTGCCAGAAACTCTTTCGGTGGAAAATGTAGTTTTTTAACCACGCCACCCACAGCGATCCGGAAGAAGAAAAGAAGTTCCATATCTGCTTAAGCCTGAAAACAAGCTCAAACTCCTCTAGAAGACGAATCCCAAGACCACCTTCCTCCTTTGGTTTACAAACATCTGACCAAGCAACTCTAGCGCCCACAGCAGAGGATGTTTTATTTTTCCATAAAAAAGCCGAGCATAAGGAGTCAATTTTTCTGTAGAAACTCTTAGGCAAGACTAAGACAGAACTCCAAAAGTTTACCATTCCGTATATAACTGAAGAGATTAGGCGGATTTTACCAGCAAAGGAGAGGAGTTTAACTGTCCAAGAGTGCAGTTTCTGGGTAATGCGTTCCAAAAACGGCTGCAGGGTAGCCAGCGAGATCCTAGAGGGGTTCAGCGGAAGCCCCAAGTACCGAGTGGGAAAAGATCCAAGCTTGAAACCAGAAAGGTTACTAAGCATATCCATAGTCGTATCATCGAATCCACCAAAGAAGATTTCCGTTTTTGAGACATTCATGTCCAGCCCGCATAATGATTTAAACTCAGCCATAACCTCTTTGATCCCAAGCAGCGACTGAATCGACCCATCAGAGAAAACAAGAAGGTCGTCGGCGAAAAGCAAATGAGTAATCCTAGGATTCTCACATTTAGGGTGCAACCTAATCTTATCATTATCCACAGAATTCTCAAAGAGTCTGGATAGGGCTTCCATTACCATAATGAAAAGATAAGGAGAAATGGAGTCACCTTGCCTTAAACCTTTCTTTCCAGCGAAAAAACCAGCGAGATCACCATTCACACATATATAGAAGTGCGGCGAGGTGATGCATTCTCTGATCCATGTCGTGAAAATGGGGGGAAAATCCTGAGCCTGGAGGATTTTAAGTACGAAATCCCAACACACCGTATCGAAGGCCTTTCTGATGTCGACTTTAAGCATGCAGCTCTTCTGACAGGACACTTTATTGTAGTCCCGAATTAGTTCAGAGGATAAAATCACATTCTCACCTAAGCTCCTCCCTTTGAGGAAAGCGGCCTGGTTAGGGCTGATACACTGCTGGAGCACTGGTTTTAGTCTGTTCGCTATCAACTTAGAGATGATTTTGTAGACGATGTTACAACAGCTAATAGGTCGATAGTCACCTAGCTTGCATGCTTTAGGCGACTTTGGAATGAGAGTAATCGCGGTGTTGTTAAGATCTTTCAGCAACCAACCATTCCTAAAGAACTCCATTACAGCACCAGTGACATCTTTACCGACTATGTCCCAAGAAGCACGGATGAACTCAACAGAATAGCCATCCGGTCCTGGGCTTTTGCTTAGGGGCATGGAGAAGACAACAGCTTTTACCTCCTCCGGAGCAACAGCCTTTTGAAGGGACTGTTTCTGCTCATCGGAACATCTGAAAGGTAAAAGAGCTTGGAGTTGACTAACTGAGCAAGGGGAGATAGGCAGATCTGTTTGCCCGATAATCCCTTTGAAGTATTCTGCAGAGTAGGTTTTGATCTCAGCGATCGATCCAATCACACGGTCATCAATGTCTTTTAGGAAATGGATGTAGTTTCTAGTGACCCTCTCAGCCACCATACGGTGAAAGAAGGATGTGTTTCTGTCCCCCGAGTGCAGCCATTGTACTCTTGATTTTTGCCTGTAAAACTTCTCCTCAGCCGTTTTCAATTTATTCCATATTTCCCTCGCCTCCTTCTCCTGAGCGGCAACCAGAGGGTCAGGCGCCGTAAGAAGAGATCGCTGGAGGTCGGATAAGATAGATTCCTGCTCTTTGACTCTATTCGAGATACCACTATAGTGCCTTTTGTTCAAACTCTTCAGATTCCTCTTTAAGCACTTCATAACTCGCACAAGCTTGAATTGCAACGAAACAGTAACATTGTCACAGTCCCAGGCATCCTTGACAATATTAGCAAAAGATGGGTGGTCAATAACATGATGAAAGAACCTGAAAGGTTTACGAAAACGCTGCTGAAAGAACCGTGTGTAGATACCTATACACACACACTTCTGTATAGGTATCTCTCTATCTGCTTGTATAACCTAGAAAGCGATTGCGGTTAAAACGCAAACACTGTAATAAAAGCATGGTTTTGTTTTGTAGGTGTGGACATATGTCCACGTGTCTGAAATGTGGTCATGAGCTTCAGTGGAGTAGTAAGAATTTAGAAATGTCCGATCTGTATGGCTCCAAATGTAGATGTTGTGTGACTTGTGAGGGCATTTCTTGATTCTTAGGGCTCAAGAGAAAAAAATGAAACATATAATAAAAAATATCAAATTTTAACTAATATTGTAAATGTAAATTTTGTCAGTGAAATATCTGATTATATATGCTTCGTATAGTTTTGTCTATGCTACAAACGTTTCATGTGTATATATATATGACAAGAATGTAATATATTGACCGCAAACGACTTTCTTGCAAAAGGACCTTAAACACAAGTTTTTTCCTTTCATCTCATGCAAATCACACAGAGCCGGTAGCTTAATTAATAAATGGGTTGCTGACAAAAACTAAATGTTTGTAATTTGTAATTTGTAATTTGTTTAATTGTTTGCTATATATTTTAGGTTTAATTTGTAGTCCGTAAATATGTTTTCTCTAATTGATATTTTCATGCAATTAACTTTAATGACCAAAATTGTAGCAAAAACATGAAAATGATATAGTTTGAAATAATTAAGGGATCCCCTTTGTAACTACTATAGATATAGATTGGCTAGAGACAAAGTTTTTAGATTGCCCAACACCGGTTGGACATATCTCTCGAAGAGTTTCTTTCATCCTACTTAATAAGCTAATATATATATATATATATATATATGAAACTTTTATATTATATAGTTGAATGTACTCAACGTTTCGTAATATATATTTATCATTAATTTGATCATGACATATGTTAATATAATAATATAAATTTTTTATTATTAGTTATTTATTTTTAAGATGATAGTATAACAAAAAAAAATGATTTTTATAAAATAAAAATTATAAAAAATACAATTAGAGAAAATAGAAACTAAAAAATCTACCTAAAGTTCATAGAAATTACAAAATAACATCTGTTATTGTGTATTTTGAAATTATAATATAATAATTCAAGTTTTAATGTTTACTTTTCGTCAATAGATTATTTATAAAACATGTCAGAAAATTTTAATTTAATTTTTGCTTTTTTAGAACAATTCAATTTCAGAATTAAAAAGAGTTGATATTTATATTTAACTTATATAAAGTGTGATATCTATTTCTAGAACTTTGTCTTTCATTTAAAAGAGATTGTTTCTGGAGTTAACTTTGATTTTTCTTAATTACATTTTAGGAAACATTTTACATGGAATTACTAAATATTTATAGAAGAAATAATATATTTACATGGAATCACAATATCTTTATACAAGTTCATATTACGAGAAAATACTTAACAATTTCATTAAGAAAGGTGATTTTTGTATTTATTCGTAAACCAAACAATCCATATGAAATGAATGGGTTTTTCACATCTTCACATCATTTATATGAACCAAGTGTTTATGGTTTAGTGATTGAGAATTATAATTTAGGAGGTATGGCGTACGTTCACATCTTTAGCCAAATCCCAAACTAATCTCCAAAATCCATGATAATTTGAGTTTTCTTACCATTTAAAGCGGCTATAATAATTAACTACATGTGTATCTGGTGGAATATATATTATAGGTGACAACAGGCATTACATTATGTATCATTATCAATATATGTAATGTCATGATATTATATGGGGCAAGAAAGGTTTTTGGGCGAAGAAAAGAAAGGAGAAACTATTTAAAGCTCACTAAGAAGAGATAATGAAAAAATATTTAGAAGAAAAAAAACTTAAAAATTTTGTTAAATGTTATATCAAGTCACAAGAATTTCTTTTATATGGTTTATTCATCAACACATGGGATGTCTCCTCCTCGTGATTCTATTTAAAGAACCACATCCCCATCTTTTCACTTTCTTCTTTGTTTCTCAACCTTTTTGTAATATTATCTTCTCATAAAACATCAAACATTAATAATTATTAAAGGAGACTACCGTCTCTATTAAGAAAGATAAAACGAAGAAGAAGAAAGAGTTGACGTTTGAAGAGACTTTGGTTGTTCGGTTGTCATCCTACAAAGCTTCAGCTTAACTTTAAATAATCAATTTTTATAAACCACTTAATTTCTTAAGTATTCAATTATTTAGTTTACTCATGTGATGTGTTTCGGATAGTGTGGTAACCCATTTGGATCTCATGGATCTCATGGCCCGTTGACTCGAGTTCGCTCGAAGCTTATGGTGTCCGTTGAACCGTTGAACCAGAGAAAAGTCCACACTATAGCACTTCGGTGCGTTCCTACCGGGGCCGACCGGATCAGTCGATAGGATTTATCAAAAAAAAATGTGATGTGTTTCGCGAAATTTTTTTCCAACAAAAATTTTTTACATAGGATTTTTTAGAATATTCGGATAAAATTACAGAATTTTTAGAATTTTCGGAAGAACCAAATATTATTTATTTGCGTGTATATAGTTATTGTATCTGATCCATACTCAAATAATCAGTGGTTTAGTACTTATATGAATCAAATTACAATCATTTCGAATATCTTTCTTGCAATTATCCTTAAAAGCCTTTATTGTATAAATTTTGAAGGACCATATATGTAGATAAAGGCTTAAATGTAAGCTTTAGCTTAGCTAAAAGATGAGATTCCACAAAAAAAGCTGGAAGCTGGTCCATTGTTACACAGCTTGAATCCTGGGACCAATTTCATATTTATATTCTTATGCCATCTTTTTCCTCTCAATTATTTATATACATATCATTTTAGTCTTATACTATTTCTTATTCCATATAATTATTTGTCAAATTGTCACAAGCTTGGCTTTGCAGCTAAATGAAAATAGCGAAAAACTTTTATTTTATTAGTGTATTATTTTTTAATGTAATTAGTTCACGAGAATGCTTCTTCTACTCGAGGCCATCTATATGATTTGTGTCTTAACTTTAGAAATCTTTATATATGGATATCACATTGTCTCATATTAATTTAGCGGATTAAAAAATTTAAAATCATTGTAAGAGAATAATGAACTGTAAATGAGGTTGTAGGTGTAATAAATAAGAAAAAGAAAAGATTTGATCGTGAAGCAAAATTGTCATGCTGGATCTTAAATGAAAGGTCTCTCTCAAAATTATAATTATAACTAAGGCACTAGCAATATCTTATATATAAAAGTTGCTTAACTTTTTTTATATGTTTGACACATCAGCATTGGAGAGGTTGACACTTGTCACTTAAATTTTAATTAATATTAAATTATAAAGCACTTAAAGAATATGAAAAGTTTGTTTTATTAATTGACTCATAATTAACATTTATATTAATGTTAAACAAACATTTATGTTATAACAGATTAAAAATATTAATAGATATGTATTTAATTTTTATATAACTGTAGATTACTTAATAATATTCCAGATGTATTTTAAATTAATTTTTTAAAATTATTTATAATAAAATACTAACAAGTAACTAATGAAATGATGATTATATTTATTTTAATTTTTTATTAATTAATTATGAATTAATATTTGTGTAAATATTAAAAAAAATTTATGTTATAACTAATTAAAAATATTGAATGATACTTATTAATTTTAATATAACTTTAAATTATTAAATAATATTCAATATGTATTTTAAATTAATATTTTAAAATTTTTAGAATGAAATATTAACAAGTAAGTAAGTAATAAGTGATGATTATATTATTTTTTATAAAAATATATAAAAAATTGAAAAAAATTGAAAAGAAGAATCCGCACGTAATGTGCGGGTATTCACCTAGTCTACATATAAAAGACAATCAATTTTCTCCATATGCTTGACACATCAGCATTGGAGAAGTTGACATCTGTCAACTAAATTTTATATAATAAATTTTAATATTAAATTTTAAAACATTTAAAGAATATAAAAAATTTGTATTAACTAACATTTATATAAGCACTTAAAGAATATGAAAAGATTGTATTAACTAACATTTATATTAATGTTAAACAAAAATTTATGTTATAATTAATTAAAAAATATTGACAGATATATATAATTTTTATATAACTGTTAATTATTTAATAATATTTAAGATGTTAAAATTAATTTTTAAAATTATTTATAATAAAATACTAACAAGTAACAAATAAAATGATGATTATATTAATTTTAATTTTTTTAATTAATTGACTATTAATTAATATTTGTGTAAATGTCAAAAAAAAATTTATGATATAACTAATTAAAAAATATTGAATCATATGTATTAATTTTAATATAAGTTTAAATTATTAAATAATATTCAATATATATTTTAAATTAATATTTTAAAAAATTTTAGAATAAAATATTAACAAGTAAGTAAATAATAAGTGATGATTATATTAATTTTTATAAAAATATACCAAAAAAATCAAAAAATTTGAAAAGAAAAATCTGCACGTACGTGAGGGTATTCACCTAATTTATAGTAAAGGCAAAAGTGAGAGAATGACCTTTCTTTCTTCTCGCTGACAAATTGCTAATTGCTGATTAAATCTTATATATAAAAGATGACTAACTTTCTCAAAGAGATGACATGTGTCAATTTTTAATTTAAAGTTACAATTTTTAAAGAAAAATAATTAATAAGTTTTAATATCAAGTTTTTAACCACTTAAAGAAAACGAAAAGTTTTTTTTTTATTAATTGATTCTTAATTAACATTTATGTCAATATTAAACAAGAATTTATGTTATAATTAATTAAAAATATTGATGATTTTTTGTATAAAACTTTTGATTTGTTAATAATATGAAAAGTTTTTTTATTAATTAATTTTCAAATAAAATTTATGTAAATATTAAACAAGAATTTATGTTATAATTAATTAAAAATATTGATGGTTTTTTGGTATAAAACTTTTAATTTTTAATGATACTATATTTAAAATTAATTTATTTATAATAATATAGCAATTAATGATTATGTTTTTTCTTAGAAAAATATATAATATATAAATTAGAAATAGTTGAAAAAAAAACCTGCACGTTATGTGCGGGTATTCACCTAGTCTTATATATAAAAGACAATCAACTTTCTCCATATGCTTGACACATCAGCATTGGAGAAGTTGACTCCTGTCAACTAAATTTTAAATAATAAATTTAATATTAAATTTTAAAACATTTAAAGAATATGAAAAGTTTGTATTAACTAACATTTATATAAGCACTTAAAGAATATGAAAAGATTGTATTAACTAACATTTATATTAATGTTAAATTAAAATTTATGTTATAATTAATTAAAAATATTGATAGATATATATATATATATATATAATTTTTATATAACTATTGATTATTTAATAATATTCAAGATGTTAAAATTAATTTTTAAAATTATTTATAATAAAATACTAACAAGTAACAAATAAAATGATGATTATATTAATTTTAATTTTTTTAATTAATTGACTATTAATTAAAATTTGTGTAAATGTCAAACAAAAATTTATGATATAACTAATTAAAAATATTGAATGATATGTATTAATTTTAATATAATTTTAAATTATTAAATAATATTCGATATATATTTTAAATTAATATTTTAAAAAAAATTAGAATAAAATATTAACAAGTAAGTAAATAATAAGTAATGATTATATTAATTTTGTTATAATTTTAATAAAATTATAACAAAAAAATTCGAAAAATTTGAAAAGAAAAATCCGCACGTTACGTGCAGGTATTCACCTAGTTTATAGTAAAGGCAAAAGTGAGAGAATGACCTTTCTTTCTTCTCGCTGACAAATTGCTAATTGCTGATTAAATATAGATTTTCGAAGCCGAAATCATAACGAATTAGAATACCATATACTTAACTATTTTCTTTCATAAGCAATGGTGTGCATTGAAACATTTAGATAATGAGTAAGAATTAAATGATGTTCAAAAAAAAAAGAGTAAGAATTTTAAAAACATTTCGAAAACAGTTAACTTCTAATGATCAATATTTCAAAACTTAGGAGCTATACATAACATTAACCATAGGTTCTTAAAGAATACCAATACCAAAAACATAAACGGTGTTTTTAAAACATACCCATATTTGTTTAGATTGTTTAAGAAACTTATTTGTAGGCAGTCTTCCTAAATTTTTATTTAACTGATTTATGAATGCGTTTAGAAAGTTAAGAATGCTTCATAAATTTAGAAAGATCTTTAAAACAGTTAAAAGCACCTTCGAAAAGCAATTTGTGGAATTTTTGGAAAATATAACCAAAAACAGCTTCATATCCTTGAGAATAGCCCTAAATTCGTTCATAAAAGTAAGATAATATCAACCAATTTTATACAAAATAAATACATGAACAATATAGAATATGAATGAGATAAGGGTAAAAAAGAAGAAGAATGTGGTGTCCTTGTCCTACAATGTGACCCAAGAGTAGCACTTCCCTAAGCAATAGGCTATTCTGGATTTGCATTACATATCTCACCCCACCATGTTCCTAAAGAAACCCACTTCTCTTTCACTCCAAACCCTAATTAATTAAAACCCTAAGTAGCACCCACAAACCTCATTAAACACTATCCAAGACTCTTGTCTGAAAAACCTTAATTAGTGTGCATATAATTAATATGAGTACAGCCCACTAGCAATTATTAAATTTGATGCCTACCCCACAATTCATCATCTTTTTGCCACATATAAAAGCCCTTTTAGAGATCTCACATTTGTTTCATCCCATTATCTTCATCCTTCAAGAGCACAAAGCTAGAGAAGAAAATTTAAAAAATGTGTTCCTCAAAATCAAAGAACATGAACCAAGAAGCTATTTCCCAAATCAACGGTCGTCCGGTTCTTCAACCGAAATCAAACCAAGTTCCGACATTAGACCGACGCAACTCACTCAAGAAATCTCCTCCTAAGCCTTCAATCCATCCCATTCCATCAAAGATACCCTCACCAAGACCAACTTTTCTAAACTCTCCTCCATTGTCTCCCAAATCAAAATCTTTAAGAAACCCGGCCGGTTCTGAGAAGCCTAAACCGGTGAAATTATCAGAGAGCACGGATGGTGGCTGCAGAGAGGTTATGTCCATGGTGATTGCTCAGAAGCAGCCTGGAAGTATAGCTGCTGCTAGAAGAGAAGAGGTTGCGATGAAACAAGAAGAAAGAAAGAAGAAAATCTCTCATTACGGTAGGATAAAATCCGTAAAATCCGTAAAATCGAACGAAAAGAACTTAACTGTTGAGCATGAGAAGAAGAAGAGATGCAGTTTCATAACTACAAGTTCAGGTGTGTAAAAGTTACTTGTTCAGCAAGAAAACCTTTTTTTACTCTTCCATTTCAAGTCAACATTGATTAAACTGGATCTAAAATTTTATTTTGTTTTGACAGATCCAATCTATGTGGCTTACCATGACACAGAATGGGGAGTTCCTGTTCATGATGACAAGTAAATAAAATCTTTCTTCCTTTAATTTTTAACAAAACCCATTTCTGAAGATTTTGAAACTAATTAAGATTAGTGTTGAAATCTTTTCTCAGGCTACTGTTTGAGCTTCTGGTGTTAACCGGAGCTCAGGTCGGTTCCGATTGGACTTCGGTTTTGAAGAGAAGAAACACTTTTAGGTAAGAAGAACTTTCAAGATACCTACCAAATGGAAAATGATTTGCTAATATAAATTAATTGCTACTTTTTTGCTTTTCTTGTGAAATTTTTGGTTTAAATTTGTAACCTTTGGTTTCACAGAGAGGCTTTCTCTGGTTTTGAGGCAGAGTTGGTCGCAGAGTTCAACGAGAAGAAGATACACTCAATAGTTAATGACTATGGCATTGGCCTTAGCCAAGTCCTTGCAATTGTTGACAACTCTAAACAAATTCTTAAGGTATTAATCACGAGATTGGATTTAACCATTTCGATTTGGCTTGGTTCAGTTTATTTGCCTATACATATAATTCAATTTCATTGATTATTTTAATTTCATTGATTATTGATAAAAGTTTTTTTTTTTTCAGGTAAAAAGAGATTTCGGGTCATTCAACAAATACATATGGGGATTTTTGAAACACAAACCGGTCACCACAAAATACACATCTTGTCAAAAGATTCCGGTTAAGACATCGAAATCGGAGACCATAAGCAAAGACATGGTTCGTCGTGGGTTTAGATTTGTTGGTCCGACCGTTATACATTCGTTAATGCAAGCTGCTGGTTTAACCAACGACCACTTGATCACTTGTCCTAGGCATCTCGAGTGTACGGCCATGGCGGCTCTATAGGCAAAAAGATCATTGCTATTGTCTCATTTTGGTTGTGTAATTAAATAATATCGATTATTGTAGTACTATGTCTAGCATGTGATTTATAGATTTGAGGTCCTAACTTTAGGTATTGATTTTTGTACAAAGGCCTTTTTGTATGTGTGTGTGTGATTTTGCTTTGAATTTAATATATTTATATATGTGTGTTTATATTTTTATTTTAGTTTCTTTAATTTGTTTTTGAGGTTGATAGTTTGTGGGATATGGGAATAATGTAAAGAAGGGAGACAGAGCATGTGCAAAAGTTAAGAACCAATGTCATGTGTTAGATTATTAATGAACTTTTTATACTTTATTCTCTCTTTTTTTTGTTGATAACAAATTTTCCTTAGCTTTTGAGTTGGAAGAAAAAATATAAAAAGAAGCTTTGTTAGACCCCATTTGGTACAAAAATTGATGCAATTCTTAATATCATATTCTTTTCAATTTTAACAAAATAACTTTTAGGATTTTCACACTTATTAAAAATATTTTTTTAACATCACATATTAAAAACAATTAATATTTATTTTAACTAATGTTTTTTGGTTGAATTTTTAGTATATTCTATTTGTCTTCCAATAATCGTGTTAATACTATTTTCCACTTTCTAATGATTCTTACATCACTTATTAAATGCTCTAACGCTAATATTATAGGATAATTAAATAAAGTATATACAATCAACCTTTTAGGAACAAGAAAAGTCCAACAAATTATTCTATTAAAAACATAGGAAATACCCTCCTCACAAAAAATCATCATCTTTAAATTCGATTAAAAACTTATGTTATAACCTTGTTATACTTATAGAACTAGAACTGTTATAAAAACGCGAAAACATAAGATGTTAAGAATTTAGAAATTGAGAGAATATTATATTTTACCTTTTTAGGATAAAAATGTTTGTGTATATACCTTTTATTTAAAAGAATTTTTTTGCGCATATATATCTAAAATAAAACAAAGATGGACTAGAATGGAAACTATGCAAATTGAATTATGATATTCTTGTAAAGAAATGTGTCATGAGGGATCATGATGGCATATAATTACGTATTTCATCATTAATATCCATCCATAAAGTTAAGTGAAAATCATCATTTGGATATGTAATCAATTACGGAGGTTTAATTTACAGCTTGGTATTTCACTATGCGTTATCTTTCACTTCTTCGCTCGTTTACGTTCACTTTTTGATTTCTTTGTTTTCCTTGTGGAATTAATATCATACTCCACACCCAGATCTGTCCACTCAAAATCGAATAGTTACAAGTGTAACTTTGTAATAACTCTTTTCAATTGCATTTTTTACGGTTCTCAAAATCTTCTTGTACACAAAATAGAAAAAAAGAAGAATGGTTCAAATCGAATAAAGAAAATACTGTATGGAATATAGTGATGGAACTAAGGCACACAATGGCTTCTGATGATATTGTTAAGGCCCATTATTTACATCAGTCCACATAGCAATAGCCAATAGGCCCCAATTATGAGAGAAGTAATAGTTTGCTTAGTAGAGGCTAGAGATCAGGTGCATTCTAGTATTGGATTTGGAGTGGTGAAAATCATTTTATTTTGTCAAATCAAATAGCACAGAACTGTTAGACTTGCAGGAATCACGGATTTTTGTATTATTAGTTTATCTTTAAATTTTATTTATTTATTTTATACGTAAAGGATAATGATGAGTCTTCGAGATTCTGAAACCATAGCCTGCTTTTTTCGACCGTTTGCTAAGCTTCTAAGCGAAAAGTGAAACTAAAGATGCAATAATTAAAAAAAAAACGTTGGAGCGAGAGAATGATAATTTACATGGCAGGTCAGAAAACTGCCACGTGTCATACACGTGTTAGTAGAATATGACGTGTTATTTCATTTAAAATGCGAAGTCCCATGCGTCGGTAGAGGAAACCAAAAAGCAAGAGTCCTTTAAAAGTCTATTATTCGGTCATACATTTTCTTCTCTTTTCTTTTTGTTATATTTTTAATTTAAAATATCAATCACTATTTTAATTTGTGGTGTATTATTGTTATTCTTGTAACCTCTAAAGAGTAATGTAGCTACAAATTTGATACAGTGAGAGAAGAATAACCTGTCAGTATTTTCCTCTAAAATTCTTACTAGCTGACATGTTACAAACTTTCTTTCGCATACCATTTACAAAGGTCGATTGATAAACTAACTTACTCGTAAGGCTATAAGTTGAAATCGGAGAAAATAGAGCATTGAATAACGTTAAATTAAAGAAAATGAGAAAATAAAAAGACCTCAAATTCTGTTAAGAAAAAGCTAAACCCTTTTATTCCCCCAATCCAACTCATTTTGGCAGCTAATAATTTACTTTAATTGCTTTTCATTTCATATATACATAATTTGCTGTTTAGCACATGTATAAATTTCTATATAAATTATATATTAATACAAGAAAATGAATACAATAATGTGAACATTATTATTCAGAAAACAGAGACTTATAAAAAGAGAAAAAGAGAGACTCTCCATTACTGTTCAATTCTCCACTTTTATCTCTCCTCTGTCACTTTCCCTTCTCTCTGCTTCATTCGTCTTCTTCATCAGTAGAGAGAAGAAGAAGAAGAAGAAAAACCCCGAAAATGGCGAAAGAGAGAGACCAAAACACCAAGGACAAAAACCTCCTAATATGTTTCTTCTGGAATTTCTCCGCCGAGCTCAAGCTCATTTTAATGGCGTTACTCGTTCTCTGCACTCTAGCCACTCTTCTTCCTTTTATACCTTCCTCTTTCTCCATCTCCGCTTCCGAGCTCCGATTCTGCATCTCACGTATCGCCGCTTCAGACGCCGTTAATTCCACTTCCTCCGTCGCCGTCTCCGTCGTGGAGAAGCAGCAATTAGATAACGGCGTTATTCAACGGCCACTTACTGACAAGCCGGAATTAGATAACGGCGTTATCAAACAGCCGTTTACTGAAAAGCCGACGGTGTTAAATCACGGCGTTATTAAACGTTCGTTTACTGGTTACGGCTGGGCGGCTTATAACTTCGTGTTGATGAACGCTTACAGAGGCGGCGTTAACACTTTCGCCGTTATCGGCTTATCCTCGAAACCACTTCACGTCTACGCACATCCGTCTTACCGTTGCGAGTGGGTCCCGCTTAACCAGTCCGATAACCGGGTTTTAACCGACGGTACCAAAATCTTAACCGATTGGGGTTACGGTCGGGTTTACACGACCGTCGTCGTCAACTGCACTTTCCCCTCCACCGTAAACCCTAAAAACTCCGGCGGGACTCTTCTCCTACACGCGACCACCGGAGACGCAGATCGGAACATCACCGATTCAATCCCGGTCCTAACGGAAACCCAAAACGCCGTCGCTTTCGATCTTTATGGCTCCGATCGCCGCCGGGAGAAATACGATTACCTCTATTGCGGCTCGTCTCTGTACGGAAACCTAAGCCCGCAGAGAGTTAGGGAATGGATCGCTTACCACGCGAGATTCTTCGGAGAGAGATCTCATTTCGTTCTCCACGACGCCGGAGGGATCCAAGAGGAGGTGCTCGAGGTTTTACGGCCGTGGATTGAGCTCGGGAGAGTGACGGTGCACGATATTAGAGATCAGGAGCGTTTCGATGGGTATTATCATAATCAGTTTATGGTGGTGAATGATTGTTTGCATAGGTATAGATTCGAGGCTAAGTGGATCTTCTTCTTCGATGTTGATGAGTTTATTTATATTCCTCCGAAGAATACGATTTCCTCGGTGATGGAATCTTTAGAGGAATATTCTCAGTTCACTATTGAACAGATGCCTATGAGTAGTCAGCTCTGTTTCTCCGGCGACGGTCCGGCGAGAACTTACAGGTAATTTCAAAAAAAGTTATTCTTTTTGTTTTTTTTCATTTAACAGTAGAATTCGAAAAGCTTAAGTTTTTTTTTACTAACCCATGTGTGTTTAAAGCATCTAGAATCACAGATTTGGTTGAATTTGCATCTGATTCTGTCAAAGATGGTGGTCCATGTGGGTGAAAGTTGTTTTCAAAGAATCTTGTAGCTTTTTTCGGATTTTTCAAAACCAGTAAAAACCAGCACGAGGTTTGCTAGGATTTGATTTGATGGGTCTTTGTGTTCTTGTCAAAGATTTTAGTTTTAGATTCCAAAGTTGAGCAAAACGTAATTCAAAATTAGCTAGAAAGTAATCGGCTAATTTTCAAAACCAGCTCGAGATTTGCTAGGATTTGATTTGATGGGTCTTTTTGTTCTTTTAATTTGGATGAGTAGGACCTGTAATTTTTGTCTTTCAGTTTCAAAGATTTTAGCTTTAGATCTCAAAACTAACAAAACCTAACAGAATTCAACAAAATAGTGAAATTAACGTTCTTTGATCTTGTAGGTTTTTTACCGCTGAAATCGTTTTGTTTCTTTTTCATATTCTGCGACTTTACTATGGTTTTTAGTTATTGTGTGATTGATATATGTGATTGTGTGTGTTTTCAGGAAATGGGGATTTGAGAAATTGGCTTATAGAGACGTGAAGAAAGTACCACGTCGGGACCGGAAATACGCGGTTCAACCGCGAAACGTATACGCGACCGGCGTTCACATGTCGCAGAATCTACAAGGCAAGACATACCACAGAGCAGAAGGAAAAATCCGATACTTTCACTACCACGGTTCGATCTCACAGCGCCGTGAGCCTTGCCGTCATCTTTTTAACGGCACACGCATCGTGTTTGATAACAATCCTTACGTTCTTGATACCACGATGCGTGACATTGGCCTTGCGGTCAAGACGTTTGAGATTAGGACGATTGGAGATCGGTTGCTTAGGACACGCCAATGAAAAACAAAAAAAGAAAGAGGGAAAAAATGATTTTTAAGTTATGTTTCCACTTTGTATTGTAACGTTAATCTTGAGAAGTATTTTTTAGGCGGAATGTAACATTTTTTTATGAATTTTTTGTAGTATTCTTTTATTGTAATATAAAATTGGGTTCATAGAATCATACAGCTCAGACTCTTGGTATATAAGCATCTCTTTTATGGGCTTTTATAATATTTTTTGGTTATTTTATTTGGAAAAGTGGTCTCTTTGATTATATGAGTTAGTGCTCTTCGATTGATCTTTGTCGTGTTAATTAACCAAAAGTTTTCCATTTTTTCTTACTAAGATTCGAGTCAGTTTAAAATACTCGAATATTTGCAATGAGAATGGTCATCTTGATTTAGAAATGGTGATTGTGATAATATTAATCCAAAGAGGAAAAGTTTATTTTTTAGTTTTATTTCGATGAAAACACACAAGTGTAGACCCCACGAAGAGGGTCCTTCCAAGTTTCGTGGTTGTTAATTGCCGCGGAAGGCTGGAAAGTCTCTCACTGCCAAATTGCTCAACAATCATACAAAATTATTTCCAATCAACAAATCTCATAATAACGACAACAATTATTCGTTTAATCATTTTCATTTAGTTAATCATTTAGCACAAAAATAGAAACAATAGTTTTCAAGAAAATAAAAAGAGAAAAACACAAACAAGACTACAAGAGAATGTGCACCGACGGTTCGGCATTTAATGTTATATGCAAACAAGATAAGTAAAACAAATTTTAGCACATTCACGAAGCCCTACTTCATTAATATCGATTTCACAAATTACTGGAGTATTGTTAAATCGTGTGACATGTTTGAT
Organism: Eutrema salsugineum; assembly: GCF_000478725.1. Lineage (NCBI taxonomy): Eukaryota > Viridiplantae > Streptophyta > Magnoliopsida > Brassicales > Brassicaceae > Eutrema > Eutrema salsugineum. Next base: position 355,233 of record NW_006256828.1, on the reverse strand, counting down.
TTTTTCCCCATAATGATTGAATAGGATGGATTTTAATTCATTTAATATTTTCGAAGTTGTCGGAAACACAAGTAGCCGAAACTACATGATCTCTGCAGCTGTGATATTCTCTGCGAATCTACAGTTTCCATTTAAATAAATTGTTTTTCTTTTGATGTTAATTTAAAATTTTATTTTTAATGGTTTCCTACGTACAAGATTCATCGTCATAAATTAAGAAAGCAACCACGCGATCCCAACGAGTTTCTATAAACTGCATTAAAAAGATTTACACAAAATCTAATTCTTGATATAAAATAGAGCAATCATGAGTCTAATTAGTAAATTTGTGAAGTCAAAAATCGTACATGTTGTCTCCAGAACGAGCTTATATGTCATTATTAAAAATTTTATATGTGTCGTTTTAATTATTCTGATAGGATCATCATTAATCCTACGTGTTAATATGTGCGACCTGGTTTTTTTCATTGATTATGGGCCATTGAATTTGCTAATGGACCAGCAGTTTTAAGCTCGATCATAGCCACCGAATCTGTTAAATGAGTCACCAACATAAAAACTCTAAATCTTAAAGCATATATCCTACTTTATATATGCTCGTATCGTGTTCTTCTTCTTTATTGTTCCTAAACATCTTCTTATATATTCGTGTTCGTAAATATTTTGGAGTAATTAGTTATTGTTCGTAAATATAAATTGACATAAGCTTCTTTATGTTTTTCCTTAAAACAATCTTCATGACCGAGCACATATTTAGTTATATTATGTTCTTTTCACTGTTTTGTGTTTGAATGTTTTCTTTTATTACGAGTTTGTAGTCTTATATTGATATATACATTCCACCATGCTGATTTGATTAGGTTATCTTCGTTGGTGGTTTATACAGTGGACAACATGTCAAGAGGTAGGCTTATCGATTTGTTTTGTTGTTATATTCGTTCGGTTTACTTTTAATACAATTAGACAACTTATGATGCGATCGCTTATATTTTTAGAGATGCATCATTTTATATTAAAAAAATTATAATTCTATACTTTGTGGTTATGATTTTAAGATGCATCACTAATATTGCAAAGTCGAGTTGAATGATGCATCATTTGAATTACAAAACTTCAAGTAATTTGTCTGAATTTTCTCTTTCTTAAATTCAGATGTTCCCGTTTTGAGCTTCCACCTGCCTCAACCTGATCGTGAACTTGAAGGGTAAGCTTAAGTCCATATTCTTTTTTTTTGTTACAAAGTTATTGTTCCTTAAAAGTAAGTTGGCTCCACGACTTTCTTTTCTTCATGATTACTTGCATTTATATTTCGTTATTATTTACTTACATATATAGTTTGATGTTTTTCTAAAAGATTATTACAATTTTGATATATCAAGGTTTACACCTTGAGAGACGCACACAATTTATGGGTTGGATTGATTATAATCGTTTGTTTCGCGAAGCTCAAATTCTGCAGTATTCAAAATTCCCATCACTATACGTTTAATGGCACAATCTTTGTGTATTCAGTTCTGCTGTCTCTGTTTTTTGTTTACTAGATTCTTGAGACATTTCATAACAACTTTTGTATAACGTGCGCCTCTCTCCTCTTTTTTTTTTAACACATGGTTCTGTCGTTAGTTTATTCCATTGTTACATTTACTTATGTTCTAGATCCTAACAGAATACATGAGGAGGATCAGTGTACACTTGATTTGATGTCACTTGATATTTGCCTTAGAGATTCACAGTCCTCAGTTTTACTGAAATGGAACTTTTTATTTGTTTGTTTCTTTATAAAATTTAGGCTCGGGTTCTATTTATGACATAAGCAGATATATGCCATGTATTATTAGACAAAACTGTGTTTGATTAAAGAACTTTGTTTGTTTCTTTATTGATGGATCTAACTCTTGGGATATTGGATCATTTGTCTATGTTGTTTTTTTTAGTTTACCGAGGTACAAGTTCTTGTGTATCACGATTGAGGGTTTGCACGCATAATTGCTTCGGTTTTGTATGAAGTTCTAAAGACAGTGGAATTTCAGTGCTGAGGTGAATTTTTCTATGGGTTTATTTTGATTTAATCTTTTTTTTTACTATTTTCTTGGTGGTGTTTTGCAGCTTCCAGTCTTACGACAACACTAAGACCAACCTCTGCTTTGTTGGAAACACATTGTGTCAGCAGTAGAGGGCAGAGGAATTCATGTATGGGACTACTCTCAACCAAATAAGAAGGCTGTTTCTTCTCAGAAACCAAAAACGATCAGGTCTTATGTATGTTGCCATACCTTGACTAGGCAAGGGGAAATAGGGGGGCAGTTTCACTGCTGGTCTGCGAAAAAAAGTTGCTCATTTCCTGTTGCGGATGGACTGTCTCTCTCCAATGAAATGAGCAACAACGTGGCCAAAAGAGAAGCTTGGCGTAGTAACAGGTGCAGGTGAAGCAGCGATTTCAGCTAAAGCCAGCATCAGGTCTAATCTGAGGCTCTTGAGGAACGTGTGCGAGAACGTCAACCCTTGTATGTCGCACCTGTGGGGGCTTGTGATCGTGACAGCAACTTGGGACGGTAGGAATAGAGTGTTCCATAACTACGGTTTACCAGTTCAAATATACAAAAGCGGGAAATGTGAATATGTAAACAGTGTTAGAGTAGTAGCATTCTTTGATTTAGATTGGAGCTCACGTTTGCTTTAAAATCATGAGCTAAAATTGGTCTCTTCGTATTTTGTGTCTGGTGCTTTATGTGACACCTATGATGTGCGTGTGTATAAGTAAACACCGACCGTGATTTAAAATTTGTCAAACTTAGAAGCGACAACAATGTGACTGACTACTGAATTTCTCTGGTTCTTAACATTTACAAAACATTAGTATAATCCTTTTTGTCCTTCTGTTGATATTATGCATTTAACCGAGGACTTTTGAAATATGCTTATGTTTTGATATTTGCTTATCAGATGTTTGAAAGAAAAAAATATATACTTGAGGAATTGTATCTGATGAGCATAACAAGAACAGAGACACTAATTGATCGTCTCTCCCTCTTTCATATGTATTAAGAAAAACATATAAAAGAAAGAAAAAAAACTCCATCTTTAGAGCTTTACATTATGTTTTTTTTTTATTGTATTAGTCTTGATATATATATATATATATACAAGGCTTGAGATTTTGGATCAAAAAATTAGATCCTTCTTAAATCGATTAAGTGAAACCAGTTTAATTAATCTTTTTCCTAAAAAGTCATAGCTGTTTATTCATTTCACTAATCTTACTAAAAATATAGCTTTTAAAGTCAATTCAACCGATCAATATAAGATGGTCTTAATGGTTTTTTTGTTTAAAAGATACAATGCTCTCATCAATTTGATATAATACATGATAACAGCAAAAAGAAATTAATTAAATTAGACAAAACAGAAAAGTAAAAGACGAAAAAAACCAGAATAATAGTATATCGAGACGACGAATATGATAAAGAAAGATAAGAAAGAAAATGAAGAAATTGGAGACAGTGAAAAGAAGTCGGAAGAAATGAAAAATTAAGGAAGAAACATATTTTAGGATTTTGTTTTTTTTTGTACAATATTTTTTATCAGAGGTAACACATATAATACCATTTTATTTATATATGATAGATACTATAATACGTTTATATATTAACTGTAATTGTTTTTTATATTTAGATAATTTAAATATATAAGTGGTTTCATGAACGTAAGCTACAAGAAAATAATACTTGAAATGATGAAGCTGATTTGATGTCAAAAAAATGTGCGACTGATATAAATAAGGAGAATGAAGAGATGACCAAGATGGTTGAAAGTAAACTAAGAGCACAAAATAGGAAATAAGCATGACAAAAAATTTGTTCCTGAAATTCTACAGCTTTGTTGCAACTTTTGATCATTTTATTATTATTATATATGTGAAACGGACAGTGTGGTCTAATTTCTAATGAGAGTAATGAGATATCATTTTTGAAAAGTTGTGTATTGAAAAAGTATTTCGTCTGAATTTGATTTTGATTAAATGAAAAAAGTCTTACAAAACCTCATTAGAAGTAGCATAATCAGAGCAAATAACTATGAAAAAAACATGTTAGCCCACAAATATTACGTTCTCCTTTTTTATTGCACAAGAATTATTATACTATCTTTAAGGAAATTGATTCTGTATAAATCAATACAACTATCAATTGTAAATCCTATTCAAAATAAGAGAAAAAATCTACAAAAGAAGTCAAAAGATATAAAAGAAAAAAAAAGCAGAAAAGAAGACGAATAGACTACGAAGAAGTAAAAAAAGACAAAGACAAAGTCAAATCAATTAATTCCGAAAAAAAATAAAAAGGTTGATAACCCAAAATAATGAAGACGCATAAGGATAACAAGATGGGGAAGTTGAAGAAGAAGAAGAAAAAGAATCAGACGCTTGAGAGGTTAGAGAAAAAGAAAAAAATGAGAAAACAAAGTAGTAGAAGAATAAGAGAAAGAAGAGAGGGAGTAAGAAAGTGGAAAAAGAAGAAGTTGAGATTATGAATACTGTGAAAAATAAGTCAAAGAAAATAAGAAAAAAAAAGAAGAAAAATACAATGAGGAAGATCAGAAGAGGAAGCAGAAGAGGAAGAAGACAAAGACGAGATAAGTAAGAATGATTGATTAAAGAAAACTCAAAAGAAATAAGACAAAAAAAACAAAACTAAAAGAAGAACCAGGTGTTGGAGAAGACAAAGACGATAAAGAAGTAGAAGTTAAAGTCGCAGAGGATGAAGATGAAGAAGGAAACAAGGAAGACTAAGCAGAAGAATAGGAAGACAAATCAAAAGAGGAAGAAGATAAAGACGAGATAAGTAAGAATGATAGATTAAAGAAAATCAAAAGAAATAAAACGAAGAAAAAAAGTAAATGAAGAAGTAGGTGTTGGAGAAAAAAAAACGATAAAGAAGTAGAAGTCAAAGTTGTAGAGGATGAAGATAAAGAAGAAACGAGGAAGATGAGAGCAAAAAAGAGGAGGAGAAGAAGAGAGAGCTGATTAAGAAAAACCCAAAAAATACGAGGACATAATGTTTAAGATAAAGAAGGAAAACAGAAGTTGAAGAAAAATACAAGTACATATATTATTCTGTTTAAGTTAAACAGCTAAATACGATCTTTTTATGCATCAATATTAACTGTTCAAATTTATAAACATTTAGAGTATGTAATCATCACTTTCAAAAACAAATAAAAAGACTCGTTTTTAATACATTTCTTAGTTAGTTGATAGATTGATGTTGATTTTTGAGTAATGAGTTAACAAAGAAAATTATTTATAGAAATGTATTATAAGTTTATCACAAGACTTTTCTCGTATATTACACCGTAGTATTATAGTTAAAGTTTAAACTGTTAATTAAACTCGGTCATTATTCAAATGGCTTGAGCGTCCAAGAAAGCATTGAAATTCTTGGTGGCTTCTAGCAACCGTGGAGAGATCGCCGGAGACGTCGGGTATGAAACCGGCGATGACGTTGAGAATCGAACGTGACGTAGCGAAGACTCCATCGATTTTCTGTTTTTCGAACCAGAAATCTTTAAAACCCCTTTGATCTCTTTCTCAATAGGTTCCTTGTCGAACACGAAAGCTGATGAAACCGGATCGTCTTGGTCGTTCTCACCGGAACCGCTTTTGATTAGCTCGGACGGTAAGTCAAATAAGTGACCTCCTCCTTCGTCTCCTCCAGATTCCGAAGTGTACGAGCCACAATCGAATTTCTCCATCGAAGCTCGAGCTGAGATCACTGTGGTCGTCGTGGTGGTTTCTCTCACGGAGACGGTTCTTGAAACGGTAACTGACGATGATGACGATGTCGTCATCGTGGTGGTTCTGGTGAAGGAAGAAGAATCGTCTTTCCTTGATGATCTGACCGGTTTACCTTTACCAAAACCGGGGAGGTATAAACACAGAGCATTGCATTTGAATCCGTCTTCTAATGTATTGTTGTTGTTGATGCTCTTGTTCGATTCGGTTTTGAGGAAGAAAGAGTTTCTGATTCCGCTGGTCTTAAGAGAGAGTCTCTTGCTCGTAGCTCCACAAGATTTGCTTCTCCTGAATGAAGACGAGTCTTGTTCCTTGCTTTTGATTGACCGCATCTGACCCGATCGTTGTTTAGGAGAAGTAGCTGTTGAGTTTGGGAGGCTACGGCTCACAAACTTGGTCCGAACTGGCTGCAACGGAAGAGGCATAGGCGCATCTAAGTCTCTAGGAGGTGACATCGCCGGTAACAGAATCATGTCGAAGCTATCGTTTCTTCTCAAGGACGGTGATAGAGACAGAGACTTGATTGATTTCGGGTCCATCGATATCTCTCTCTCGGAATGCATCATACTCGTTTGCTTGACCATGATCTTCTTCTTCGGCTCGTCTCTGCTTAGAACTTGCCAATCTTCATGACTATTCTCGTCTCTGAAGCTAAGCCTTGGCATGAGAACTGCAGTGGCCATTGTCGGTTTTTTCCGGGCTGAAATGTTAATTAGTAAGAAGATAAACGACAAATGGCTAAGTCTTAAGGCTAAAGAGATGATGGATACTTATACAGTGAGTAAGCATGGACTGCACGTTTGGTGGCAAATGGTGGCTACACTTAGTCATGATTTGCACGTCCAGCTCTTTTTTTTGTTTCCTGCGTATTAATCTCAGCCAAAGGTTATTGACTTTAATTACTATAAACATAAACAAATAAAATATGTTTAATTTTATAACATCGTTGACATGAGACCATGCCCAAGATTGAGACAAGATCTGACAAAGATAGATATGCCCGCACGAACCACACTTATTATAATATTACCGAAGGGTTTGGAGAAGTTTACCTGAGTTTGTGCAGACCACAAGGCGTTGATTAAGGAAGAATATGATTAAATAATTGAAATTTCATTTCATGATCTGAAGTTACAAAACATCCATGATGGATCATTGGTGATGGTGTGTTCAAAAACTTTGACTCTACTGAAGAGAATTGTAAAACAAGATTAACACAACCGAGATACCGATGATAACTGGAAAAGACGAGACTAAGTACAACGCTCCATAACCCTGCAACAGAATAGGAACAAAGAGAAAGAGAAGTATCAATCAGATCCCAAGGTTTTGAAATAAAACCGCTGCAAATGTTGGAAGAAAGAGTAATGATTTCAAGCTAAAATCGCAACTATGTATAACTGTATAAGTGTTGAGAGAGATTCCGGAACAAACCATGGCTTTGCTGGCTACTCCAGTGTCATCCTCGACATCGGCTTCTTCAATTGCTGCAGCTGAATCCCACTCTAGGTTGAGTCTCTTGGCTGCTTCTTTTGGATCTATTCCTGTGTCTGTGGATTTCGCGTATAATGATTTTCCTCGCTGCTTCTTTGAAACCTCAACCTTATCAAATTACAAAATAAGGGTTAAGATAAGATTATAAAACAGAGTTCTGCTCAGCTAACTAAATTACTGTATATTAGCGGTCATCAGAGTTGCACAAGCAAAAAGGGATCTCTTTTATCATATCTACAAAATGATATAGGAATCACCGCCATCAAACAAAACTAAGATATGAAAGGTCATGTACCAATATTCACATCGCCGTAATGCCTAGTCAATTGCAAGTATTATATTTCTGATTTTCTGGCGGAAGAGACATTGATAAACTGAATACAGTACTGTGTATGATTCCATTGGACGTCTCATAAAATAGTCTATATGGCTTGTAACAGTTTTATAATCATGGATTTGAACTGCCTCAAGCGAAACAGTGGTAGTGACCCTCTACCAATCAATGGGCACATATAACAAAAACAATAGTATAAAGAAGATGTACCTCTAAATTTGGCCAGCGGATCATTTCTTCATACAACATCTGGAGAGTGAGACGATCTTTAGGAATTTTCCCTTCATTTACCTGTGAGAAGAAATCAATACAATTTTAAGGACATTGATACTAATGCCAAAAGTAAACTACTTCCTCCACCAAGTTACCACTTGATCATCCCTTGTAACTACACAGAGCAAACTGCTTGACTTAGTGTTATGAAGTGACACCTTGAAATCACAGATGGCTATTGCTAAGCTTATGTTAGACTGGCCATCACAATGTTACATTAGAACAAGAAATGTGACAGATAAAGCATGAATGCAACTCAACAAAGGTTGGTTGAGCAGGGCTTCCAAGTAACTGCTGTAATTAGCTACTCATCAACAATTTTGTACAAGTTCAAGCAACAAATCAAACTCCACACAGTCGCCGACCAAACCGACTGATTCACCATAGCGTCCTACGAGCACCTCCTAGAACTAAGCCATATATGAGTTTGCGGAAAACTTATCTCTAGCAGGGCTCATGTCTCTCAAAATTTCACTTAAGTTTACTACTCAAATTATGATTTTGATCAGTTGTGGTATGGTAGATTCAAGATTTAAGAGCCAATCACTACAAGTGCATCTTGAGACAAAATCAAACGCAGAAAAGTTCACCTGTTCCAAGGCTTCAGCTAAGTCTTCCCTACTTGGAGCATCTTCATCTTCTATTCCAAGCAGCCTCCTCTTTTCCAGTTCCCTTGGATCCTCAATCATGATTGTCAACTTAACCTATGGTTTTCAAACAAGTAGAAAGCTCTGATTTACCCTCTGATCCTAAGTTTTCTAACATAATAGAGGAGAAAGACTGATTGAGATGAGCTTACCTCACTGAAGATCATGTCCCTGTTCCTCCTGAGAAGCTCCAATACCTAATTATATACAAAAACAAAAACATTTCATCTCCTTGAACTAATAACTACAACACAGAAAGCAGACAAATTTGACCTAAACATATAACATTTTTTATCACAAACCCGTTTGATCTCATTGACGTATTTGAGATCTTCAGGATCTACTTCTCCCTCTTCGTCTTCTTCTTCTTCATCATCTCTATTTTGTTTATCCTTCTCTTGTTGCTCCAACGTTAACGGAACCGGAACTCGAATCTCCGTCGCGTCTCCTTTCTCCTGCTGAGCTATCACACTACCGAATCTCCGGTTCTTCCTCTGCCTGTATCCTCCTTCGCCGGAAATTCTAATACTCCTGCAAATTACAACCGGAGACGGCGAACAAACACCGTAATTCCGTTGGCCGCCGGAAGACAAACTCGATTGGGATGAAGAAGAAACACAGTACTGTAACGGCAACCGAAGCATCTGCGTCGCAGTCGCCACCATTTTTTTCCTCTGTATATTCTAAAAGTAACAAAAAAAATTCCTCTAACAATTCACAGACTCTGCATCTCTGAAGATCTCTACTCTCGATTGAAAATACCAAAGGAAGAAGACGATTCAAATCATCCAACGTTAACACAATTCGCTATATTTTTGTTTTCACCTTTTCTTTTGTTTATTTTCTAAAAAGAGAAATGAAAAATTGTAAATTAGATTTCGTGGATAATACGAGTGGCTGAGATATGTAGATTGCCTCGAAACGCCTGCCACTTGGATAATACTCCATCACTTAAGTTTAAAATAAGATTTATTAAATCTACCTTAATATTTATAATAAGGCTCAATATCTAGGCCCAATCCCAGCATCAAGGCCCACTATGAGCATTACTTTAGATTTGGCGGGAAAATGTTATCAGGCCCCACTTAATTTCCCGCTACAAACGGAGCTCAACATTTTGCTTTGCCCCATAGCGAAGAAGAAACTGAGAATCCGTTTTTTTTTTTGCCTCATTTGTACTCTCTGTTCAAACGAATTTAGGGTTTTTATCTCCTCGCACAATTTCAGTAAGGTAGATTTTGAAAAATGGAGGCTTTTGGTGGGTTCGTCATGGATGAGCAAGCGATTCAAGTGGAGAACGTATTCTTAGAGTTCCTCAAGAGGTGGGTTTGTTTTTTGTTTTCCAGAATTTCAAGCTCTGTTTTGTGAATTAACGTTTGATTTGGTGCCAATTTCAGTTTTCGATTAGATGCGAACAAGCCGGAGCTATATTACGAGGCGGAGATTGAAGCAATTCGAGGCGGCGAATCCACAATGATGTACATCGATTTCTCACATGTCATGGGTTTCAATGACGCTCTTCAGAAAGCAATTGCCGACGAGTATCTGAGGTTTGGGGTTTTCTCTAATGGCGGAAATTTACCTAAAGCCCTAGTTTTTTTTTGTCTGGGTTTATTGATTTTTTTGGCAATAAATTGGTTAGGTTTGAGCCGTATTTGAGGAATGCGTGTAAAAGGTTTGTGATCGAAATGAATCCTTCTTTCATTTCGGATGAGACTCCGAACAAAGATATCAATGTTTCCTTCTACAACCTCCCTTTCACAAAGAGGTAATGCTTTCTTCTAAAGTTGAAACTAGGCTCATTTTTAAGTTCTAGTTCATGTTTTTGATATAAGAAGGCAGATGTTTATTTCTCTGCTAGCCTTGGAACAGTTTAGATTGAGTTTTTTAGTGTGTGGTCTGTGGTGATTGTGATTATGGCTCCATTTATCGACTTTCCAGGTTGAGGGAGCTGACCACTGCAGAAATTGGGAAGCTAGTGTCGGTCACTGGCGTGGTTACCCGAACAAGCGAAGTGAGACCTGAGCTTCTTTATGGGACGTTCAAGTGCTTAGATTGTGGCAGTGTTATAAAGAACGTTGAGCAACAGTTTAAGTACACACAGGTAATTGATTCTTGGTTTCGGTCATTTTTAAAACTTATGTAGGAAGTGTTAGCTTGTGTTCTTTGTTTCAGCTTTTTTTTTTGTTTAATAATTTATGGCCTTGATGCAGCCAACGATCTGTGTGAGCCCAACTTGTCTGAACAGAACAAAATGGGCACTACTTAGACAAGAGAGCAAGTTTGCGGATTGGCAAAGAGTTAGAATGCAGGAGACTTCAAAAGAGATACCTGCAGGTTCCTTGCCAAGGTCTTTGGATGTCATTTTGCGCCATGAGATTGTGGAACAAGCCAGAGCTGGTGATACGTAAGATTCCTCTTGACCTGTTTCTCTAAGTTATTTCGCCATCTTTATAAGGATCAAGAGTTGCATTCATTGTGAGTCCTTTCTTTTGGGTTTTGTCCTCACAGGGTTATTTTTACGGGAACGGTAGTTGTTATACCTGACATATCGGCACTGGCAGCACCTGGAGAGAGAGCAGAATGTCGTCGAGACTCATCACAACAGAAAAGCTCCACCGTTGGACATGAAGGTGTCCAAGGTCTCAAGGCTTTGGGAGTTCGAGATCTTTCGTATCGGCTTGCCTTTATTGCAAACTCAGTGCAGGTTCGTCAACCGCAGTAGCTGTAAAAAAACAACTAAGTGAGATGTGTCTATCAATCTCAATGTTTATATTTTTCCAGATTGCTGATGGTAGTAGGAACACTGACATGAGGAACCGCCAAAATGATTCTAGCGAAGATGATCAGCAGCAGTTCACGGTGAGGGTTAGAATAAATCCCCTATAGGACTTGAGACAGTTATTCTTCCACGTTTACTCTTTTAGATGACCTCTTACATGCTTATTTATGAAATTAAACTTTGTAGGCAGAAGAGCTAGATGAAATTCAGCAGATGAGAAATACTCCAGATTACTTTAATAAGTTAGTTGGAAGCATGGCCCCAACCGTTTTTGGTCATCAAGACATCAAGCGTGCAGTTCTACTTATGCTTTTAGGAGGTGTGCACAAGACCACTCATGAAGGCATCAACCTTAGAGGAGACATCAATGTTTGTATAGTTGGGGATCCCAGCTGTGCTAAATCCCAATTCCTCAAGTACTGATTCTCATTGAAAATCATACCTGTCTGTCTTTATATTTTCTGAAATCTAAGCCCCGGTTTGTTATTTGCAGGTATACAGCAGGCATAGTTCCAAGATCTGTGTATACATCTGGGAAATCCTCTTCTGCAGCTGGGTTGACTGCAACTGTGGCTAAAGAACCAGAAACTGGGGAATTCTGTATTGAGGTAAATTTATGTGCATTGTTATAGATTGCTTGCAACGTAATTTTCAAGTAACCTAAACTTTGTAGATCGCTTTGAACAATGCTAGCCTCCTTTGATAATGTGATTTCTATGCGTGTAGATTTTAATTAATGTGCCATCTGACCCTTTGACAGGCTGGTGCTTTAATGCTTGCTGACAATGGAATATGTTGCATTGACGAGTTTGACAAGATGGATATCAAAGATCAGGTAAGTGATCATCATTGCTTATTACACTTCAGAGGATTGAGTTTCCTAGACTGTGGCTAATGGAACCTTACTATTACATTTGGGCACAAAGGTTGCTATTCACGAAGCAATGGAGCAGCAAACGATAAGCATTACAAAAGCTGGGATTCAAGCAACCTTGAATGCCAGGACATCAATCCTTGCAGCAGCTAATCCTGTTGGTGGGCGATATGATAAGTCTAAACCACTTAAGGTGAGTTTATCCTCGTATTTGAATCCAAACAGATGGATATTTTTATTTATCTTTGTAACTATCATGTCTTTGTTTGTTTGTTTTTGTTCTGTTTCTAATTGTGGTTTATTCACGCTATTTTCAGTATAACGTTAACCTTCCACCTGCCATTCTCTCGAGGTTTGATCTTGTGTATGTTATGATCGACGACCCTGATGAGGTAACGGATTACCACATTGCCCATCATATCGTGCGAGTTCATCAGAAGCATGAAGCAGCGCTTTCTCCTGAATTCACTACCGTACAACTCAAGCGCTACATTGCATATGCGAAAACCTTGAAGCCAAAGGTTTGTAGCTCACTCAACTGATTTACACAAATAATGAGTTTGACTTCAAAAGGCTCTTCTGTTGGAGATGCTAACAGTCCTTTTTCTGTGTCTTAATTCCTGTTGCAGCTAAGTCCAGAAGCAAGAAAGCTGCTGGTCGAGTCTTATGTTGCTCTACGTAGAGGCGATACAACACCTGGAACAAGAGTCGCGTATAGAATGACAGTTAGGCAGCTGGAGGCATTGATCAGGCTCTCAGAAGCCATTGCTAGGAGTCATTTGGAAATTCTGGTTATAATCGTTAACGACTATCTCTCGTTTCTCTTTTCTTTCCCACATTTCATTTTCTTTATTTTGGATGAGAACTTTTTTTTTTGATTCAGGTGAAACCAAGTCATGTTCTTTTGGCTGTGAGACTGTTGAAGACTTCAGTCATCAGGTAAACTCTCAAACCCCTTTCTGTTTTTTTTCGTTATCTTGATTTCACCCAAAATCTTAGTCTTGAACAACCATCATTGTTTCTCTTGAACAGTGTTGAGTCAGGAGATATCGATCTTTCTGAGTATCAAGATGCTAACGGTGACAACATCGACGACACAGAAGAGGCCGAAAATCCCACTAATGGAGATGAAGATCAACAGAATGGTGCAGCGGAGCCAGCTGCTGCAACTGCAGGTAACTTACGTTCCGTTTATGCTCTTCCTTTTGTTCTCTGACCCACTTAAGAGACATATCAAACATTATGGTGAATCAACAGATAATGGAGCAGCAGCTCCAAAGCTGGTGATTAGCGAGGAAGAATATGATAGAATTACACAGGCTCTAGTGATTCGCCTTAGACAACATGAAGAAACTGTAGCAAAAGACAGTAAGCAACATCACCATATTCATCTTCCTCTTCAGCTCTTGAAACCAATAAGTTTTCTGTAATCATTCTCCTAATATCTCTTTTATCCTTTAGGTTCTGAATTGCCTGGAATGAGACAAAAGGAACTGATTCGATGGTACATCGACCAACAGAATGAGAAAAAGAAATACAGTTCGCAAGAGCAGGTTAAACTCGATATCAAGAAGCTCAGAGCCATCATTGAGGTAAAATCCAAAACAATTTTTATAAGTTAAGATTAACCATTTCAATTCATTGTTTCTGTCTAACACAACCTATGTTCCAAACAGAGTTTGGTATGTAAAGAAGGTCATCTTATAGTGTTAGCAAATGAGCAAGAAGCCACAGAAGCAGAGGAAACAAGGAGAAAATCTTCACAAAGAGACGAGAGGATCTTAGCCGTTGCTCCAAACTACGTAATCGAGTGATGCTATTAAGTGTTTAGATACATTTGTAGTTCCAACTATAAGCCTGAAACCTTGTGGTATATCATTTGAACTAATTTTATTGGATTCCTTTTAGCTCCATTTCACCAGTTTATGCAACAATTTTTTCAAAGTAAAACATACAAGCAAACTCTTAACTAAAGATGTATTGGATCTACAATCAAAGTGATGAGATATGAAGATACCAAAACATTTCCAATAACGTTCTTTACTTTACCTGACGACGTGTTGCGACCATATATATGCTCTTAAAACAACAATTTCAACAACATTTCCGATACCCTTTGATCTCAGGTTGAGGGGTCGCTAGAAAACACTTCGACCAATACTGATGAAGTTCACAAATCAAATTTGTTTGCAAAACTAGTTAATCATCTATATATATAAAGATAGCTTTTCTCTCTTCTGGTGCTGCCACCTCAGCTGCCACCTCAGCAGCCATCTGTGCAATTATTTTTTTTAAAAACTTTTAGTTTGTCCGGTTTCTTCAGTTACGGCAAATGATCAGACACTTTAAATAAATCAAATATCGCACTACCAGAAACTAAAATTAAACAAACCATATGAACGGCAACAATCACGGAATCACCATCAAAAGAGAATTGCATAAACAGATTTTTCGACAGAAGTAATATTTTCCAGAAAAAAAAACTCAGCTCAGCTTAACCATAAACGCTGGACTTTCTACCAATCCCAAAAAGGATCCATGAAATCCACGCCAAATTGGAGTCACCAACGGCACACCCAAAAAACCAATTCCAAAGCTGAGAAACTGATCAGCTCTCCAATATGATGACGAATAGAGGTATATCTAAGAAATCATGGGAAGGGGTTAGACCGGCACCGATTCTGGAAAAAAGCACTGCAAGAGTGGACAATACCGAAATAAACGTCACTGAATCACCCAAGGAAGAAAGAGAAGGAGGATGAAAAAAATGACTCAATTAGAGACCAAAGGAATGGGTATGAACAAAAGGTTGGTCCGACCAAAATTTCAATCACCCTCTTTCAATTGAAGCACCCTCTATCAACAATAGAAGAGTTTTGCCAACATTTGAGAGAGCTATCGATTAATACCTACAATTATGAAGGGCTAGAAACGGACACAGCTTTGTATAATCAAAATGAGATTTCATAAACATCGAACGAACAAATAAATATAGCTGGAAAATGAGCCAATATAAAATAATACAAAAAATTACAGACTAAAAAAAAACTTTCATACTAACCATCCAAACCCGATTTCAATATAGACATTTTGTACTTCTTTTGACTCAAGGCCTTATACAAAATATACTAACGGAGAAAGTGCTTTCACAATTACAAATTAAAAAAACGAAAAAAAACAAATACTTCATAAACAAAAATAAATTAACAAGAATAAATATAGCACTTCCATAACATTAACCAAAAAATTATTAAAAAAAAACACCCCGAATAACACCTTTTATAAGAGACATAAGTCTCCCATATATAAAACTATAAAAAAGGGGAAAAACATGTGTATAATATAATAGAGAAGAATCGTAATATAAAAACAATGGTAAACATCCGCGCGTAGCGCGGATCACACACTAGTATCATATATATTATAAGCCAAGTAAATTATTAGCTTTAAGCTCTCTCCTTCAATTTTAGTATGGCTAATTACCCTTTACCCCTCCTTAATAATCAGTTAATATCTTTAAATTGGTTTAAATTAATTTTTTTATCATAAAATAATTATACCGAATTTGACTTAACATTGGGATTTTTATGTTTTATAATCCATTAGTTTCATGTTTTAGTTTACTAAATTATACTTTTTATAAGTAGATTCTACCCGTGCGTTCGCACGGAAACTATTTTTTATTTATTTAATATAATTTTTGTTTCTTTTTTCTTTATATATAATTTTTAATAACTAATATAAAATTTCTATTTAAATATAATTTTTTTCTGTTGATTTATTTTTTTAGTATTATATATGACCGTAATTAGAAAAAATTATTTTAACCTGTCAGTTCATATTAGTGTGAAAATTATCATAATTAAAAAAAATCATTATAACATGTTCATTTATATTAATTAAAAAACTAAAATTATTAAAACATTTAACATGTCCGTTTATTTTATTTATATATTTTAAATATATATTAAGTTTAAATATTTAAATTTTATACTTATTTAATAAAAATATAAAATAATATATTATTTTATCTCTATTATTAAAAATATTATTTAAATTTGAATATTTAAATTAAATCTAAATTAATATCTGGGTTATTATTTTTGTAAAGACATAATAATAATTTATAATTTTTGATAATATAACTTATATTTAAGAAAGTTTATAAGAAATCTAAATTAAAAACTAAATTTTTGGATTTATATTGTCCTTGGCCAGAACCACACATGCAAGTTTCCCTGCATGTGGCTGCCTTCTCTACCCACCTTTATGAATTCTAACCCCAACCAGCCATGCTGGAGTAAAGGATCGTCAACAAGGGCGTTCTAGTGCGTTGTAGATAGCAAGCATATCAGACTAGGTAGATAACTCACTAGGGGTTTGTTGTGTTAGTTAACAGATAGGGGAGCTTCTCCCAAAACAGAAATAAAAAATATATTATTTTATTAATATTTCACTAAATTACTTATTTGGTAAATTTAAATTAAATTAATATTTTTGTTTGGCAACAAAAATAACAGTTATCCAAAAATAGAATAGTAAAAAACCAAATAAAAATTATGTTTGGACACAAAACACCCTTTTCTATTAATAATATATTTGAATCGAAACATATAGGAAAAATAAAGAATCAGAGACAATATTCAAATAAACGAGAAGAAGATAACTTGATGGTTGCAATAAAGACGATTACTTGATAATATAGTCCTAGATCTTTTTTGGAAATATTTAGTATTTTTTTTAGTGGCTAACTCTTTTTGTTTTACGTGTCCATGTGTATCGTTTGGGATGAATGAATTATAACAAGATAAATGGCTTTTTGTGGTTCTTTTGGTAAAAAGTGAAAACAATAAATTTTGGGCACTCATGATTGTATACATCCTTATGTAAGTTGATCAAAATATGTGGATTTGTAGTTTGTGTTTTGAAACACATGTTTTATTTTTCTTATGTTTTAAAGATCTTAAGAAAGGATCCATGGGTTTGGATCACAGAAGAGACGTGGCTTGGATTGTCAATGAAATCTCAATGATGTGGTAAAAGTATGAGGTTAGGTTTAAATAGCCACTTTGCAAGATTCTGTTTGAAACAAATGAAAATGTTTTGATAGTAAACAAGCGTGTGATGATATGAAGAAGAAGAAATGAGGAGATGACGAAGATGCTTGAAAGTAAGCTAAGAAACAAAATTAAACAAAGCAAAATTGAACAAAATAATATTAAATCTATTTATTATGGAATTTATCATGAAGGTGAAAATAGAGAAGAAGAACTTGCTGGAAATTCTAGAGGAACAATGAAGATAGATCTAAATCTAGAGAGAGAGAGAAAGGTTTAAGTTTTCAAATACATGTAATAGATCAATATTTTACTATCGTTAGCTCGTATCTTATCTAAAGCATATATATGTAGTTTTTTTAATAATAGTGATCTTATTTTTTTATTTTTATATTAATTCCTAATTTTTATTTTTCAGTGTAAAATTTTTAATCAACCATTTATGATATACTTGCTATATGCGTTTTTGACACATCATCGATCCCGACTTCGTAACAAATTTATTTTATTTGCTTGGATTCATTATACTAACCAATAAAAAGAGTACTTGAAATGGTATAATAATAATTAGAAAAATAAGAATTGCTTGAGGAGAGAACGACAGAAGAAGAAGGAGAGATCATGCTTGACATTCTCGAAGAAGAACCAAGGAATCCAAAGGGAGAAAGAAAGTTAAAGTCTTTAGGAACATGTAAATATGTAACTGATCAACTATATACATGTAGTTTGTCTCTTCGATATTCATAAGTTTTGTTCTAATTTAGTTGATTTGAAAGTCAAAGGCTTCAAAGACATGTAGTTGTAGTTTGTTTGATAGTGGTGGTCTTACTTTTTTTTTTATTTGTATGTGTCTCTATTTTTTTCAATTCTTATGTATGCTTCTCTATTATTCATAATTGATAGCTTCGCTATTATGCATTTTGGCACATCTTCGATCATGACTTTGGAACTTTGCTTGGGTTTGTAATATTAACCTTTAAATTTTGTGTTGATAATAAGAGTACTTGAAATGACATAATATTTAGAGAAAAAGCATTTTTTTAAAATAAAATGGCAATGATCCATGAAACATATCAGTGTATGATCAAAAAAATTTCATGGATGTTGAATTCAAAAATATTAAAATGGTTCCAAACCCAATTTGAAATACTTGAGGAAAGGTACATAAGGTACAAAGAAACTGTGGTAAAAATGATGCTGAATATCAGGGCCGGCCCAAAGTGATTTGACGCCTAAAGCATACTGTAAAAATGATGCCCTTAATCGAAATTTTTTTTTTTTGCTTAAAATCGATTTTCTCTGCCTAAAATCAATTTTTTGAAGCCCATAATCGATTTTTTAAAGCCAAAATTTTTTTTAAAAAAATATTTGATGGGATAATGACTCTTATTTATAGGCAATTTTTCCTTCCCATTTTTTCTATTTGGTCGATGTGAGACAACCTTCTTTACACACATTTATAAAAAAAAATTTGGGTTTTTTTGGTTGCCCCAAAAATAATATTTTTTGGGCTGCCCTGAAGCCATTGTTTTACGGGCCTTACTCTAGGCCGGCCCTGCTGAAGATAAACTAAGTGAACAAAAAGAGAAGAAGAAGTTGGAAAAAACAATACTCAACCTATCTATTGTGAAATATATCTTTCATGAAAGTGAAAAAATAAGAAATGCTGAAGATTCTCGGGCAATATCCAAAAGAGATCTAAATTAGAAAGAAAGAGAGATATATAGCAAGAGAGAAGGGGGGAGAGAGAGAGTGATGGAAAACATAATAGAAGATTTTGATATAAAATTGAATATAGTGAGGAAGAAGGCGAAGATGAGATAAATAAACTTTGGAAGAAGAAGAAGTCAAAAGGAAGAATAAAAAGTCGGAGAATATGAAGATGATGAATGAGAGCAGTGGCGGAGGGAAATGGAATAAGATGGGGTTCATTCGCCCCCAACGAATATTAAAAATTGCTGTAATTTATTAAAGTTTAATATCAATGCCCCCACCTATAATATCACATATACTCCCACTTGCCCCCAGCAAAAAAAAATTCTGGCTCCGCCACTGAATGAGAGGGAACAAGAAGTTGATGAAAATAATAAGGAAAAACAATGAAAAAAAAACTTAAAAATAAAAAGGAGGAAGTAGATGAAGACTATGACGATGAAAAAGATGAAATAGAAAAAGAAAATTAAAAACATAAGTAGAATAAGAAGGTGGATGAGTCAAAACGAAAAAAAAAAATATAGGAGGGAGGTGATAAACGAAAAATAAAGAATAAAAAGAAGAAGGTGAAGTAGAAGAAGTTGAGGTTGAAGAGACGATGAAAAAGAAAAACTGAAAGAGAAAGACAAAAGATGAACTGAAAAATAAAGAAAAAGAAGAATAGTTGAAAAACATAATAATAATAAAGAAGAAGAAGTCATAACAAAGAAAGAAGAAGAAGAAAAAAAAATCAAATACGTTAAAAAAAAAGGAAATCTACATACTTATAAAAAAGTGGAGAAATATTTTTAGCGAGGGAAAAAAAAGTTAAGGAATACAACCATAATAAACAATGTTGTATTCCTTCATTTTTTTGGGTTGTCAAATTTTTAACATTGTTATAATATTTTTTCATGTAGCAACGTTAATAATGTAATGGTGTTATTATTTTAAGAAACATATCTGCTTTAAATGTTTATGTTTTAACTCATAAAACAGTACTTCTACCCGCGTGAGGCGCGGACTAATTACCTAGTTATATTTTAAGAGTGTCAGATTAACCCTTTTCCTTTTACATGGTTCCGCCTCTAAACATACCCAACAAAAACAAAATGAAAAGTTGAGATATGTAAAGAGAAGTGAATTTGAGAAGTTAATACTTCTATCTATAAAATTTGACAAGTTGTGATATGTAAAGAGAGGTGAATAATTGATATTCAACCCAATAATACATAAATTAATACTTTTTTTTTAACAAAACTAAAAATACAAATATTCCATCTATAAAATTGCGAGCACTTAGAAATGTAGCACTTCTCTTAGAGCATTTTCACTGGTTAGATATCTAATTGGGTATTTCAACAATATTCATATTTTAAAGTTGAATTATATAATTAATTTTTTATTTTGAAATAACAAATAAAAATAAAAGAGAGACAAGTGTGAAGAGGAGTTCTCATAGATATCTCAAAAGTTCTCAAATGATAATCGATTTTCACTTCTCCCTCATACTTCTTTTTTTTTTTAATAATTTTAAAGGTGAGAACCCCCAATGAAAATGTTCTCACATCGAGCAAGCAAAACCTCTAAAATCTAAATGCTACAATAAATTTTAGCTGTCTGTTTTTTTACCACAAAAGTTAATAATAGTGTCTTCGTCATGTTTATGGTGTGCTGATAAATAACCTCTAAAATGGTAAACCTCCTTAGACAAGATAAGAAAAACAATGAAATGTTCAAAAAAAGAAATAAAGAAGATTAGAAAACCACTGATTTTTTTTTTGCAATAGTTGTTTAGGATCGCTTAGCCATTATAAATAAATAAAAAGTTGGAGGAATTTATAATATTTGAGGTATAAATTTATAATTTCTATTTTACTATAATTTTTGCTTATGTTTTGCTTTCTTTTCTCTTATATTTTATATTTAAAAAAAAACTTAACCAGAATGTTATTTTTCTATATAACATGTCTCGAAAATAAAACTACTATTCCGCGCGTACCGCGCTCTACCAGTCTACACAGTCTAGTGTCTACACAGTCTAGAGTTAAATAGAACGTCCAATGAGCGTCCATAATTGATGACTTGGGTAAGAACTCGACGAGAGATCATGTGGGTTGTCTTCAAGCACTCTTCGTTGACGATCTTGTTGAGATCTCTAATCATCTTGTCAAAATATTTATTGACTTCTTCTTTGGTAACTCCATGTTGTTTTATATAATATATAGTCGAGTGCGTTCGCAGTATAGCCTTTACTCATATCCTCCTGATCATACCAAATTAAACGACGATTGCTTTTTTCTTTACGCACACAAACGCAATGTATATAAAGCAGTGACTTGAAACCAACTGGATTCTTGATTTAATTAGTCAAACACAACATATATGTAATTTATCGAAATAAACCGTCTAATTGAAAATGTGTACCTCAAAGTCGGTCATGTCTTCCATGTGAGGGGTCTTTGCGGCTAGAACTTGGATGACCTTTGGTCTTGATCTCTCCAAGTCCCATTATAGAGCAAGCTAAGGCTGCATACGATGATATGAACCAATCGCAGCTCTACTAGTACGTATGTACTTATCAAAGCTAGGCATGTGATCAAATTTACGTGCCCATTTGACAAGTTCGAGGTTTTTCCTTGCGATTATCTTGAACTGTTTACAACAATATATTGTTACCAGCTAGATTATGTGAATCAATTAATTAATTGATCCTAAATAGTTTAATTAATTAAGATTTTGAAAATAAACACCTCTTCTATCATCTCCTCCAAGACAAATGATCTTCCTAGTGACCTTATTATTTCCTCATACTCTTTATAAACACTCATCACAAATTTGAAGGCAGTCTTCATGTGACCTTGAAGTTTTCCCATGCAACCAGGGTTCCATCTATTCATAGATTGCAAGATTTCACTCATTAATAGCTTGTTGAGTTATATGATGCAGCCGCATAAATTTTCATGATATATAACAAATCTACCTTTCTAGACAATCAACCAAATTTGCAGCTTCATCAACAGAACCATAAGTATCACAAGCGTCATCTAGAAATGTGATCGCTAAGTATAACTTAGCCGACAAATTTCGCCTCAGTGAAAACTGCGGTTCAAAGTACATCATCAATGCCCATAACCAACTTTCGATGGTTCTTTCTCTAAACTTAGGTGGGAGTTTTGATGTGTGGTCTAGTCCCCTCCACCACCTGCCAACAAATATGTAAGATATTTTCAGATCGGCCCAAAGTCATATGACGCCTAAAGCACACTTTAAGAATTAAAAATGAAACCTTTAATTAGAACAATTTTTTACGGTATATATTTTTAAATATATAATCAAAATTGTTGATTTTTTTTTTGTCTAAAATTGATTTCGTTAGTTTTTTTTGCCTACAACTGATTTTTTTTTAAAATTCATTGATTTTTTTATGCCTAAAATCGATTTCTCTAGGTCTAAAATCGATTTTTTTTTTTAAATTGTTGATTTATAATTGAGCCCAATAATAAGCCCATAATTTCTTTGAGAATAAAGAGTGGATGATGACTCTTATTTATAAGCACCTTTCTTTCCTATTTTTTTTACTTCATCGATATAGGACAAAATTTCATACATACTTTTTTAAAAACAATTATGGACTTTTTAAATGTCTCTAAAAATATTGTTATATGGACCGCCCTAAAACCCTTGTTTCATGGGATTTAGTCCAGGACCGGCCCTAAATATTTTAATACATGACATAAAAACGAACCCTAATCAACTATCTATTTTGGAAGAAAACTATATCAATATTTTCATACATGGTGATTGTTTTTAGTTCTTGGTAATAATGAAGCTGTAAGAACTTGTAATTGAGCTTCCCTAGCTTGAGTACCGAGTCATCATGGTTCTCTTCTTGTTCATAAAACGAAATATACTCCCTGGCAATAAGTATTTCAATGTTCCGATGTTGAGGTATGTGAAGAGCATTTTGTATAAGTTTTGAAATGTGTTGAGGACTTGCTAAGTTACCTGAAGCTATTTGCTCCAAGTGGCTCAGTGTAAAGCTTAATGCTTCATCCAAGATATAATCCGTTGTTGTCCTGAAGTGTAGTGCTTCATAAAAGCTTAACATACCTTTACAATCTCCTATTTGAGATCTCTTGAACTTCTCATCGTCTTCTTTGAATATTGAACACATTTACTTGCAAATTATAAGAGCATCTGCATTGGGGAGAGATTCAATGAGTCTCTTATCAATATATAATATTAATATTTTTATTAGAGTTTAGTTTGAGAAACTCATCTTAACTTTTTTATCTCCATTGAGGAAAAACTCATTAAATCTGTCATTGAGTCTCTCATAAATATAATATTAATAATTATGTATCATTTTTATTAATTTTTTTTTATTTTATTAAATTTTAAAATCGTTTTTTCTAATATTCATATTATTTATAATTAAAACACTAATAATTTATTATTTTCAATTTTAAATAATTTTTATTAAATATAATATTAATATATAATTTAAACATATGCATAATAAAATTGGTTAAATATATAATTTTATTTCATAATTTAAGAAGGAAAAAAAATAATATATAACATATAAATGATTTATTCGACTTTATAAATCATGAGAGATTTAAATTATAAAAATAAAAAGTGAATCACTCATGAAAAGACGTATGTCACATGGAATGAGTTCTTAAAGGGTTTTTAGAACATTTTCAACTCCACGTTTCTAAAGGGTTTTTAGCAGGTTTTAAAATAAAATTTAAAGATTTAATGATATTAAACACAAGAATAGTTCTTGTGTAAGATTTTAGAGCCTTTTAAAACTTCTGACATGTCAGCATCTGATTGGTTGATACAGTATTATTATTTTTTAAAATTATATTCCCTCAATCGAACTCTCTCTCTCTCTTCGCATTCGAGACATTCTCTCACAATTCATTTCTCTCTTTCTGCGGAGAATACAAAATTCAGTTGAAATCGAGCTCTCTCTCTCTTGAACTAAATTCTCTTCTTCATCATTTGTGTCCAAAATACAGTCGAAAGCTCTAATCAGAATAGGTATTACTTCTCTTACTTTCGGTTTTTTGGTTTGAACCATAATAAAACTGTTTTTTTTACATTGGCCAATTCCATCGGCCATATATGGCCGATGCTATTCTCTAGTACTTTGAAAACCTGAAAACAAAACAAATCAAACCTTCTTAAAACATAAATTCAAAACACTAAAATGAAATAATTATAAGGTAATATTCTATCTATTCACATTACAATTTTGATTTTAGAATAAATACTACACAACTTAATTAGCAATTATGGTGTTTAAATTATTTTTTACATTGGCCAAATCCATCGATGCTATTCTCCAATAAATTTTATTTTTATTTAAGAACACCAAGTGGGGTTCTAACTATTGGAGGAGCACAAAATTTAAAAACACTAAATAAGATTCTTAAAATAAAATTTATCAAAATTTATGCTTAAAAATTGGTTAGAACTCATAAGAGTTCTCTCATTTGAGAACCACTTCTTAACAATTTTGATTAAAATAATATTTTTATTGTTTTTTATTTATTTTAATTATGAAAGACTATGTGAAAGACTCCCGCTGCAGATGGTGTACAGTGTTGTTACACTTCTCGATTAATTTTTGTTTTTTTATATATAGGTAAGCAAGAGAAATTGATCTCTTTTTTAAGTGTGTTTTTTCAACCTTTTTGAATTTTTTAGGTTAAAAAAAACTCCTTAAAACTAACAATAGTTCACTTGAGTTAGGTTCTTGTCCCAAAAAAATAATTAAAAGAATAATTAAAAATAATTAATATTTATAATTTAAGTACGTAAAATCATAAAATATTTGGTACATGAGATTGTTTGAGTCCTCTTGTGACCCCTATAAATTTCAAGTTCAAGTCCCTACCTTTTTTCTTTCTACCAAATTATACACCAAATGAATAGAATTTATAAGAACCTAAAACATTTCAGGAATAATCCTAAAATCTACTGCAAGAGCACATCAATCGAAATAGTATTTTAGGTATTGAAATCCACAAGGACCAAGTATACGCTACGAGAATGCAGACAGAAAGTAAAACTAAGCCTAATGATAGGTTGTTTTGTGGTTTAAGACTTTTAGAAACTAAGAAAAACAAAGTAATGAGATGTAAATTCAAATGAGAAAAGCACTAGGTCTTCAGGTAATTCGCAGGAAATCAAGACTCACTAAACAGATTATCGAATAGAAAATGAATTAAGAACCGTTCTCGAACTTAAACATAAGCGTCTAGCTAACCCACTGTCGTGGCACTAGCTACTATGTCTAATAACCTAAGTATCTAAACTGTCGTTTGACCTTAGAGTTCTAGACATGCATTAAAGTTCTGGTTTGATAAGTTCACAAATCACCTTAGCATCAACTTTCGTTGGCTAATGACGATTTGCTAATCTAAGTTCTGTCAGGAAACCTAAATCACTTTCATGTTTAGATTAATCCTAAAATCATAAACTAAGTGATCAATCTAGTCTAAGCCTTAAACTCAACAATAGATGAAGAACTCTATGTGATTCCCTAATCTAACAAATTCAATTTAGTGATTCATGAAAATCCCTTGAAACCCTAAAAACCTAACTGGAGAACTACTCAGACATAGAGGCAGATGAAACACAGAAAGATGGAGAAAAACTCATGATCAATAAAATAGAAATCCAAAAGGGTTCAGAAATCTTCTCAGAGATGTAGAGTCAGAGATTCATCTCCATAATCTTACAAATTGCCAAAAGCTCAAAAAGTCTGAATAAAATAGAAAGTGTGTTCAGAAAACTAGAAAAGTGATAAAAATAGGTTTAAATAGGTCTGCAGTCGTCCAGGGCCGAAATCAGAAGAATTTGGGCCAAAACAGGAAAAATCGAAATTTCTTTCTTCTCTGGGGAGGTGGAACGATCGTGCTGAAATATATGGAACGATCGTTCCAGCCTTGATCGATCGTGCCATACAGAATTGGTCGTGCTGGAAAATGTTTGCAATTTCTGGCCGGATCGTTCCAGCTGGCCGGATCGTTCCAGCTGGCCGGATCGTTCCAGCTGGCCGGATCGTTCCAATCTTTTTTTTTGCATTTTTTGCCGTTTTTACTCCTAAGTCTCCAAACTCCGTCCTGAAACGTTTTCTGACCTGAAATGACTCTAAAAAGACTAAAAGACTCGAAAAACACTCGAAAAATCAGGTTAGAATGCGTTAAAAACGCAACACATCAACTCCCTCAGACTTAGAGTTTTGCTTGCCCTCAAGCAAACAAAATACTAAGAACAGGGAAGAAGTTTGAAAACACGGGGACTCACCTTTGTTTAGGACACTGTAATGACCTCCCAACTCAGTGATTCACATATTTTAGAATTAATCCCAGATCAACCACCATGTACTTCTCCGTAAGCATCACATCCTTTCAAATTCAACCCACAGTTTCACAGAATAGCTCGACAGCCTTCATCGCTGGGTCTCACCGGTGATTCCAATGCCAAGGACCTTCTAGACTCATTCCCATACTATACCACGACAAACTAACCAATAAGACACAAAGGTACTCTTCCTCTCCCCAAACTTATTCATTTGCAATCCTTTTTTTATATATATCAAGGGTATAGGTGAATAATGGGGTCCCGGGAAACTTTCCTACCCCTCACTTCCAACCCTTGTGTGATCATTTCTTTCCAAAGTAAAATAGTGAGGTCCCGGGAAATTTTCCTACCCCTTTTATTTGGAAGAAAATCATTTCATCTTTTGTGCTTTAGTTAATGCTTAGAATAAGGGAGAGGAGTACCAATCTTTTCACCACACAGGTCCTTGTTTGTCAGGTATGAATGAGGAGTCAAGCCCTTTGGACATCAGTCTTCCCCTCTGCCTTAGACTTTTTGATGACTCCCTTGGTGATGATAGAGGGGACATCTAAAACATTCATAACTTCATTCTCTTCATAAGGCTCTTTCCAAGGATCAACCACCAATGTTTCTCCCATGATAACACTAATGCAAGAGATAGGTTTGGGAGCTCTTCTAGTGGGAATGGCTTTGTAGAAGATCTTCTTGTCAATGTTAGAGAATGAGATTCTCTTACTAGGCATGTCTATAATTGCACCCACTGTGGCCATGAATGGTCTTCCAAGGATTAAAGGTATTTCTGATCCTTCGATCATCTCCACAACCTGAAAATCAGTAGGAACCAGACCATCTCCAACTTTAACAAGCAAATCAGGGATAGTACCATATAGAGTTGTGGTAGAAGAATTCGCGAATGCAAGAGTCATCTGAAGGTGTCTTATACATGTATCAACAATTTCCAACCTCTCTGCAACAGCCTTTGACATTAAATTCACACTAGACCCAGAATCAACAAGAGATTCTTTGAACTTAACTCCAAAGATGGAGCATGGAACAGCAAACTTTCCAGGGTCTTCAATCTTACTCAAATTTTTCATTGGTGGTGGTGTATTTCTTGCCCTGATAAAGAGTGCATTAATCTCTTCTAGAGTTTCTCTGCAATTTTCGAAGAAATCATACAAAGGCCTGTTTTCCCATGCTTCTTCAAATGACATCTCATGGGGAATTCTCCTCACCATCTTCTCAAAATCACTCAGCTTCTCTGCAGTAATGGAATTCCTGAGATGTTTGGGGGTTTAGGATATGGGACCTTAGAAACATATACTCGTGGCCTGATAGGATTGCACTCTTTTTCTACCACAACATCATGTGCCCCTTTCCCATCTATCAACTCAGGTGCAGTCACCAGCTTATCGTAAACTATTACAGCATTGCAATGCTCTCTTGGATTTATCTCTGGCTTTCTAAGAAGATTTCCAGGTTGCCACCTAATAGCATCTGCAATCTGTGCTACCTGCGTGTCAAGCTTCTTCACATGAGTAGCAAGAGACTCATACTTGTTATCGATGTTCTCAATTTTGTTACTGAGATCACGATACATCCCATCTACCTTAACATGGATCTCCTTTGCAGTCGTCTGCTGATTAATCATGACTTGCTGCATCATCACTTCAAGTCTAGAATCTTGTGTAGCTAGATTAGAGTCGTTCTGATTCTGAAAGTTGTGCTGTCCCTGATTCTGCATGTTTGTCTGGCCCTGAAATCCCTTAGAGAAAATGCTGACACCTTGGTTTTGCAAGAATGGTTTCTGATGAAATTGCAGACCCTGATTTTGCACACCTGCTTGTTGTGGGTAGACTTGATCTTGAGGATTTTCAACACTGGGACTTCTGTAGGACAGGTTGGGATGATTTCTGTAATTCTGGTTGAATCCTCTGTTGAAATATCCTTGGTTCTGCACGTAGTTTACCTCAGCATGATGTCTTTCTGAATCATCTTCAGTAAATTCCTGATACAACCTCTCATCGCCAGCATTGTCACAAAAGTTGACAGCCTTTTGATTTCCCTTCAGTAACAAGGCTATGCTGTTGACTTGGTTAGTCAGCTCGTCTATCTTCCTAGACTCAATGCTATTGATGCGTCTCGATCTGTCATACTCAGGATTGCGCTGGCTGGAACTAACAGAGAGATTCTCAATAAGCTCATATGCCTCCTCTTTAGTCTTTGTCATGAAATTACCATTGCTGGCAGCATTCAGACAATTCTTTGCTTCCCAGTCTACTCCATCATAAAAAATGTTCAGCACCTGCTCATCTGAGTAACCATGATGAGGACATTCTCTGAGATACTCTCTGAATCTCTCCCAAGCTTCATTGAAAGACTCACTACCATTCTGTTGAAATTGAGTGATCTTAATCCTGAGTGATGCTGTCTTAGCCTTGGTGTAGAACTGATCCAAGAAAGATGACCTGATTGCTTCCCAAGAAGTCAAAGAACCAGGTTCAAGTGATTTCAGCCATCTAGCTGCTCGATCAGCCAAAGAGAAAGAGAAGAGTTTGCACTTCAGATAGTCTGCAGGGACTCCATTTGAGCTTGTGGTACTGCAAATCTCTTCAAATCTCTCAATGTGATCCATGGGATTTTCTGAAGCCTTCTCATAGAACTGTTGCCTTTCCACAAGAGCGATGATTTGAGGTTTGATCTCAAAGTTCTATCTCTGAATAGGTGGTGGACGAATTTGTGACCTATTCTGATAGAATTGGTGAGGAGAATTAATTGCCCCAATAGGTATGCGCTGAGGCTGCCTCTGGTTCCTATGGAATTGTGCCTGTCTGTTGACATTATTCCCAAGTTGCACATGTCCAGCTGCAGCTGCTGCGGCTTGCCTCTGAGCCTCAGCTTGTCTCTGAACTTCAGTTTGCCTCTGAGCTTCAGCTGCAGCTCGTGCTGCAGGATCATCAACAGCATTTGGATCAATGAGATCATCACGAACAGGAGGAGGAGGGTTTCTGGGGTTCCCATCATTATCGAACAGGCCCTGGAGATTCAGATCATCTTGATTTTGAGCCATGTTTCTACTTCTTCGTCTGTTCTCACGTTCTAGTTGTGCTAGCTCCTTGTTGTTCAAATCTAACAGATTTTCAGAACCGTGGTTTCAGGTCATAAACCTGAAACACACAAGAAAACAAAAATAAAACAAATTAGCAAAAGAAAAAGAAAAACTTAGTCTGAACTTTCGTCCAAGACTCGTAGGCACTCAATTGGTCCCCGGCAACGGCGCCAATTCTTGAAACACTTCAGGAATAATCCTAAAATCTACTGCAAGATCACAGCAATCGAAATAGTATTTTAGGTATTGAAATCCACAAGGACCAAGTATATGCTACGAGAATGCAGAAAGAAAGTAAAGCTAAGCCTAATGATAGGTTGTTTTGTAGTTTAAGACTTCTAGAAACTAAGAAAAACAAAGTAATGAGATGTAAATTCAAATGAGAAAAGCGCTAGGTTTCCAGGTAATTCGCAGGAAATCAAGACTCACTAAACAGATTATCGAATAGAGAATGAATTAAGAACCGTTCTTGAACTTAAACATAAGCATCTAGCTAACCCACTGTCGTGGCACTAGCTACTATGTCTAATAACCTAAGTATCTAAACTGTCGTTTGACCTTAGAGTTCTAGACATGCATTAAAGTTCTGGTTTGATAAGTTCACAAATCACCTTAGCATCAGCTTTCGTTTGCTAAGGATGATTTGCTCATCTAAGTTCTGTCAGGAAACCTAAATCACTTTCGTGTTTAGATTAATCCTAAGATCATAAACTAAGTGATCAATCTAGTCTAAGCCTTAAACTCAAAAATAGATGAAGAACTCTATGTGATTCCCTAATCTAACAAATTCAATTTAGTGATTCATGAAATTCCCTTGAAACCCTAAAAACCTAACTGGAGAACTACTCAGACATAGAGGCAGATGAAACACAGAAAGATGGAGAAGAATTCATGATCAGTAAAATAGAAATCCAAAAGGGTTCAGAAATCTTCTCAGAGATGTAGAGTCAGAAATTCGTCTTCTTAATCTTACAAATTGCCAAAAGCTCAAAAAATCTGAATAGAATAGAAAGTGTGTTCAGAAAAGTGATAAAAATAGGTTTAAATAGGTCTGCAGTCGTTCAGGGCCGAAATCAGAAGAATTTGGAAACAGGAAAAATCGAAATTTCTTTCTTCTCTGGGAGGTGGAACGATCGTGCTGAAATATATGGAACGATCGTTCCAGCCTTGATCGATCGTGCCATACAGAATTGGTCGTGCTGGAAAATGTTCGCAATTTTTGGCCGGATCGTTCCAATCTTTTTTTTTGCACTTTTCATCGTTTTTACTCCTAAGTCTCCAAACTCCGTCCTGAAACGTTTTCTGACCTGAAATGACTCTAAAAAGACTAAAAGACTCAAAAAACACTCGAAAAATCAGGTTAGAATGCGTTAAAAACGCAACACATCAGAACCTGCAACAAAAATTAGCAATTATTTATATGACATGTCCAAGTTTATTACTAGATGACATGTTGTGACCAAATGTTCTGAAAACTCGGAACATGATGGAGATTGTGTACAAGTCATTCTCATTCGTGATCAAATCATCTATCTTCTGGAAAGCAAGTTTCAATATTTGTTCAATCTGATCCTCGAAATGATAGGCCAGACCAAGACTGGCTAAACAATGGATTAGAAGAATTTTTCATCTTTGTCGCCTCGTCATCATCTTGGGAATACAAGTATACAAAATATGCTAATAGTTTATTATACAAGTCATAGATCTTTGGACATGCATATTTATGTATGCACATATATATATATATATATATATGCTCTAATAGTTGATAAATATCATTGTAATATCTGGACTCACCAAGTCAGAGATGGTCACAGTGAGGAAGTGATCACTCCACTGAGAGGGTGGCAATTTTGTTAAATCAAAACCAATTTTAAGATACCCTGTTTTCTTCCTGCTTCCATATATATACTCAAGAATGAGAGAAAGAAATGTTGTGAGGGGAAATCAAGAAGGATTGTAATATATAGAGATGCAAATAACTTAATCAATTAATATTAGTGGTGACAACTAACCTATCAATTAATATCAGTGATTACCGTCTGTAGTTTATGTAAAAAAATTCAAAAAAAAAAATTGATAAAAATTTGAAAGTGTGTATATAAAAATTTTAACTATTTTTTTTGTTTTAACTGAGTCTAGATTAAAATCCATAAAAAAAAAATATTTCTTCTATAAATCATCGATTAAAACCGCCTAATGATACGTATATCTTTTTAATTTTAGATTTTTACCCAAGTTTTTTTTAATTTTCAACAACAACCTATAATTTAACACTATAACATGTGTAAGTTCTCTACAGTACAACTTAAGCGCTTAAAATAAGTGTTCGGAAACATTTGTAGTTCCAAGCAGAAGCCTAAAACCTTGTTTTTATATCATTTGGAACTAATTTTATTGGAATCCTTTTAGGTTAATATAACCAGTTCAAGCAATACTATTTCAAACTAAAACCAAACGAGTCTTCAAGCAAACTCTTAACTATATATGTATGGGATCTACAAGCAAAGTGGTGAGATATTCCTTGAGTTTTCCTTCGCGGTGATTGTAGACATCATCAGACGTATATAGAATATTCACCATGCGACCAAAATTGACGACCTGCATAAGAACAGGACGTGAAATGTTGGTAGTCTGTAAGCACTCTTCGTTTACAACCTTTTCGATATCTTCAATCATCTTATGAAATTCTCTAATGGCTTCTTCTTTCGTGACTCCATGTTGTTTCATGTAATAGTTAAGCGCGTTTGCAGTGTACCCTTTATTCATATCCTCCTGGTCATACCATAAGTCAGTAATTAGGTACTAAACTTAATAATTGATTAACCTCAACCTTTCTAATGATAACTTATACCTCGAAATCGGTAATGTCATCCAAGAGACGTGACTTCCTGGCTAGATATCGGACGGACTTTGGTCTAGATAGTAGCCATTCAAAATCTTCCTTCTTAGCGAGCTCTCCAAGTCCCATAATAGAACATGCTATGGTTGCATACGAACCAACCTCAGCCCCACCAGCTTCTATGTACTCATCAAAGTTAGGAACTTGACCTGCTCTTACCCATTTGATGAGGTCAAGGTTTGTTCTCGCGACTATCTTTAACTGCTTACACCAAAATTTACACAAATTATCACCAGCCAATGAATATGGTGAGTTGGTCATTATGAATAATTGAGGTTTTGCAAGTTATCACCTCTTCTATCATCTTCTCCAACACAAATGATCTTCCTTGTGATTTCAATATTTCTTCACACTCTTTATAAACATACATCACAAATTTGAGGGCAGTCTTCATGTGACCTTGGAGATTTTTCATGTAACCAGTGTCCCATCTGTCCATATAACAATGCAAAATTATTATTGGTTCATAATGCAAAAATATTATTGGTGATGCAACCGCATAAATGTTCTCGAGGTGTATATTTAGAGATACCTTTCCAGACAATCAACAACGCTTTCAACTTCAAGAATTGAACCATAAGTATCGCAAGCATCGTCCAAAAAACAGAGCAATAAGAAAAACTTAGCCGACATAATTCTCCCAAGTGAAAATTGTGGTCCGAAATACATCATTGCTCCCACAAACCAACTCTCGAATGTTCTTTCTCTGAAGCCAGGTGGGAGGTTACCTGTATGGTCTAGTCCCCGCCACCACCTACAAAAATATACAAAATGATTAAATACATTTCCTTACAAAATAGTGATCTTTAGAAGAAAACTAATTCAGTTTACTCACGTGGTGATAGTTTTTAGTTCTTGAATGTAATGAAGCTGCAAGAACTTGAAATTGAGCTTTGCTAGCTTGATTAGTGTTTCATCGTGGTCCTCTTCTTGTTCATAGAACAACAGATACTCTCTTGCAACCAGAACTTGGGTTTTCTGGTGCTGAGGTATGTAAAGAGCATTTTGTATATGCTTCAAAATATGTGGTGGGTTCGCTTTGTGATCTATAGCTAGTGACTCCAAATGGTCCAATGTCAAGCTCAATGCTTCATCCAATATATGATCTGTCGTTGTCCTATAGTGTACTGCTTCGTAGAGGCTTAGTATACCCTTGATATCTTCTAATGAACTCTTTTTGAATTTACCATCGTTTCCTTTGAATCTATCGAAAACATCTGCATGGAAAGAAGTATTTTTTATTTAATATATTACGTACACATCTAAATAAGTCCAAATGCTAAAAAATATTGAAACTCATCTAATAGATTACTTACCAGACGACATATTATGACCATATGTTCTAAAAACCCGAAACATGATGGAGATAGTGTAAATATCACTTTCATCAGCGATCAAATCATCTATCTCCTGGAAAGCATGTTTAAGGGTCTCTTCTATCTCGCTCTCAAAATAAAAAGAGAGACCAAGACTGTCAATAAAATGAATCGAGATAATTTTCCTTTTTATTGCGTCCTTATCTCTGGAAGAAAACATGAATATGTTTTCTCTTACTTTAGGCTTTAGTACTTCAATTTCTCTTGCAAGGGCATCAAAATCCTGAAAATTGACGCAAGTCAAATATATCTATCTATATATGTAGACACCTAACACACACACATAATAATATGCATGTTGTTTTTCATTTTAGATAACTAGGATAATGATAGCTATTATTATATAAATAGACTCACCGAATCAGCGATGAAAACACTGAGGAGCTTATCAGCCCATTGAGAAGGTGGTAATTCTGTAAAATTTAAGGAGCTTTCTAGCTGATCAAGATCTCTTACGGCTTCCATAGAGAGGAAGAGAGGCCAAAGGAGATCTAGAGTGTGAGATGCGGTGGTGGTGGAGAAATCTTGCAAGAAGGTAGACATATATCATGGAGTTAGGAGCCGGCCCAAAATCATATAATGTCTAAGGTATATCTTAAAATGATGTCTTATCAGAATATTTTTTTTTATTTAAAAAAATTGATGTCCTTAAATTAGAATAAATATTTTTTTTGAATAATCGATATTTTCTGCCTAACATTAATTTTTTAAGCCTAAAATCGATTTTTTTAAGTTTGAAATCGATTTTTTTTAAGCCTGAAATCATTTTTAATAATAAATTATTGAATTATAATCAAGTCCAATAATAAGTTTACATTTTCTATGACAATAAAAAGTGGATAATGACTCTTATGTATAATATAACTTTTCTTTTCCATTTTTTTTACTTGGTCGATGTAGGACAAATTCAATACATATTTTTAAAAAAAGCGTGAGTTTTTTTTTCTACCCCAAAAAATATTAATTTTTAAACCGTCATAAGATCCTTGCTTCATGGGTTTTAGTCCAGACGGACAGAGTTGATGGCAAATTTTATATATTTTTAAAGTTGCTTACATATGCAAATTGTTGGATCGTCAATATAAAAAGACACAATTTCTCAGTTTTAAATTTAGAAAATTTTATGTTGTTAAAAGAGTTTTCAGAAGAGTTTTTAAAAGAGTTGAAGTCCTCCCTAACAGTAATTAGGGTTAGGGGATCACAATCGTAACTTGCGTTCTAAAAACGGTTGACTAATTCTAAAAAACAGTTTCACCAATAAAATTTATGTTTTTAACTTTTTTAAACATATACAGTATTAGTTTTTTTCGTAATTAACCTTTTTAAAATATGTACAGAGCAAGATGAGTAAAAGTCCAAATGTCCAACTAGTCTCCGAGAAGAAAATTCTCAATGTCTATCTGAGCAGAAATATATAAAGAAGTTATAAGAATATTAAATTCTGAGTTGTTGAAGAGCTGTTGGTTTAGGTTATGGATCAGTTCGCATTAAATGTGTAATTATCTAGTCACTTGAAACTGTGTTACAACAATCTGATAAGAGCCTGTATATCAGAAGTTTATATGGAGTTTCATGGCACAGTTTTATAAGCAAAAATGATTAAAAAAAGAAAAAAACTTATTTTTGATGAATCCGTCTCTTCCCAAAGAATCTAAAAAGACCGATTCTATTCTACATGGAAGCATATAATTGGCCAAAAATTATGTTTTAATTTTTTCATTTTTTTTAAATCTAAAAAATAATAATATTAAATTTTTATGAATCCCTCTTATAAAATTCTTAGAGGTTCACTGATGTACTTGATCTAAGTGGACTACTTGCACTATGAGAACTTAATCAGATGGAAAAAGTCTAGATCACCCTATAATCACAATTTTTTTTTCTCAATAATAATATAACGTTATCTTATGTTTTTTAACTACAACAACTTTGTTGACAAAAAAAACTACAACAACTTTCTTTTGGTTAGTATATTTAGTAGCTTAGAAAAAAAGTTACCATCTTTTCTTTTTTACATCCTTGTATGATTGTATCATTTGATTTTAGAAAAGCTAATATTTTTCTCTTTGGACACTAGACTTCACTTTTTGGAATAATTTATCGATCTTTGAGTGGGGAAAGATCGTAGTAGTGGTCGTTTAAACTATTGTTGTTTTTTTTCCTTCTTTTTGGTGAATCTTGAGAATTCTATTTGTTATTGAAGAGCATATGAAATCTTTTTGTTTTTCATTTAACAAGTTATTTAGTCTCTTAATTTTAATACATATTTATTTTTAATACATATTTCTTTTTTAGTTTTAGATTTTTACCCAAGTTTTTTTTTTTAAACTTCAACAACAACTCATAATTTAACACTATAACATGTGTAAGTTCTCTACGTACACTACAGCTTAAGCGCTTAAAATAAGTGTTCAGATACATTTGTAGTTCCAAACAGAAGCCTAAAACCTTGTTTTATATCATTTGGAACTAATTTTATTGGATTCCTTTTAGGTTAATATAACCAGTACAAGCAAACATTTTCTCAAACCAAAACCAAACGGGTCTTCAAGCAACCTCTTAACTACATATGTATCGGATCAACAAGCAAAGTGGTGAGATATTCCTTGAGTTTTCCTTCGCGGTGATTGTAGACATCATCAGACGTATATAGAATATTCACCATGCGACCAAAATTGACGACTTGCATAAGAACAGGACGTGAAATGTTGGTTGTCTTTAAGCACTCTTCGTTTACAACCTTTTCGATAACTTCAATCATCTTATGAAATTCTCTAGTGGCTTCTTCTATCGTGACTCCATGTTGTTTCATGTAATAGTTAAGCGCGTTTGCAGTGTACCCTTTATTCATATCCTCCTGGTCATACCATAAGTCAGGTAATAAAACAAAATCATTGATTAACTTCAACCTTTCTATTGATAATAACTTGTACCTCGAAATCGGTAATGTCATCCAACAGACGTGTCTTCCTAGCTAGATATCGGACGGACTTTGGTCTAGATAGTAGCCATTCAAAATCTTCCTTTTTACCGAGCTCTCCAAGTCCCATAATAGAACATGCTATGGTTGCATAAGAACCAGCCTCAGCCCCACCAGCTTCTATGTACTCATCAAAGTTAGGAATTTGACCTGCTCTTGCCCATTTGATAAGGTCAAGGTTTGTTCTCGCGACTATCTTGAACTGCTTACACCAAAATTTACATAACTTTATTACCAGCAAATGAATGTGGATTTGGCCATTATGAATAAGTAAGGCTTTGTAAATCTCACCTCTTCTATCATCTTCTCCAACGCAAAGGACCTTCCTTGTGATTTCAATATTTCTTCATACTCTTTATAAAGATACATCACAAATTTGAAGGCAGTCTTCATGTGACCTTGAAGATTTTCCATGTAATCGGGATCCCATCTGTGCATATGAAAATGCAAAAACATTACTGGCTTTAATGATGCAATCGCATAAATCATGTTCTCAAAATGTATATCTAGAGATACCTTTCCAGACAATCAACAACGCTTTCAACTTCAAGAATTGAACCATAAGTATCACAAGCGTCGTCCACAAAACAGAACATTAAGAAAAACTTAGCCGACATAATTCTCCCAAGTGAAAATTGTGGTTCGAAATACATCATTGCTCCCACAAACCAACTCTCGAATGTTCTTTCTCTGAAGCCAGATGGTAGGTTCTCTGTATGGTCTAGTCCCCTCCACCACCTACAAAAATATACAAAATGATTAAATTCATTTACTTACAAATAGTCCTTAGAAGAAAACTTATTCATTTTACACACGTGGTGATAGTTTTTAGTTCTTGAATGTAAAGAAGCTGCAAGAACTTGAAATTGAGCTTGGCTAGCTTGATTAGTGTGTCATCGTGGTCATCTTCTTGTTCATAGAACGACAGATACTCTCTTGCAACCAGAACTTGGATTTTCTGGTGCTGAGGTATGTAAAGAGCATTTTGTATATGCTTTAAAATATGTGGTGGGTTCGCTTTGTGATCTATAGCTAGTGACTCCAAATGGTCCATTGTAAAGCTCAATGCTTCATCCAATATATCATCTGTCGTTGTCCTGAAGTGTACTGCTTCGTAGAAGCTTAGCATACCCTTGACATCTTCTAATAAACTTTTTTTGAATTTACCATCGTTTCCTTTAAATCTATCGAAAACATCTGCATGGAAAGAAGTATATCTAATGTTTTTTTTTTAAAAGAAGTATGTCTTATTCAAAATATTACGTACACATCTAATTAAGTCCAAATGCTAAAAAAATATTGGAACTCATCAAATAGATTACTTACCAGACGATATATTATGACCATATGTTCTAAAAACCCGAAACATGATGGAGATTGTATACATATCATTTTCATCAGCGATCAAATCATCTATCTTCTGGAAAGCATGTTTGAGGGTCTCTTTTATCTCCCTTTCAAAGTAATAAGAGAGACCAAGACTGTCTATAAAATGAATCGAGATAATATTCCTTTTTATTGCGTCCTTGTCTCTGGAAGAAAACATGAATACGTTTTCTCTTACTTTAGGCTTTAGTACTTCAATTTCTCTTGCAAGGGCATCAAAAACCTGAAAATTAACACAAGTTAAATTCGAGATCTAACATTTTGGGAGTTTGAAACAAAAACAAGAACTAGGGTCACTAATTTGGTTTTATGAAAAAAAAATTTAAATTTTTTTTTTATGGGTTAAACTGAGCTAAAAAAATAATATTTCAATATAGGTTTGGCCCAAATTCAGCTCCGAATCAAATATATCTATGTACGTATACACCTAACAGTAACACACACATAATAATATGCATGTTGTTTTTCTTTTAAGATAACCAGGATGTGATCCAGACTTTGATCGATTGTTAATGATAGCTATTATTATATAAATAGACTCACCGAATCATCGATGGAAACACTGAGGAGCTTATCAGCCCATTGAGAAGGTGGTAATTCTGAAAAATTTAAGGAGCTTTGTAGCTGATCAAGAATATTTCTTACGGCTTCCATAGAGACAGAGAGAGGCCGAAGGAGATCTACAGAGAATGAGATGCGGTGGTGGTGGAGAAATCTTGCAACAATGTCGACATATATATAGGAAGGAATGAGAGTTGATGGCAATTTTATATATTTTATAAAAATTGCATGCTTACATATGCAAATTGTTGGATCGTCAATTATGTATAAATAAACACAATTTCTCAGTTTTAGATTTAGTAAATTTATGTTGTTAAAAGAGTTTTCAGAAGAGTTTCAGTTCCTCCTTAACAGTAATTAGGGTTAGGGGATCACAATCGTAACTTGCGTTCTAAAAACGGTTGACTAATGCCAGAAAACTAACTGGCTTCTGGGCATTATGCTATTCCTCAAATTTTTTACCCTATGGGTGCAGTTTCACTAATAAAATCTATATTTTATCATGTATAATATATAATATCTTAGTTTTTTCCATAATTAACTATTTTAAAATATGTACGAAGCAAATTGAATAAAAGTTCAAATGTCCAACTAGTCTCCGAGAAGAAAATTCTCAATGTCTAGCAGAATATATAAAGAAGTTATAAGAATATAAATAGATTCTGAGTTATTGAAGAGTTGTTGGTTTAGGTTATGGATCAGTTCCCCCTAAATGTGTAAGTATCTAATAACTTTTATGTAATCAGTCGAAATGGTGTTAAAAAAATCTGATAAGTGGACTACTTGCGCTATGGGAACTTAATCAGATGGAAAAAGTCTACACTATCATCATTTTTTTTTCTCAATAATAATAAAACATTATCTTATGTTTCATTTTTCAACTACAACAACTTTCTTTTGGTTTGTATATTTAGTAGGTAGAAAAAAAGTTACCATATTTCTTTTTGAAATCCTTGTATCATTTGATTTTGGACACTAGACTTCACCTTTTGGAGTTACTCATCGAACTTTAAGTGGGGAAAGATCTTAGAAGCGGTCGTTTATACTGTTGTTGGCAGACAAAAAAATACTGTTGTTGATTTTTTCTTTCTTTTTGGGTGAATCTTGAGAATTCCGAACCTTTGGTACATAATCTCTCCAGTACCGATGTCTATAATGAATACACCGTTGAAAAGTATGGTCACTTTTATCTATGTTATTACAACATTGTCACATTTCTATATTATTATTTAAGAAGTCATTTTAAATTTTATTTTATAAGTTATTCATTAAAATACCATTAAAAATAATATAAGATCATTAAATAGAAAAAAATAACAGTCTTTCAAAGTTATTAAAGAGAATATGACATGTTTTTTTATTAAAGAAGTTATTTAGTTTCTATTTCAAATAATAATCAATCAATCTATATTCAAAGAAAAAAGAAAACATATTCCAGGGCCGGCCCAGAGCACAGGCGAAATAGGCAACGTATTAAGGCATCTAATTTACGGGAGCATATTTTGGTTAATTTTTTTTTATAAAGAGTATATATAAATAAACAAAATTTAAAAGATTTTTTATAAAATAATAATATTTGTAAGTTTTTTGTAATGTTTATGAACTTTTCTATAAAAAAATATTGGTTAAGGGTAACAAATTATATTTTAGAAAAAAATAGAATTTGCAGATTTGAAGGTTTATTTAACGAATGGTATGCAGACATAGTTGGTGATGATCTGTTTATGGAATTGAAAATTCTCCGAGAATTAATACCAAGAATTAATACCAAATGAAGTTGGAAAGCTTAATGAAGTGCTTGATTTTTTGAAACAAATGGAGGATTATTGTCAAAACACAAAAGTTTCATATCGTATATTGTTGACAGTTCTGGTATCGGTTGCTACTGATGAAAGAAGTTTTTCGAAGTTAAAGCTGATAAAGAATTATTTGCGATCTACCAAGAGGGATTAAATGGACTAGCTTTGTTATCTATTGAGACAACTATGGTTGAAAAACTCGACTATGAAAGTTTAATAAACAATTTTGTAAGGAAAAATGCAAAAAGAAAAATCATATTTCAACAATAAAATATTAATCTTATAGTGTTTTTTGTATTTTTTATAAATTATTTATGGAGTTGAAATATTTGATAAAATTTTAATTTTTTTTGTTAGACTAGGGTATTTAAATTGATTCGTCCGACATTGCATATTCGAAATATTGAAATATTTTACACTATAATTTGTATTATTTTATCTAAGGATATACATATATATAAGTTTAAAAATATTTTTATTTTATAAAATCAAATATATTATAAAATTCAGGAAAATATCAAAAAAAAAATTAAAACTTAAAAAAAATTAAAAAACCCTTATTCCATGAGTTAAGTCCTAGTTATTATTATTAAAAATGTTTACAGTATACTATAATTGAATTCACAACGGAAAGATTTGAAACCTAATTTCATAATCATAGAGTTCTCTGTTTTTAACGAAAATTATCTACATTGATCAAATGCCCCATAAAAACTACTATATCTAAATATATATGTTTTAACATTTTGGTGGAACTAAGCAATTTAAGTTATTTGTGAATTCCAACATTGAGCTTTTCAAATAGGCACAAACCGGTCAGGTGCCTAATTTTGAAAAATACATAGAGGTTGGTGCACATGAAACCACGTCATCTTCTATTGTCGGACTTGGAGAGATTGGTAATAAGAAAAGAATATCTCGTTTATGTAAGACTACCTCGTTGGGTGATATGACCGATCGCACGAGGTGAGAATATCGTTTAGTTGCCTAAATTGACTTCAACTTTTGTGTTATTTGCGTAAACTGATTTGCGGTCTGATTAGTATAATATGAATAGATTATTTCTTTTTTTTTTTTTGTTAAATTATATGAATAGATTATTTCGCAAACATATTTGACTATCACATAAACGACACAAAAAAAATTTGACTATCACATAAAACAACTTGAAATTACCAAAGAAGAAATATATGAATAGATTATTTCGCAAACATATTTGACTATTACATAAACGACACAAAAAAGTTGACTATTACATAAAACTAGGTG
>NW_006256828.1:126293-311756 GCF_000478725.1 Eutrema salsugineum | reverse complement strand
CTCTGCTTTTTACTCTTCTTGATCATTTTTGTCCTATCCAAATTTTTTTCTTTCTAATTTTTGTTTGTCTTTTCGCATCTTTACTTTCTTCTTTTTATTTTCTTTTTCATCGTCGGCTTTCATCTTCTTATACTTTATTTTCTTCATCTACTATTTCTGTTCTTCTTTTTCTTTCAGTTTTCTTCTTCAACTTTGAGTTCTTCATCTCCTTATCATTTTTCTTCTTCACTATTTTGTGTTACCCATCTTGATCTTATCGTTCATGGTCTAGGACTTTTTGTTATTTTTTCCTCATTTTTTACGTTTTTGTCAACTCTATGTTCTTCTATATGTTTTAATTTATCTTTTTTCTCTTCTCTTTCTACTTCGTTTTTCCCTTTTTCTGTTTTCTTTTTCGGTTTTTTCCTCTGCGCCGTGCTAGAGTATTTGGCATCTCTTACATTATTCCAAAACTAAACAGAATTCAGAAAGCCATATTTAAAACAAACAAAAAAAAAAGACTTAAAAACTGTTCATTAGACGATGAAAATGATTTATGATATGTTGACATGGTTTTAATCACGTTAAGTAAGGAAGAATAACTGACAACACAAAATAACAACATATAATCAAGGAACACTACTACTGGTACTGAAAAACGGAAAAAAACAATAGAAAAAAATCGAAAATTGATTTATAAAAAAAGAAAGATGGTAAACAAAACAACGAAAAGCCGACCAATGTAGAAACCAAACCAC
Organism: Eutrema salsugineum; assembly: GCF_000478725.1. NCBI lineage: Eukaryota > Viridiplantae > Streptophyta > Magnoliopsida > Brassicales > Brassicaceae > Eutrema > Eutrema salsugineum. The sequence goes on along the minus strand of NW_006256828.1, from coordinate 311,019 downwards.
AATTGAGCTTAAGATACATTTAAAAAAATAATATATTTATATATAGCTCTCAACTTAAGCTAGGATTTCCCACATCATATGTACATTTATTTCCAGATAATCTCGCTCAACAGATAATCCGATGGAAATTATCTTAATATTATCAAAATAACTAAAAGTGGCAGCAAAATTGTTATACAAACTACGAAAATAAATAAATTAATTAAGGATATTTAAAAAGATTTTATTAACGAATAAAAGGGAATTAGTTACCTAGATTGAATGAGAGACCTTATAGCAAAAAATTTACTTCCCATATATTATATATGATATGATTTTAAATTTTTTTTGATTAAATTTCAATTTTTAAATTTTCATTATTTTTTATTTTAAATATTTTTTTATTAAATTTCGATTTTTAATAATTTTTATTAAATTTAAATGTTTTTGATTAAATTTCGATTTTTAACAATTTTTTTATTAATTTACGATTTTTAATATTTTATTTAGTTTATGATTTTTAATAATTTTTTTAATTAATTCACGATTTTTAATAATTTTTATTAAATTTAATTTTAAAAAATATAAGGAGGAGTAAAGAGTAATTAGCCACTTTGAAATTGAATGAGAGAGGTTTAACTCAAAATTTTACTTTGCTTATAATATATATGACAATTTGAAGTTACCAAAAAAGAAACCAATATATATATATATATAGAAATTTATACAATTAAAAGGGAAACATGTTTTGTGTCCAAACAGGTTTTACTTAGTTTTCTACTATTCTGTTTTTGAATAACTCTTATTTATGTTACCAAATAAATATTTTGATTTGATTTATCTGCTTTATTTATTTTTAAAAACAGAATAAAATATTAAATAAGATATTAATTTATGTTATTTTGAAATATTAAAAGTTAAATGATATTATCATAATGATAAAAATGATAATTGATATATTATTATATATTTTTTATAATCAATAAGTTTAAAATTTTAAATATTTAAAATTAAAAAAAAATATAATATACGATATGAACGTACGAGATAATTATATATTTATATTCATAATCTTTTTCAGATTAATAAAATGGACAAGTTAAAATTATATTTTTATAATCGTAGTTAAATTATTAGAAAAAAACAATTTCTTAAAAAAATTATTTAAAAATAAAAATAAACGTGTGTCATTTATTAGAAAATATTATTTCTATAAAAATACAATTACATTATAAAATTAAATTAAATTAAAAAATAAAATATCTCGTGCGGACGCACAAAGTAAAATCTAGTTTACTATTTTATAAACCATAGAAAAACATAGAAAATAAAATAAGATCTATAAAAATATATAATATAAATTTAAAAATAAAATTATTAACAATCATAAAATTCTTTAAACACAATAGCGAAATTAAAAAAATTAAATTATTTATTCTACATGACTACACTAATATAACAATAATCACTCTATGCACTAACCTAATGTGAGTAATATGAAATGAAAAAAAAAATACTTGTAACCTATGAACTAAAAAAATAAGCAAAATATTGTTTGGCTGTGAATTTGTAATCTATTGTTTATTTTTTTATGATAAACAGAAATACATATTTTATAATAAACTGTGATTTTTATTCATTTTTTTATGTATAATTTTTTCTATAATCTAAATATAATTTTTTTTTCTTTACTTTTTAGGATTAGAAACTAAATATAGAATTATTTAAAAAAAATTATTAAAATATAATTAATATATAACTAAATATATATTGATCGTTTTATTTGACGTGTGCCACAATCAAATGAGTTACTAATTTCAAATTATTCACCTTTATATAATAAGATATAATAATAATATAGGGAGAGTTTCAGATTTAACCTCAAAATTAAAGTCAAACACCAAACTAACCTCTTTTTTTCTCTCTCCAACTTTTGTCATTTTGTCACAATTATATCCTTCTCACTCAAGATATTAACGAAAATGTCATTATAAACTCATTATTTTGATTTTTTTAAAATATTGGCTAAAGTCTCCTTGGACCTCATAAAACATTTTTTATTACAATAATGCCATCTTCTTCAATACCTTCAACCACCATGAACAACCCAAAAAATAGAATAATTGCTTCTCAACTAATTTTAAAGCTGTAATAAGTTAATACAAGAGCTCATACACTCATAACCTTCCATATTCTTTCATAATTTCTTCTATAAAACTTCTGGGCTGAGTTACAATGTAAAAAGTTATGCATTTTTGGTGATTTCAGCTTAATCAAGACATGGGTTGTTTTTTTGGGGTCAAATTCAGAGTTTTGGGTGCATGAGAGACCTAAAGACAAACTCAAAACCGATATAGGTAATGATACACTTCACTTTTGGTAATATCTATATCTGTATCGCGAAAGTAGACTTCATTTTGAAGTCTACTAGTCAACATAAGGTTATTTTTGCAATTGACTTTTTAAAAGTATACTTCATTAAACTTCACGAGAAGTCTACTCGATATCTTTTGAAAACAAAAAAAAAACCTAGTAGACTTCGTTTGAAGGCTTAAGAAGTCTACGAAACAAAAGATGTTATTTATGTAGTTGACCGTATTTTGACTTTTTAATATAGACTTCTTTCTAAAGTCTACAATTTACGTCTGCAAAAGAAGTCTACTTTTAAGTTACTTTTGTAGTTTGACCAAAAACGTTTAGGTCATTTTAGTGTTTGACTAAAGTTTTTAAAAAAATAAAAAATACAGAAAACTCCAAAAAACTGCATTAGACTTCAGAAATAAGTCTAAAAAGGGTAGACTTCTTGCGGAAGTCTACTTCTGTTTTTCAGTCAAACTTAGAAGGAATCTTTTTTTTAGTAGACTTCCCTGTGAAATCTACTAAAGACAGTCAATTGCAAAAATAACCTAAATTTTTCTGTAAACTTTTATTGAAAAAGTAGACTTCAAAAGTAGACTGTCAGAGAAATCTACTCTTACTTGAAGTCTACTATAGAAGTCTACTTTGTTAGTCAATGGCTCGGTCAAATGCTAAAGTAACATTTTTGGTCGGAAGTCTACTTTTGAAGTCTACTGAAGGAAAAGTCAACGGTTTGGTCAATTGCAAAAATAACCTGTTTTTAAGTAGACTTCTTTTGCAGACTTCGATAGGAAAAAGTAGACTTCTCCTCCAGTCTACGTTCGAAGTCAGCTGTCGAAGTCTACTTATTACATTTTTTTAAAACGCGTTTTAGGAAAATTTATAAAGTATTTTTTTAATTTTTTTTTATTAGAAATGCTTGTTAGTAAGTGATTAAACTATCCAGTGAATTTCATTTCATTTCATTCAATATTTATTGCGGAATCAGAATTTTTGATTTTTAAGCTACTTAGCTTATCAAAGTAGACTTCGTGGTTTAGTCTACGTTTGAAATCTGTATTAGAAGTCTACTATTTGTATTTATTTAAAAAATGCTTTTTTGCACATTTATAAAATATTTTTTTCAATTTTTTTTGGTTTTGAAAAACTTGCTAGCAGGTGATTGAACTATTCAATGATTTTCATTTCATTTAAGTCGATATTTATTGCGGAACTGGATTTTTTTATTTTTAAGCTAGTTAGCTTATCAAAGTAGACTTCATTTGCAGTCTGCTATTAAAGTCTAATTGGGAAGTCTACTTTTTGTATTTATTTTAAAAACGCTTTTCAAAAATATATATAATGTTTTTTTTTTAATTTTTAGTATTGGACATGCGTGTTAGCAAGTAGTTGAACTATTTAATAATTTTCATTTGATTTAAGTCCATATTTATTGTGAAATTGAATATTTTGATTTATAAGCTAGTTAGCTTGTAAAAGTAGAGTTCTCCAGCACTCTAAAGATGAAGTCTAAAAATTGTAGAGTTAGGCATTTGTAAATTTTCTTGTAGTAACACCAACCCATTCTTCTGTTTTTTTTCTTTGGATTTGGCATACTTTGTGATCCATTCTTCTGTTTTTTTATTCTTTGGATTTGGCATACTTTGTGATTACATTCAAAATTGGTGCAACATTCATTCAATCACTTCAAAAAATATGATTCTCTTTTGTTTGTCCTTCAGAGTTTGTAAAGTGTTGAAACGATAAGTGTTTTGTTAGTTTTCCTTGCACAAGAGACTAAGAAACACAATGGCTTGTTTACTTTTAAATTTGCATCTAACTCATTTTTCATGCTTCAAAAAATAAGACAACAAATGTATTTTTTTTTCTGTTTCTCATCCTGAAATGTTCAAAACTCAAGATGAACGAAAAAAGAGAAGAAGAAAAAAGCTACAATAAACAGGAAAAAAGAGCTGACAAAACTTCTCAGAACCTTCCATCTTCTTCAGAACCTCTTTAACCTATAGAATATCCGGAGAAGTGATGCCAGAGTCGATCGTATGACCTTTGAGGAGCTCATACTTCTCAGGAGTAAGCTTGTTTAGAAAAGCAGAGAGTTAATAGTTGTTAACGAAATCAGTCAAGAATATACAGCAAAACTTCTTGGCAAATTCACAAAACATATGCAAAACGATATAGGGAAGAAAAATATAGATAGGATTGACAATATAGACAAAACATATGCAAAACGAAGTGGACCCAGAACAAGAATATTCAAAAACGGAAAAAAAAAAATATTTACAAAGGAAGCAAAACAGAATTAACATACAGAGACACTCAATTTGCCAAGAATATTTGAAAAGGTTTAGATGAAAGAAACTCACACTCAATTGTCAACATTGACCTTGAAGACTATCAACGCCTATCAATTGGTCATTTTAATACTTCAACTGGTAAATGAAGACTAATACATCAGAGAAAAAAAATAAATGTAAGAGTCTAAGAATCTAATGGAAATTTATCATTTCATAACAATATTTAGATTTGATATAAGGCTAGTCCATAAGCAAAATGAAGATGAAGTCGCTACTTAGCAAGTAAGACTGTATATTCTTCCTAGAAAACAAGAGACTAAGCAACTGCAAAAAAAGATTAAGAAAAATTTCAACAAGTCAGACTTACATCCTTCGAATTTGTGACTCTTGGGGAAGACCTCCTTAAAGCCAAAGCAGCAGCATTGGCAGAGAAAATGGCCTGAAAGAGAAAAAAAACAATATTAGAGTTCTAGTGTTTACCAAATCAACGCCAAGCTGCATAAACATCAAGCTTATCAGTAAAGCAACTTTAAGGTATACATAAGACAACCAGAGTCAAATGAATTTCTTACAGCTATTCTATCAACCAAAAAAGAATCCAAACCTTTGACACCTCTTGTTGTTGTGATAGATCTTCTCCGGTTTCTTCTTCTTCTATGGTGGCGTCGAGCGGCGGAGAATTCTTCTATGGTGGCGTCGATGGTTGGTCGGGGAGAAGTCACCAGTTTTTGAAAGCCATAAGGATTAGGCCGTGCGACCGCCGTAGAAGCACTCAAATCGAGTCGCCGTAGGAGAAAAATGACAAAACGACCTCTGGCCATAAGCAGATCTAAAAAAAAAACAGATCTTGAGAGAGTTTTCGTCAACAGCAAAAAGAAGACGAGTGAGGAAGAGTTACCGTTTTCTGCCGTTGACCAACGAGAAATCCAGTAACAAGAGGAATTCGGCGAATGCGAGAATATCGCCTCTTACATGAGAGAAACACGAGAGAAACAGCTAGGATTTTCTATCAACAATGTTTGTTTCCAGCAAAATATCTTTTATATGTGGGATCACCTTTTTGGTTAGGTTTAAAAATTTTGGTTTACTTTCGGTTTAAATCTCAATTTAGATAATTTATTCGGTTTAGTAAACTTCTCATAAGAAGTCTACAATGATAAACCCTAAATCAAATATTTTCTTTTTATTAATTTGAAACCATAAATTTAAACATATGAATGTGAAACAATAATTTATATACATTGAAAATAATCATATCTAATTTATGAATGTAATTTTGATACCAAAATATTTTTTTATAAATTTTAAAATTAAATTTTCTGATTTAATTACATAGTAGACTTCTTCCAGAATTTAGTAGACTTCGTCAGGATTTAAACGGTAATTAAGACATCCGTTTTTTGTTAGGTCATACAGGATTAAATGGTCTTTTTACTACCCTTTTAGGTTATTTTTGCTAAATGTTATATCAGGAGTCTACTTTTGTATTCAAAATCAAGTTTTAGGTTATTTTTAGCTAAAACCCCAATAATATATAGAAAAACTTCATTTTCTTGTTGCAACATCTTTGTAAACAGATAGATTATCTCGTTTATGTAAGACTATCTCGCTGCACCTGCTTCTGATCTAAGAGTCATCTTTAGTACCGGTTCGAGATATAAACCAAGGAAGCAGCATGGGCTTCGGAGCTTAACAAAATTATTTAATTTTAGGGGTCAATTTGTTATGGTCCTTTTTTTTTTTAAATAAAATTTTATTAATCGACCCGAACTGAGAATTGGTAATGGTTTACAAAAATTGAAATCAAACAAAATTGAAAGAACCAGACAATGGTTTACGGTTCGCCAATAGTGGGAAGTCCCCGATCCCACCATATTCGCCGACACCGGAACTCCGGCCCATCGCCTGATCTCCAAACTCAACTCAAATCTTCGATCCGGTCATCAGAGGAACAAGAAACCGGCAGATAAAGGAGGATAGTTAAATCCAACCCCTTCACCGCTAGATCTGTCTTCTAACGCAGCAGCTGCATCACCGACCACCGCGACCCCTTAGACTCGCCGTGCAACCCTCCGAGCCGCCTCGTGATTTCCGCCGCAGAGCAGCTCGATGAGTGCTCTCCCTCCGTGATTTACATCGCCGTCCTCTAGCGGATCCAAATCCGGTGAGATCCAGCAACTCGCTGAACGAGTCTCGAAAGCCCACAACCACCACTCTGCCTCAACGAAACGGCTCATCCAGACCTCAGCACCGCCGGAGAAGAAGAAAGGAGCATTCAATTTCAGAAATCGCTTACCACCACTGCATTGAAGAGCTTCGACGAAACTTACACGGAGCTGACAGAGAACGATGGACCGGAGAAGCGACGGATTGGAGATATAAGAAGGAGGCGGCTAGGGTTTTTTTTTGGGAGAGAATATGCCGCTCAAAGGCCTTTTTTCTGTTTTCAAGCTGTTATAGTCCTTATTTACCTAGAAGATAGGGAGTGTGACAACTCAATCTCGTTGTTATGATTTGATATTTGTTTCTTCTCATAGTCGTAAGGTAGCGAACGTGTGTACCTTGTTGAAAAAGTTTTGCCTTAGGTCTTTAAATTAAACGATGTAAAATCTTGAAAACCCTATGAGTGGGTGAAGTTATCTCTATGTAATACTATCATGATTAGGCGTGCATTTAGTTTGGAATTGAGATACTGTTTCGGATTATTTTATCAAGAGCGGTTTATATATGTTTGGTCTTGAACCAGTTGGGTCAAATTGTTTTTATTTTGTCAAACCAGTTGGTTCAATTGTTTTCGTTTATTTGTACAAAGTTGTAAAAACGTTGATAAACCTAATAAAATGACACCTCAACAAATTTAATGTTAAAATTGAGGTAAAATACAAAACAATCATATCAATGTTTTTAATGTGATTACTAGGTGTTTAGCCCGCGATTTGCGCGAGCCGAAAAATTTCATTGAAACCTAAAATAAAATTTTATGTCATAAATCAAGAATTTGATACATACAAAATTAAAATAAAGCTAACCTATAAAAATAATCATTGTCTAACATTAAAAACTTTAAAATCAATACTAATAAGTGTGTGAAATCAATAAACACAAACTAAAATAAGATTAATATTACTTATTCATCTTTTTCTCTTTTTATCTTTTAATTTTTTTTTCTCCATCATTTTTTTTCTTCTTCACTTTCTATGTCTTTTTTTACTTTTTATTCTGCTGATTTTTTTTTTTCACGTTTTCTTTTTCTTCTCCACATTTTTTCATTTTTTCTCTCATACATCTTTTGATTTTCTTCTCTTCCACGTTTTATTTCCTTTCTTCTTCTTCTTCAATGTTTTATTATTCTCTTTCTTCTTCTTTTTTTTCTTTTTCTTTTTCATTGCCATCATCTTCTTCGTTATCATCGACTTTCTATTCTTCTGGTGTTTTTCGGCTTTTAACTCATCTTCATATTCTTCTACTTTCTCCAATTCCTCATCTTTTAAGGCTTTTATCCAATTTTTTCTCTTTCCTGTCTTCTTCTTCTTCTACTTTGTCTTCTATTTTATTTTATTTTTTCTCTTTCAACAGATTCTTATTCCTCTTTTTCCAATTATTCTTCCTCTCTCTAAATTCTTCATCATTTTTTAAAGATCTTTGTCTTATCTGTCTTTTACTCCTCTCATGGTTTATATTTTCTCTTTTTTAGTTTTTTCCTTATATTTTTAGGTCTTTTTTATCGTTATTTGTTTTCAAATTGTTCTTCTATATTTTCTTCATCTTTTTTTTTTTACTTCTTATTCATCTGATTGTCTTCGTTTTTTTCATCATATTTACCTTTTTCTACTTTGTCTTCTTCATCTTCTAGTTTTCTTCCATTTTATTATTTTTTTCTTTCACTTCCTCTACTATCTACTGGTTTTCTTTATTACTTATTCTTCTGATTATCTTTTTTCTTCTCCAATTGGTCATTTAATTTTTTTTGTTCATCGTCTTCGACCTATCCGAGTATTTTTTTTATCTTAATTGTTCACCGTATTATTTTTTGTTCACATTATCGTTGTTTTCTTATTCTTCTCCTTTTTCTTTATTTTTTAGCTTTTCTATCCTTTGTTTTTTCCTTCTTATCTTTCATTGTTTTTGACTATTTCTTCTTATGTATTGTATTAATCTTCTTTGACTTCTTGATTTTTTTTCATTCGGTTTTTTCTTCGTTCTTTTCTGTTGATTTTTTTTGTTTTATTTGTCTGCCCCTTCTTCTTTGTTTTATTTTATTATCTTTGTATTCTCTAACTTATTCTTCAACATTTTCTACTATTCTTCTTTTGGTTTTATTAGCCGTTTTTATCTTCTGCTTTTTACTTCTTCTTGGTCATTTTTGTCCTATCCAAACTTTTTTTTCTTTCTAATTTTTGTTTGTCCTTTTCGCATCTTTACTTTCTTCTTTTTTATTTTCTTTCATCTTCTTATACTTTATTTTCTTCATCTACCATTTTTGTTCTTCTTTTTCTTTCAGTTTTCTTCTTCAACTTTGAAATCTTCATCTCCTTATCATTTTTCTTTTTCACTATTTTGTGTTACCCATCTTGATCTTATCGTTCATGGTCAACTCTATGTTCTTCTATATGTTTCAGTTTATCTTTTTCTCTTCTTTTTCTACTTCGTTTTTCCCTTTTTCCCTTTTTCTGTTTTCTTTTTTGGTTTTTTCCTCTGCGTCCTACTAGAGTATTTGGCATCTCTTACATTATTCCAAAAATAAACAGAATTCAGAAAGCCATCTTTAAAACAAGCAAAAAAAAACAAAAGACTTAAAACCTGTTCATTAGACAATGAAGATGATTTATGAAATGTTGACATGGTTTTAATCACGTTAAGTAAGGAAGAATAACTGACAACACAAAACAACAACATGTAATCGAGGAACACTATTACTGGTACAGAAAAAATGGAAAAAACGGAAAAAACAATAGAAAAAACGAAAAAATTGATTTATAAAAAATAAAGACGGTAAAAAATACAATAAAAAGCCGACCAATGTAGAAACCAAACCACAATTGAGCTTAAGATACATTTAAAAAAGTAATATATTTATATAGAGCTCTCAACTTAAGCTAGGATTTTCCACATCACATGTACATTTTATTTTCAGATAATCTCGCTCAACAGGTAATCCGATTAACGAATAAAGAGGAATTAAAAATATTTTATTAACGAATAAAGGGAGATAGAATGAGAGACCTTATAGCGAAAAATTTACTTTGCATATATTATATATGATATGATTCTAAATATTTTTTTGATTAAATTCCAATTTTTAAATTTCGTTATTTTCTATTCTAAATATTTTTTGATTAAATTTCGATTTTTAATAATTTTTATTAAATTTAAATGTTTTTTGATTAAATTTCGATTTTTAACAGTTTTTTTAATTAATTTACGATTTTTAATATTTTTATTTAATTACGATTTTTTATATTTTTTAATTAATTTAAAATTTTTAATAATTTTGTTATTAAAATTAATTTAAAAAATATAAGAAAGGGTAAAGGGTAATTAGCCACCCTAAAATTGAATGAGAGAGCTTTAACTCAAAATTTTACTTTGCTTATAATATATATGATAATATTTTTATTTAATTACGATTTTAATATTTTTATTTAATTACGATTTTTAATATTTTTTAATTAATGTAAATTTTTTAATAATTTTATTATTAAAATTAATTTCAAAAATATAAGAAGTGGTAAAGGGTAATTAGCCACCCTAAAATTGAATGAGAGAGCTTTAACTCAAAATTTTACTTTGCTTATAATATATATGATTCCAAATTATGTTTCCATTTCACAACCTATGTATTCAAATTGCAGTATACAGAGTTTGGTATGTAAAGAAAATCATCTTGTAGTGTTAGCCAATGAAGAAGAAGCCTCAGAAGCAGACGAAACAAGGATAGATTCTTCACAAAACAAAGATCTAGTGATGTTATTTTTTTTTTTTTTCTCACACTCCCGAAAGGGATAGTGATGTTATTAAGTGTTAAGAAACTTACATTTGTAATTCTAAGTAGAAGCCAAAAAACTTGTGGTATAATCATTCGGAACTAAAAAGTTTTATTGGGTTCATTTTAGACGACACGTAAAAATAAAAACATTGAGGTCAAAATTAACCTGAAAACATCACAATCACAAACTAGAACATTTGAAAACCAAACGGATCTACAAGCAAGGCGGTGAGATATCACTGAGTTTTCCTTTGCGTAGATTGTATATATCATCAAATGTATAAAGAACGTCTATGCAACATGCGCTGTACTAAACGACTTGCATATGAACCGACGAGAAATATATAGGTGGACTTAAGAAAAATTATGAATCTTTGATGGCTTCTTCTTTGGTGAATCCATGTACGTTGATGTAATAGTTGAGTCCGTGTGCAGTGTGTACCCTTTACCCATATCCTCCTGATGATCATATACGAGTAGGTAACTAAAGAAATCACTGATTAAACCCATTAAGCCAAGCATTTCTAAATAAAAGTTGTACCTCAAAATTCATAATCTCATCTCATATATGTGTCTACATGGCTAGATCTCTAACGAACTTTGTTCTAGTCATTAGCATTTTAGCCATTCAAAATTTCTTTCTTGGTTTTACCAAAAAAAAAAAAAAACTTCTTTCTTGGCTCATCAAAATGTGTGCTCTGAGTCTGAGGCTCACCTTATTCTCTTCATTTGGTCCCTTGGGGTGGTATCACCACAAGAAAACAAGGGTATTTTTGTAGGTTTTATGATTTTTCAAACATATGTCGAAAACCATTTGCAAATTTTTGACGGATATCCAACAAGTATCTGTAAAAAATTTATCTTTCATTTTTTTTAGTTGTTTGACGGAAATTCATCAAAAAATTTTAATGGATCTGACACTCATTTCTCATTCTTTCAGACTCCATCGTAGATGCTCATGATTTGCCTCTTGGATTTGGCGTAAGCTATTGAAGGTTTGGGATGTAAACCTCTTGTATCCGTTACGCAATCGGTAATGAGGAAAAAAAGGCTCTACTTGGGCTTGATAACATGGGCTGCCTTTAGGCCGTTTTCGCGATATAGCCTGCTGAATCGGGAACGAGGATACAATGTGTGCCATATAATAAACTTAAAACTAATAATACGGTTACATTACACGAATGCACTGAAATTAAAATAGAATAAAAAGAGTGAAATTCGGCACATGAGACGGATCAGTGATCTAGTTTTCAGTATAAGACGAACAAATAAAGAGATCAGATTTGAAGTTAAAATAAAAAGAATTGATAGTTAAAAATTAAGTAATGTTTTTATTTTATAGAAACAAACAACAACAATAATGTTATAATAAACTTCAAAAGATCAGATCGAATCAAGTATTGCTTCATGTCCAAAACACAAAGTCATTAAACAATATAGTAACTTAACATTGAATGTACTCCTCTTTCCTTGTAACGGTTTTTTTTTTTTTATTACCAGACCTTATATATATATTCTCTAGTATATACAGTACTAATATCAAAGGAGTAGTATATTAAACTAAATTGAAAATACCTGGCAACACATAAAATGTAAAAGAAAATTAAAAAAAGATTGCTCGTTGACTTTATCAGAACGAGATTATATGAATATCAAAACGGCTCTTCTGTTCCTTGCATCAACTCCAAAACAAACAAAAATGACAGCCATTTTCAGTATCTTCAAGATCCTAAGTCGCATGGACTATGTTTTTATCATAATCACTGTATCATCTGTTATTTTCTGGTATCTCTTTCTTTACAAACGTCGGTCTCCACCATTACCCCCGGGACCTTGGGGTTTTCCCATAGTCGGAAACCTCCCATTTCTTCAACGTGAGCTTCACACCTACTTCCAAGGGCTGGCTAAAAAGCATGGTCCCATTTTCAAACTCCGGCTCGGCGCCAAGCTAGCAATCGTGGTCACCTCCCCTGAGGTGGCACAAGAGATTCTCAAAACCAATGACGTCATCTTCGCAAACCGCAATGTCCCTGCAGTGGCTCTGGTCAACTCCTACGGTGGCAACGATATCGCATGGTCACCTTATGGACCAAAGTGGCGGATGCTGAGGAAGCTATGCATTCATAAGATCTTTAGCAACGCCACGTTGGATTCATCCACTGACCTACGTCGCCGAGAAACCAGGCGAATAGTCGAGTATTTGGCTGGCCAGGCTCGGGCCGGGTCGTCGGTTAACTTGGGAGAACAGATATTCTTGATGATTTGGAATGTTGTGACGCAGATGCTGTGGGGCACGACGGTTAAAGGAGAAGATAGGGAGATTTTTGGAGCTGAGTTCTTGGAACCGTTTATGGAAATGAATGATCTCTTGCTGAAGCCCAATGTTTCCGACTTTTTTCCGGTGTTGAGCCGGTTCGATCTTCAAGGTTTGGTTAAGCGTATGGGAGTACCGGCTCAGAAGATGGATCAGATGTTTGACCGGATTATTAATCAACGGTTGGGGATGGATAGGAAGAGTGATGGGAACGGTGAGGATTTTTTGGATGTCTTGTTGAAAGTCAAAGATGAAGAAGATGAAAGTATGCCTTTGACCATGAATGATGTCAAGGCGTTGCTCACGGTACGTAAACAAATATCATAAGTGGAAAGTGTTAATCATGTACAAACTAGTTTTAACTCGGCAATAGCTAGTTTTAGTTTTAGCTTGGCTATCACCCGAACTATTTGATTCTTGTGCCATACTTAGTTTTCTTGATAATTAATCTTACTAAGTTATACAATTTCCACCTAAATTTTATTTTCCTTGTTAAATTTTAGTAAGTTCTCATTGCAAAGACGATTTGTTAATTTTTTTTTTGGCTTGTTTATATATAGAACATGGTGTTGGGTGGTACAGACACATCGTTGCATGTTATAGAATTCGCGATGGCTGAGATATTGAACAAGCCGGATATCATGAAGAGAGCTCAACAAGAGCTTGACGAAGTTGTAGGCAAAGGCAAAGTAGTGGAAGAATCTCACATTCCAAAACTTGCGTACGTTCTCGCCATTATGAAAGAAACACTAAGGCTTCATCCTATTGGTCCACTCCTTGCTCCTCATCGCCCATCAAAAACAACCGTGGTGGGTGGCTTTACCGTCCCTAAAGATTCAACGATTTTCGTCAATGTGTGGGCGATCCATAGGAACCCAAATGTATGGAAGAATCCGTTGGAGTTTGATCCCAACAGGTTTCTTGATAAGTCTTATGACTTCAACGGAAACGACTTCAGTTACTTCCCATTTGGATCTGGCCGTAGAATATGTGTGGGGATGGCCATGGGTGAGAGGGTTGTTCTTTACATTCTTGCTACGCTTTTGCATTCTTTTGATTGGAAACTTCCTCAAGGAGAAAGAGTGGAGGTGGAGGAGAAGTTTGGGATCGTGTTGAAGCTGAAGAATCCACTTGTTGCTATCCCCGTGCTAAGGTTGTCTGATCCAAATCTTTATCTGTGAGGATATAACACAGCAATATGTTTTGTATTGGACAATCTTTAAGGTAACGAACCACTTGTAGTGCTTTTGTTAGTAAGTAACCCAATGAGCTACCCAAGGAAAATGTTAGTGAGTAACCAATCTTTTAAAATTTTGAATGAGCTTCTATGATCTCTAGAAGGTTCGTGAGTATCGTAATGATTTATAATTTATCGTATCATTTAAATCATATCTTGTATTGAAAAAAAAAAATATTGTATTGTTGTCCATTGTTTTGCTCATCGAAGACCAACGGAAATTGAAAGAACCCATGTGCATGTACATTGTCATCATGAGAAACCCATTTGTAAATGAACCGTACGTTCTAAGTAAAAGTCTCTAATAAGAGAAGCCTATAAATAATACAACTGTATCAAGATGTTAGATACAATTTATTTGTTTTAAAAAACAAGCTAAATCAACATATTTTTATTTAACTGCAGTTATTGTATCAAAATAAGATATTAAATATGCTTAATTTGAAACACCTGACCTAAAACATTTTCATTTGTAAATTGTTAAATTCATATATATCTTAATATTTTCTTATTTAATAAAATACTCCTTATGTATTACGTACAAAAAGTGTCATTCTACCATTTTTCACATGAAGATATGTACAACTCTATTATATATTTTTATTAATATACTAATTACGTTTCTTTCTCTAAACTGAAACAATAAGGATACAGTTGAGATATAAATGAAAAATTCCCATTAAAAAATATAAAACGACATCTTCTGTAAAACAAAAAAAAAAGTCTCAAAACATATCTTTTGTGAAATGGATTACGTAGTATTAGCTTTTTAGTATATATAGGAGTGTAAACCATGTTTTTAAGAACAAATAATAGTGTAACCCATGTTGTGGTGGAGATTTCATGCTTTGTCCTTAGATATTGAGGGTGGGATGTCTGTCTTCAGAAAACGATTATTTCTGATAAGTAAAATAATCTACCGTCCATCAGTCTAATTTCTTTCAGACAGCAAGACATTAGGATATTTCATTTTCTCATTTTTGTGTAAAATAATTAAAGACACGAATTTTAAAGGGGATAACAACCAATAAGTTGACCAAAAAAAGCTAGAAATATAATTAGAAATAAAACAGTTATAATTAAAGCAGGCTAATATAGCTTATTATATGTGATAAGAGGAGTATTTGCTGTTACTTACAGATCACCTTTGCAGGTCCCATTTTCTAAATTTCGCCAACTGTATTTGCAATATCAGTGCCAGCTGGTAAAACATCTTTTACAATTACGTATCTACCCTTCTCGTTCTTTCAAACTATGTCTTCTCTTTGACCCTAAACCGGTTTTGAAGAAAACCGGAATTTCAAAATGACATAATACGAAATTCTGGTTTATATTCCATAAAAAATCACTCGATTAAACCTTGGAAGATGATCTGAAATCTATATAAAAAACAAAAGAAAATTATGTGTCGATTTGGATTTTATGTGACTGATTCCGGTTTTCTATTGCAAACCGAATTTGACCGCCAGCCAACAGAAATGGGTTCTGGCGCCAACGAGGAAAAGGTAGACAACGACCGAAAAAGAAGAGGGCAGTTACGTAATTTAGGATAAAAGCAAAGGGTGATTAGAAGATAATCCTTCTATAATACGAAGGGAGCTTCTTAAAAATCAGAACACAAAAACGAATCAGTTGGAGAATTAAGAAAAACAACAAAGAAGAGCTTCAAGGAATCATCAACTCAAGTAAGTTTCATCATGAACAAAAACATATGCAAATCAATATTATATAAACATGTTCATAGACGTGAAAATATGCGTTTTTTCTTACCCGTTATTACGTTTGTTTGACATTTTCTTGAGAATCTGTAGAACTAGGGAGCTAAATATTATACATAAACTTATAAATGTGTGAAAACAAAGATTGGTATATATTGTTATAAGTTATAACCTATATTCTGTATAGGTAGATGTATTTATGCGCAAAAACGTAATAATTCAAAGGTTTATATGAATTAGATGATCTTGTCTCCTTTTTATCGTTTAGGTTAAAAGTTAAGATCTTTTCTTTTCAGTCATGTTCATGTAAATGATATAGAGAAAACTTTCTAATAATTTTTTTTTGGTTGCAGGACTATTAATAAATCAAATAAAGAAAGAAAGATATGGGTTACTGGAAATCGAAGGTTGTTCCAACAATGAAGAAATTGTTCGAGAGGAGCCCAACAAAGAAGGTTGTTGAAGAGAAGAAAGAAGAGGTTAAACCGGAACCGGTTCCAGCACCGGTGGAGGAGAAGTCACGAGAGGTGGAAATTGTGGAGGAAGTCGTGAAAACCGAAGAACCGGCCAAAGAAAAAGAAACCAAACCGGAGGAAATTACTAGCGGCGAGAAAGAGATTGAAATAGTTGAAGAGAAGAAAGAAGAGGTTAAACCGGCACCGGTTCCGGCCCCGGCGGCTGCGGAGGAGAAGAAGCCAGCGGCGGAAGAGGAGAAGAAGGCGGCGGTGGAAGAGAAGAAGCCAGCCGTGGAAGAGAAGAAACCTGTGGAGGAGGTGAAAAAAGACGTTGTTGCAGCAGCGCCGGTGATTGAAACTCCGTCGACTAAGGTCACAGAAACTCCGGTGGTTGAAACTCCGGCGGCTGAGCCACAAAAGGCTTGAGTTTTCTTCATGGTGCATTTTTACGATTAAAAAAAAACAATGTTTGTAATGGTGTGGATAATTTATTTTGTCTGTTTAATTTTTTTATAATCCATGTGAATTTTCTTGCTTGAATTATATGTTTTTATGGATCATCCAATTCTTACTTTTCTTCCAATAATTACTAAGTGCTATTTTTTAATCATAAACTAAAACTCAAACTCTATTTTCAATTCTTGTATTGTTCGATTTTATGTTTTTCCGTAAATTCCAATTCACATTATGTGGATTATTAACTCTGAATCTCGGTTACGAGTTTAGTCTAATGACTCAGACTAACCAAGATTTAATGTTTATATAATAAGATAGATCTATAGAATTTAAACCTACATATTGTAAATTTAATAAACAATTTTTTAATCAAAAAACTAACTAGATTGAATTGATTATTTAAAATCTAAGTTCTCTACTAATGGCATCTTCGGATTAATTCGTTAGGTCGAGACATAAGATATTAGTGTAACATATTTATGCTAAATCGTTAATAACTACAAGAATACTCATACGTGCAAGCAAGAAACAAAATGAAATTAAAAGATTACGATATGTACAGCCAATTTTATTTTTAATCAAATGACGTGGTACGCAACTCTTCTTTATATTTGTATTAAATAAACACATGGCAACACACACATAACAACTAGACATGCTCCAACTTGAGAAAGAGTGTTGCAGATATCTTTCGATATTAGTTTTATATTTATTTAGTTAATAGCATATAACATAATCAGGCAATTAGGTTCTCATCTCGTCATATATACTACTTCGTACCTTCTAATGAATATACATACCAACATTGACGTGGAATACATGCTTAGTTTGATGGACAATACCAACATTGACGTTCAGATAAAGATGAAAATCCCATGAATTGTATGGAATGTGTGGAAGAATAGAAACGCCATTATCTATACAGGGAAGCAGAAGTCAGTTGCGGTGCTAACTCAACAAATTTCAGAGAATACACTAATGTGGAACTCCGGAGGACGTGTCCAGTACACTCTCACGTTCCGTGTCTAAAAAGGCTTCATCACAGGACATCACCAAATCTAATGTCAACGCATTTTGGCAGAGTCAGACATTACTTGTGGGCGATGCTTGGATAGCATTTTACGGAAAATTTTGAAGAGCATTTTACGCAATGGCTTCAATTGTATTTATCCATTGGATGCTCTGCTTGGCTCCATGATTTGATTCGTAGAGATTCTGGTGATAGCATCTAATATTTTTATCATTAGATTTTGATGCTATGTTTTTCATTCCTTATATGTTAGCCATATGGCTTTGTACTTTTGTCACTCGTTTGCCGTATACCCTTATCTAATAAAACCCAAACGATTGAAAAAAAAATGAATATACATACTATTTTTCATAACTCTGCGCCTCCTCTCAAGGATTTATCAGAAAAAAGAGGATTATTGACAAACATACAAAGATTGGTTACCACACATTGTTGACATTTCTGATATTGGTTGCTATTGCTGAAAGAAGATTTTCAAAATTAAAGTTGATAAAGAATTACATATCACAAGAATGACTGAACTAGTTTTATCATCAACTATGATATATTGTTGAAAATTTTGACTACATGCCATATCTGAGCAATTTTTTTTCTTTTTTTTTATACAAACTGTTTATGAATTTGGATGGTTTAACAAAGTTTTAAGTTATTTTTTTATTTTTTATTTATAATTTTAGATTAAAAAATATGAAAATCATATACTTCTAAATTTGTGTAGAACATTCAAATATATTGGATCAGCTCATCAGCACTTCGTTTTTTTCCTCTCCATGCCCAAAACCAAGCCACCTAGCCTCATTCTTTTCTCTAGCCGTGTTCCAAGGAATGTGTTGACGAAAATATCCCTAAGATTTGTAAAGATTCCTTGGATTGGCTAGTGCGCACAAAGAAAATGATCTCTAACGTTATGGTTGGCAGGTAATTATTTTTAATATATTTTTATAAATTTTATAAAGAATAATTAGAATGATCATCCCGCCATCAGTATTTGCAAAAATGATCAAGAGTAAAAAACGACACTGTTCAATTTTTTTTTAATACCCTTTAGCCCCTATTCATGTTCAAAATATCGCTAGGCGTTAGTCAGGCGGTGGACGACCGCCTAGCGCTTAATAAATTAAACGGGAATTAAACGGTGATTAATCGGGGATTATTTTTTTTTGTTTTATATGAATATTAGGTTATATATATTATCTGCAAACATAAGACAATGTTATAATGCGGCCCAGCGGCTTTAGTGCATTCATTTGCTAAGCAAGTATCGGGTTCGAACACGAGAGGATGCGTTTTGTAACCTTTTTGCTCGATTTTTAATTATAAATGACAATTACCATTTTGCCCTCATATTCAACCTCATGACAATGTTTTACAGAAACCCTAATTCCGCGCCGCCACTGTATTTTCTTCGTCATTTACATCATTTTTCATACTTTTTTGATGTTATATAGCAAATTATGATAGATCTGTCTAATAACTATCGATTTCTTATTTATATCAAAGGATAAAAATGATTTTTTTTATGATTCTGACCGATTAATCGCCGATTTCAACCAATTAATCGCCATAAATCGGACAGCCGCCTAATCCTTTCGACTTGGACAAAATCACCGCGGCTCAGCTCCGCCCACCGCCTAGGCGGTCGGTTAATCTAAAATTATGTCAGATATTGTGTCAGATATTCTCATAAAATATCGATAAGGTATTGCATTAATGGAAACACTGTTCAAATTCAATATTTTGTCGGGGTAAAATTCCAATCGGTGTTTTATCTTTCGGTCAACCGATACGGCGTTTCGGTTGCAAATTGTATTCGTCCTACCCCATTTTTTTCAGTTCCGGGGTTTGTACAAAAACGCAAAAGCAGGGCACTGATTCAGTAAAGAAGATGGAGCTATCATTACCGGACAGAATATTCGCCGCCGGCAAAGAACCTGTCGGTGAAAGGGTTAATTGCTACCACAAATCAAAGGCGATTAACAACATCCTTAGCGCATTGGACGAAGAGGAGAAGGATTATATGCGAAAATCTCCGTTTGGCAAACTAATCGCGACTGCGGAAAAACCTTCCCTTTCCGAGAGTTTCGGCCACGTCATCATCACGAGGTTGCTCAAGGTTAGTAAAAAGTACGAAATATGGATTCTTTTCGCCGGGCGCCCGATTAGAGTGTCTCTCCGAGAATTTGCGATTGTCACCGGATTGCCGTGCGGCAAGTACCCAAAAAAGCAGAAGAAGAAGAAGAGAAACCCCATTCGGGAGAAGCCATACTGGCCGGACTTATTTGGAAATCTGAAGACATGCAGCATCAAATTGGTCGTGAAGATGTTGAAGAAGAAGACAGTTGTTGACCGCGAGACGCGACTGAAGTATGCCTGTCTTGCTTTAACCGGCGCAGTTTTGTGCCCCACCAATCATAGATACAAAATTGTCGCCGAACACGTGGAATTGATTAGAAGCATCGAAGAGTTTTTCTCACACCCGTGGGGCAGAGTGGGTTTTGAGATGTTGATGTCTAGCATCAAATCTAAAGATGAAGTTGCACTGGCACAAAGCACGGTAGCGGTTAAAGGTTTCTTTCACGCGATACAGTTAGTGTTGGTGGAGGCATGTCCATCGTTAACCGAAGTAGTT
Source organism: Eutrema salsugineum (assembly GCF_000478725.1). Taxonomy (NCBI): domain Eukaryota; kingdom Viridiplantae; phylum Streptophyta; class Magnoliopsida; order Brassicales; family Brassicaceae; genus Eutrema; species Eutrema salsugineum. The sequence continues at coordinate 290,563 of NW_006256828.1, read as the reverse complement.
CAATTGAATGAGTTTTCCTCGGAATCAGAATCTGAAGGAGACGAAGAGGAGGGAGAGTCTGATGACGTTGCCCCAGCCAACATGCCGGAGAACCCCTCAAATGAGCAATCGATTGCTGGCGATGCCGAGAAAAACGCTGGGAAGCCTTCGACACACACAGAGTCGGCGAATGTCGGACTAAGCCCAAGTCACGCAAGGGAGATCGACGAAGGATGCAAGGTAATATCTTGCCCGTTAACTTTAACATTTACAATGTAACAAACTTTTTATCATTTAACAACTGTATGATCGGGCTAACATTCGCGATAACGATGCAAATTTTTGTACGCAGGTCTCGGTTTTTAGCATTATCCCCGACGATTCAGATTCTGCAATGGAGGATGCGGACTTTAGCTGGTCCGACGAGGAAGACGATCCAAGGGTTGATAATATGGTAAACCTCATCGGGGAGAACTTTGAATTCCGCAAAAACATGTTTCAGGGTGGTTTGTCTCAGGCTGAGTTGGCGAAAATGCGCCTTGAGAGGAAGGAAATCAGGGAGAGGAAGGAGAGGGAGAAAGAGAAGGCCCAGGAAAATGCAATCAATCTTGGTGCCGCTGGTCTGTCGTCAACTGCTCCCCCCAACATAGCTGAACTTTTGTCTGCCACGGTAAAGGCAGAGCTAGCTCCAGTTGAGCTAAAGGTGGCAGCCGCTGTCGACAAGATATCGACCATTGAAACCAATTTGTCCACTCTTGGCACTGTGATGAAGACACCTATGGAACAGATGATTACATCAATGCAAGAACAAGTAATATCCAACATTATTGGTTTTCTAGGCAAGTCTGTTTCGGAATTCAACAGACACGACACTGAAAGAGATAGATCTACGGCTCATGGAAACGCGGAGAGGCAAGGCGATGCAGCACGAACAGGGGCAAGGACTACAAATCACCAGACACGGCAACATGTCCAAGCGGATGTAGTTATAAATGACGCAATTGGGTTTGCTAACAACATTAATACCGAACAACAGACGGATATGCAGCAGGAGGGCGAAGGAGTTGGAGGTCTGAGTTCAGAAGCTGGCGAAAGCAACGAGAGCCCGGAAGAGAGACAAGTACGTTATAAGATTAGGATCACAATTACTCTTTTTGATTTTCGTATACAATCGTAAATAACCGCATTATAGGAGCTGTAGCTGCCTACGATCTATATTAACTAAGATAACTACAGGTGTACCTGATAACATTAAGCGTAACAACGATGTGAGTTGTGACTTATTAATATGATTGATTTTGCTAGGTTGGGGCTGCTGAAGGTAATGGGGATGGGGATGACCCCGTTGACGAAATTGGTGATGAAGGAGATGGTCCGAGGCGAGGCAAGAGGGCTAGGGTGCAGACATCGTTCAACGACTTCCACGTGGATCCGAAGTGGGTTTCATGCACGATGGGGAGCAATCCCTTTTTATGCCACATTGAAGAACGACCAACTTATTTTACAAAGTTTGCACGCTTACACGAGGTTTTGCAGAACTATCGGTAAGGTCTCCCCATCTTGGTAACTATAATGTTAGATTGGTAGGTTCAACTAACATATGCCGATAGATATGTTAGAGTTGCTAATTAAATTGTTAACCAGAACTTTTCTGTTTTGCACTGTAATGTTACAACGAGTTTTGTGTGTGAAAGTTTGTCTCCATATGTAGGGTATTCAATCTTGGCAGTGGCACATCTGTTAACAACAAGGACGTTCTAGACATAGCTGGTAGGACAAAGCCCATGACGGCTAAGGTAATGCTTTCATTCCACCGTCGTTCGACTTTATCCACGATATTATAACGTCTAACGAAAGTAATATCAGATAACTAGGGGGTTAGATGTATAGTCACATAACTATGTTCATAAGTTTTCAGTTAATTGTCTAGATGTTTGGCTTATGTAAAATAAAATTGTAGAGCCAATAATTTATGTAGAACTAAGCGTTTTTGTTGTATCTAGATGATGGACGCGCTTCTCCTATACGCCCACGCTGTCTATGTCCGACATTTTTCAGAGTCTCATTTCAACAAGACGGCGTTTCTTGAAACCAAATTCACGACTGCACTGATGAAGACCTGGAGTAAGTTTTCACGTTTGGCTGTCAAAGACCGTCATAGGTTCAAATTTGGGGATGGTGTCATGGATCACCTTGAGGTGGACAGCGTAGAGATCTCTACGCCGGAGCGTTTGTATTTGCCGTTCAACTTTGACAGGGAGCACTGGGTTGGCATAGTTGTTGACACAACTGCTGGGAGTATGCACGTGCTGGATTGCAACCTCTCTTTGAGGACTGATAGCGCTATAAAGAAGGAGCTGGCCCCCATATCAATGATGTTATCGTACGTACTAAAGCAAAGTCCATCCAAACAACGTATTAGCGAATCTAAACCTTACGTTATCGTTCGACCTAAAGGGATCCCACAAAACAGCATCATGTGCGATTCTGGTGTCACAACTGCTCTGCTTATAATGTTACACTCGGTTGGAGGAATTGACCGATGCAAGATGCTCACTCCCGAGGAGATGGCCAAAGAGAGTCAGGTTTTAGCTGTTAAGTTTTTCGAGGAGTTTGATGCTCCAGCGTAAGCCAAGGGTTGCATGCCTTAACAGTTTGCTAAAAGTCTGTTTTTTATGTTTACTTGTTTATTTTCTTCTTTTCGTTTAAAGACTTTGTTGAATTTATCCCATGCTTATTCATTGGCCATGCAAAACATTTTTTAATTTACCTATGTTAACATATAAGAGTTTTAAGTGAGATATTCATGGAAGGAGTGTAAATTGAGGAGTTAAATAAGGTCCCACAATGTTGTGGAAATACTATTACGGAGATTGCGAGTAATTACGACCAACCCCCTGTAAGTAAATGTGTAAATATCTACCAAAATCCTGCGAGCTGCAATATGGACCACTCGTTGTTTTCCGCGCGAATAAAGCATTTAATGCAGAGATGTGTGATAGATCTCATTGACCTCTGCGCCATATCGCTATATGTCCGTATGTATAGGTTATACTGCTCAGTTGCTCCGCTATATAATGTATTAGCAGCTTGAGCCTATACCACGCCATTGTTAGACCTGCAAACAGAAAGTAGGAGAGAAAAAATTTAGGTCGTGCCAACAAAACTACAGAAGTCAAGTTCCGTGCGAGGAAACAAGGTAGGACCACTGTATCTAGCTTTGTTTGTGCGTTTATGTCGTTGTCTCTTTTGGTTATGTTCTTGACAGTGAACATGTAGTTTTAAATGCAGATCTCTTAAGTTTTCATCCCTCGGACCAAAATAAATGCTTTGTTGCTTTGATTTTAGAGTAAATTTCATGGTCGGATTATATATGGATATAGTACTAAAGCTTCGTCATGCTTCTATTTCAGGAAAAGGAAAATGGTTTATATGGTGAAATATTCTAAAGGAGTGTGGAACCGATCTCCGAATGGTGAGTGGGATTTCGAGACCGACACCAACGACAGAGGGTACGGACTAATGGTGATTGAACGGGAAACCTTCGAGTCACTAGACGGAATGATGAGAGCTCGGTTCAGTCTCCATCCACACACGATGATGGCAATGACTTATCAACTCCCAACAAGCTCATCTGTGCCACAAGGACGCAAGGCAGCCCCTTTCAACATCATCAACAACGGCGATGTCGACCTCTTCATGGCTTTGCGCGTCGAAGTGGAGACTCTCGCCATTTGTGTGACCATAGGAGAAGAGAATGTTCAGCGTTACCTTTCAATGCAAAGGTCTACTGATCAAGTTACCGGTCCGCCTGTTGGCTTTATCCGTACAAATCAGGCGTTATTGGGTAACCTTTCTGGTAACATCGATAAACGTTTTATTAGCGTTGAAATAAAAAGGTTAACTGACGATACTTTTGGTGGACTTGTTGATGTTAACAACTTTTGTGAAGGGCTCATCAAGGGACCGACCGTGCAAATTGCTGAAAGTGTCTTCCACGAGATCTTCACGGAGGACGAGCAGCATGTCATCCTGGATGCCCATAACGCACTCACTCAACTGTAGGCTTCTCGTCGACCGGCGGGAAAAGATGATGGCGGATCAACGAAGTCCTCCTCTGCCGAGTTCGACCTTCTCCTCCCGGAAACGGGGTTATCAAACTCTAACCAAGGGATAATACTCGTGGACCCCATCCCCACCGATGCTGATAAAGGGAAAAAAAATGGGCACGGAAGCTAACGACGGCCCTTTCCTCGGTTTGACTACGACTTGTGCCGGTGAAGGCAGCAACCAGCCGGCTCCGCCGGTGATGGTGGATGAGGAGGAACTATCCGATGATGAGGGCGACTACATTTGTGAGTAGATATTTGGTGAAAGTCACATCTCGTTATAGTTCGATATATGTCTTGTTAGGTGTAACGTTTGGTGATATTGTGTAACTTTAGTTGTGGACATGTGAACAACTTTGTTAGCTTATGCTTACATCTGTTATAACTTTGTTAGCTTGTGCTTACATCGCTATATGTCTCCGAATGGTGAGTGGTTTTTGGCTGTTAAGTTTTTCAGAAGACATTTGTTTTTATGTTTACTGTTTGATTTTCTTCTTTTCCTTTCAAGACTTTCTTCATTGGCCATGCAAACCATTTTCTAATTTACGTATGTTAACATATGTCGATTATTTGAAATGTAGGTCTATAGCAAAATTAAATGATAAGATAACATGTTTTTTAAACCGAAAATAAGAATGTTAGACCAATAGACTAAACCAACATCAGACAATTTATACGTTAGAGCAGGTAATGCCAATGTTAACTTGAAATTTCTGTGCCTACGTTTGGTTGATTTTAGGGCGATGGAATGTCAACAACTAGATAAAAAAGTGGACAGGCATAGTAAACAACAATACTTTATAGCTGGGGCAACAGAATCGATCATCTTACAAACATATTTTACAGAAACTTAGATAGGAGTTTGCTTGGGTTCATTAATACACGAAACATATTAAAAACAGAAAGTAATTGAAACCGACATAGTGTCGGTTTATGCAGCTCAACAAAAAGGAACCAACTGCATGAAATCCGTTGCCCCCATTCATCATCCCCATAGCTATATCGGCATCTTACAAGAGGCGCGGTTATGGTCGAAGCTACCACATCGACCACAGATGTTTAAACGCCTCGGTAATCCCCCCTGTAACGAAGTAATACGAATGTTAGTTTACTAACTCTGACAGCTACACGGGTAAACAGAACGATAAGGGAGTCGATTAAACAGAACGAATGTTAGTTTACCCCAAATTGTCCACGAGAGCGGATGCGCGTTTTGCGAGGCCTCCCAGGCGGGCGGCGGGTGTTAGGTGGCTTCAGGTTAAGAGATGAGAAGTCGTCGCCTACGGGAAGAGTTGGCACAGACATTGTTACGGGGTAGATGCTGCACTCGTAGGCCTTGTTCCAAAAAGCTGTGGTGTATTCAATTCCAACCAATGAGTCAACCCTTGTCTCAGATCTCAATGCTGCGACTATAGCATGGCAGCAAGGGATCAACATCTGGAATTCATGACAGCTACATGCCTGCGTCTCCAGGTTAACCAGGAAAGGAACACCCTCTTTGGTCCGGACCTCGAATTCATCTTGATTTATCCGACGGAACGAAAACCCTGTTGACAGTTCAAAGTTAGTAGCTAGGATCTCCTCTACCTTTGGGGTTAGCGTGTTACTTGTCTCCGAAGCGAGGGTACGACGAGTGTTAAACCAACCCATCAGAGTTGCCCTAATGTACTCGATCAATGGCACAATTGGGTAATCCCGTGCAGCTGCGAGCACATTGTTGAGGGATTCAGCTACATTGCTAGTCATGATGTTGTACCGGAGACCGTTGAAGTGAGCCCTCGTCCAATGTTCGAATCCAATAGCTGTCAAATAGTCAGCACAACCTGAGTCCACAGCTCGAATTTGGTCAAATAGTTCATAGAATTGGGAAGGTAGGTAAGCTCTCGCAGCTTGAGACACCAAATAGCTGAGATGCTTCTTCTTGAAGATCGACTGGACGTTACGCTGGAGATGCACAACACACGCACAGTGCTGTGCCATTGGATACACCTAATCACATTGATACAGCATTTTTAGCCTCAAGCCACTTATCACTAGTATTTAGGACGCTAACACTATGGGTACACATTTAAAAGGTTTATCAACGAGAAGCAATTATCTCATTATCAATAAACCCGTGCATCACAAGCAGGCACTTATATGTTTCGATAAGGAAAATATATATTAATGAGAACACATATTAACGCGAAGCAAACAACTTACCACCAAAATATTTATCCATTTACACGAACTATTAACGCGGTACTATAGATGTTAACGCACCATTAATATGAAACAAACAACTCAATATTAAAAGACCCATGCATGTTAAACAGGCAGTTAGATGTTTATCCAACTACAGAAACTATTATCGCAATACTATAATTGTTAACACACCAAAAAATAATATGCATATATAAAACTGCAGATTAAAGTGTAATACCTTTCGCAGGCCGGCAAAGATCGAGTTATGCCGGTCAGACACAAAAACGAGATCATGGCTGTCCGGCACCACTTCCTGCAACTTCCGGAAAAACCAACTCCATGCCTTGTCGTTATCTCCATCCACTATCCCAAAAGCCACTGGGTAAAGCTGATAGTTTCCGTCTTGACAACTCGCGGTGAGCAGGCAGCCTGTGTACTTTCTTTTAAGGTGGGCGCCGTCGATTATGAGGACTTTGCGCATATAGGGATAACCATTGAGGCATGCCCCCAAGGTGAAGAACAGATATTTGAACCTTTGGCCCACTCCCTCATCGTAATCCGTTTCTAGGGAAACAACTGTACCGGGTTTGACATAACCAAGCGCTGTAGGTAGATGGGTAGCACCTTGTAAGAATTGCCAGCAGTTCCCAACCCTGTGTCCCTTGCTAAATCTCTAGACCTCCACGCCTTCCAGTATGATATTGGGACGTCATGATCATCACGCATAAGCTCCCGTAGTTCATTAGGTCGGGGTCCGACACCACTGGCGTATTTGTTTTTGAACAAATCTCCAATCACACTTGTCTTAGCTTGCACATGAAAGCGGCCACGCTCGTCAATGGTACAGTTGTGGTCAAGCCGGGCACGTCTGATCTGGAACCACTCTATCCCTTCCATCCTTACAGCGTACACCCTCCATGGGCAGTTTTGCCCGACACATTCCAAGTCCATCCTGCTTGGTGTCGATTTTCGGGTAAAGTATTGGAACTTTTTGGCCATGGCGTATAATGACATATGGAGCTTGAACGCGTCTTGGTCTTTGAACACCATCCCCACGTAGAGGACGCCTGGTTTGTTAACACCATCCCTTATAATGTATAATACGTATGTTAACTAGGCACGTTGACTGTTGGAGATCTAACACATAAGTTAGTGAGTATATGAGTAAAGCGATACCGATATAGTCACACTCTTCGTCAGACATGTCATCGTCTTCCGAGTCATGTTGTTTAGGGTTGACACCACTAGGACCTCCATTGCAATGCATAGACAAACCCAAGAACGGACCCTCGTTGATATCTTGGCCGATTTTAGTTTTGCCTTTATCAGTCAGGCTATTGGCTGGCCTCTTCTCCTCACTTGTTGAGCCCAACGAAATCGCCGAGTTAGGAAGCCCTGGTTTGGTAAAATATTCGACAAGCGTTAGTCATGTATTTGACGATGCACATGAATAACATACCCGCTAATGATATGCGTAGATCTCTACCTTCACATGTTAGAGGTCGTATGGAGAGGTGTTGAACCCCCGATGTAACTCCGGACGGCTGTATAACGGTGTCAGGGTCGCCGTCTACATTTCCGATTGTTGTGATGTTCAAGCTTGTATCTGGGAGCATCAAACACAGAACCCCCGAGGAGTTGCTAGACGAGCTGTGTCCCCCACCCACGGGCACCCCGTAAGAGGACTCCATGCAGGTCATAGCCTCATGTATCTCCTCCAGGAAACGCCTCTCCTCGTCCGTGAAAATTTCTTTTGCGGCACCATCTGCTATACGGAATATAGCACCCTCGACAACCCCTTCCCAAAAATTTTTTAACATCGTCAAATCCACCGCAAGTCATATCAGTTATCTTTTCTTGTTTGACGTTAACAAAATGATTACCGGTACACGCAGGAAATGAGCGGGGCAAAGTTGGCTGAACACCTTCAAACCCCAGAGGTGGACCTCCAACCGTTAGGTTGTGTCGCTTCTGAAACTTATAACACTCGACATTATAAACCCCGAGAGTCACATAGATTGCAAGCGAATCAAAATCAACTTTAACGGCCATGAATAGCTCCACGTCCGCCGTGGTTGCGATGTCCTGTGGCGCAGCTTTTTTTCCCAAAGGACCCACCATAGCCTCCGGTAGTTTGTAGGTCAGCGCCATCATTTCATACCTTGGAATTTTGTAGCGCTCCCTCACCATTCCGTCCAGCGACTCGAACGTTTCGTTTTCTTGCACTATCATCCCGTACACAGTCTCCGCCGAATCTTCTTGAAAATCCCATTCCCCATTCGCGGTTTTCTTCCACACTCCTCGAACAAAGCTTACAACACAGCCCATTTTTCTGGCTGGTTACCGAGAAAACAAAACTGTTAGAGACCACAATAGGATGTAGAGACATTCATAACGAGTCATACACTAGTTTTTAGTACATAATCACTAACACATTTACTAGACTATCACTGGTAACATTAAAGTTGTACGAGGATTCAATAAGTGTTGTAATAAAAGCAATCTTTCCAGATATACAACCCAACAATAAATGTAGGACCTCCATTACATATGGTCTAAGAGTACGTGATCTTACCTTCTTTTGGATGAGAGTCAACTATTTCTTCAATGGAAACTCTGGATTTATCTGCTTTTTACTCGGTGCGTTTTTTTCTCTTGAAGTTTAACAGCGACGTTTCTCAATTGACAACGATAACTCCTTATATAGCAGGTTAACAAACCCTAGTGTCCTATACTTACACGCATACATCGCATATAAGCCCAATTGTCGAAGCAATCTTCAGCATATCCTTGCATTTAATGCTTCTTCGGCGGGAAAAAAATATATGGCCCTCGTTTACGCAGGAATATCGCCCCTAGTCTACCAAATATCTCTAGCCACCCGATCAATTGTACTTACCGTCAGAAGCCTCTGTTCATGTCTGGCATTGGCAAAATATCGGGGGGTAAAAATGTCATTGTCGATGACCAAGAACACAGTGTTAATATTTGTTTGTGGGCCCTTGGTCATTTACCTAATTTCGTTGCTCATTTGGTTTATTTGCCTAATTCACTCTTTTATAAAAGTTAGTTATATTTTATAAATTTCCTTTTTAGAGTCAATGATATAATCCATTTGAACCCTAATGAACCCCAAACAAAAAGTTTGAAATGTTGTTTAAGAGCATATAGGCCTAAGGGCATTGGCAATATGAATATTTGTTTTTCCAAACTACAAAATAAAGAAGGGGAAAATAAGCTTAAGTTTTATATGATGACCACTCTATTTGCTTGTACTTGCTGGGCTATTTTGGTGGTGCGAGCCGTACAAACTCTCTTAAACATAGGGGTTAGCATTCAGTTACTAGAGAAGCTGTCTATTCAACACGTAGTCAACAATGTTATATATGACTCAGAAATTGGATTTAGCAACATCAAAACCACTCTTAACTTTATAAAGTAAATGGAGTTTGCAAAGACACTCATTGGTCTCATCGTGGAGAAATAAAGAAAAGAAAATGTCTTCACAAAAAAGAGAAAAATTTCTTTGTGTTATTCATATTAATACATTTTGCTTAACTTTTAAATAATTTTTCTTAATTCAAAAAGAAATATTTTTTAAGGTGCACAATTTTTGAATGAAAAACTACTGTTTATTCGTTATACTACTTTACAAATTTTTTAATATCATTTGATCCAAACTTATTTAGAGTGTATATATGGGTTTAAGATCATCGTTTTGACTATAGACCAATTAAATCAAACTTCGTTCAAATGACCTGGTTAAAACATGATCATATCAAAATAACTGGATGCAGTATGTATTTTAATAATAACCAGCAGATTATTATTCCTCTATTCAAATACATAATCATATCCTTGATTAGAAACTTTTCTCTTGGATATTGAATTATGACAATAGTTTTGTGAGAAAGTGTAGCTTGTTATGATCAAACTTGATTCGAAAAGATTATCATGATCAATTTGGTTTCACACTTTTTTTCATAGATTAGTTGTATTTGTGATGAAGTATGCTTACTCGTTACCATATTATGGTTCATAAATGATTAGTATATCTTAATCCGGCTCTTGACTAGTTTGGTCCGATTGTGGTTGGATGTTGTATCACTTTGGAAGTAGTCTTTGTCACAATATGCACTCAACAATAATTGAAAATGAGCAAATCCATTTTTGCACTCAACAATAATTGGAAACAAGTAGCAACATTTGGACGTGGGTTTTAATGGGCCAACTAATGGGTTGAATATCAAATCAGTTATATCATACAAATTATTTTTTTGACGATACAAACTTTATACCATTACAGAAAAGTATTTATTTTATTTTGTCTTTGCAATATTTATCAATAGAATTATCGGGGTTTTTTTTAATTATACTGTTATCTTTTATTAATTGGATCTAAAACTAAACTATTATCTCATAAAAATACCACAATCTTTTATCATTTTATCTTACTTATTACTTTTATCGCCATTGTTTACAGCCCAAAAGATTTTTCTACTTCCATTATTATCCGCAAACGTTGCGTTTGCGGTTGGTAGTGGTTAATGACGTTTTATATTACTGTAAACCGCTCCATATCGTTTTATACTGCTGAAATCTAAAAGCTGTTTCCCGCCAGCGTTTGCGGTTGCGGACGGTATCGGTTAGATAAAAAATATACATTTATAAAAAATGAAAGATCACGTTAAACACAATTAATTACAAAATTAGTTTCTTATAACTCTTTTTTTGTTCTTCAGAAAGTTACATAGTCAAATGAGATGATATGTGCATTATTTCAACGGATCATTGTGGAAAAATAAATTAAAGATCTTTGAAGAAATTTTTGGGTGTACTCTAAAAAGAATGTATTCTAAAGAATATTACTGAGCAATTTGAAGTTAATTTTAAGTTGGAGTCACGCAAAAAATCGATTAGATCAATTAAAGAAATTTTACACCATGCATAAGACAAATCCAAAAGATCCACGTATTGGAGCAAATTTTTTCCAGTTTATTATACTAGTAGACACAATTTTAGGTTATGTTCCCAACAACAGAAATTAAACATGACATTATAAAATTTATTAGTTTTTTAAAATAATTATTTAGTATTTATTTATAATTTTTATTATTAATTATTTTGAATTAGTGATTTTGATATTTAGCATATTAATATAGTTTTTATTTATTTTTATAATTATATATAATGTTTATTTTGGTAATTTTATGTTGGGCTTTTAGTGAAAAAACCCCCTCAACTAAGTTTGAATCGGATAAAAACCCCCAACTATTTTTGTAACGTAAAAACCCCTCAACAAAGTTTTCGTAATGATTTAGCCCCTCCGTGAACAGCGCCGTCAAATCTTAACAAATCGTTCTTTTTTTTAGCAAAAACTACATGATTTTTACTATAAACAACAAGCTTTTCGAAAGCCAGATATAAGAATCCCAAATCAAACATAATCTCTTAAATTCCTAAATTCTTAAACCTAAATTGATGAACCCTAATTTTTGAAAGTGTGATTCTAAGTAGTTTTTATGGTTTGGAAGTCAATTGGGTGAGATTGGAAATGATTTGTTGTGTTGATTATGAGAGAAAAGCCCTTGAATTGAGAGAAATATTTTCGCAAATTGGAAGAAAGAGGAGAAAGAATCACAAATCTGAAGCTTGGAAGAATATGAGGCAGCTGTTTTAATTTGATGTGTAAAACCTTGTTCTTCTTCCTCTAACAAATGTATTTAGAAGAAGAATTTAAAAGTTTTTCAAATTGAATGAGGAACCCTAATTTTTAAATTGGGATTTTTAGTTTCAAATCGATTTGGGGTTTTCTTTTATTGAAGTCATTTCGTTTTTTTATAAAATACAAAGCATCATGTTTTCATTTAACTGTAATCCGTTAAGATTTGATGGTACTGTTCACGGAGGGGCTAAATTATTACGAAAACTTAGTTAAGAGATTTTTACATTACAAAAATAGTTGAGGGATTTCTATCCGATTCAAACTTAGTTGAGGGGTTTTTTCACTAAAAACCTTTTTATGTTTAACCACTAAAACATCCGCTGGTTTGCCAGTCAAAAGTATCTCGCAAAACGAACTTGCCCTAAAAAGTTTAACTACTCGTGTAAACCACTTAATAACACTCAAAACTGCAATCATTCACTTCCGCAAACTCTCGCACTTGCACTCACAACCATAATCGCTGCGTTTAAACCAACCAGAACTTTAATCTTTTCAATCGCGATCCAAAATAATTTCTCACTCACATATGATTGTAAATGAAGTAGATTTGCAATCGGGTTCAGTGGGTCGTTAGTGGGCCGAATTCGAAAACAGTCAATTGAGTAAATAATATTAATAAAATGAAAAATGTTGCGTCATAAACCGAATCCTATAGAAAGTCCAGTGACTAAAGAAGCAATATACAAAATTTAATTGACAAAAGAATAAAAATAAAAAAAGAAATCGCCACAATAACGCACCCACTATTTCTCCTTCCGTTCCCCTTCTTCTTCCTCACTGTAAACGCAGAGCCTCCATTTCTCTTCTCCTTCGTTTCTCTCTCTCTATCTCTCTCTCTCTCTACACATATTCTTCTTCATAGCCTTTTTGGGTTTTTCTTTCTATTTTTTTTGTTCTCTCTCTGGTGTTTGCTACGAGAATAAGAAGAAGAAGAAGACGGAGGAGAGATTTTCGTTCTTCGACGTTCTATCGGTGATAAAAATCAATGGAGGATAAGAACTGAACGAATCTGAAAACTACTCGCAGATCGGAATCAGAAAAACTTATCATTACTGAAATTCGAATCGGATTTCTCTTTTCACTTGGGTATATTTAATAATGATGAGGTTCCTCTCTTTCTTCTTCGATTGATTTTTTTTTGTGCTTATTCATCGTTTTCTCTATTTGTTTCTTCTCCTGATTTTTTTTCAGTTGATTTTGGTATTTTTTTTGGGTTTTCTGTTTTCTCACCTTCGTGTAGGTTTTGTAGGATCTGGGTTTGATTTGAAAACTCCAGATTCATGGTTTTTATGAACAGTAAACGAATTGAAAATTTTGATCTCCTTTCTTTGGTTTTGGTTACTTTTTGATCACAATAAGATCAAATTCTTCATCTAAAATTTCACTTCCAAAAAATCTAAAATCACAGACTCATGAAGAAGACGAAGAAGAAAACCTTGTATTTTCGAAAAACCTCCATAAGCATAGAAGCATTCTCCAAATTTCTCGATTTAATAAATCTTCTTCCATTTTCAAGCTTTTTGTTTTTTTGGTTTCTTACTGATCTGATTGTTTGATTTAAACCAATTTTTCACAGGTATCAGAGAGTAAGCCCAGATTATCTTCCTCTTACAAATACCAAAAAGCCCTACTTAAGACCTTCACCTTCCAGATCCATCGATAACGGAGGAACAGCCACAACCGCCGCGATTTCAACCGGAGTAGGAAGATTCAACGGGACGAGCACCACCATTAGCAGCTCGAATCTCGACGGAGTCCCCAAAGGATTCCGATTCAGATCCACTTCTATCACCACCGCAACACAACAACAACAAGAAGAAGATCTCTCTCACGATTCCACTACAAACCCTAGCGGCAGCGGAGGCGGAGGAGATGGATTGTTACAGTGGGGACAACGGAAACGATCACGTGCCTCCAGAACCGAGATCCGATCCGTCTCCGTCGCTGCTGCAGATGATTCATCTTCTTCCTCGGGACAAAATCTGATCCAATCTAATAGGATTCAGAGAAGATCGACGAATCTTATTATGCCGCCGCCGTCTCTGTCGTCGTCGCCTCTCTGCGGCGGCGGAGGACGGAGCACGAATCCGAGAAGCGGTTTCGTCATCGGCAAGGAATCATCTAGATTCGTCCCTACCAGGTTTTTACCCAATTTCTTTATTTCTCATTTTTGATATTCTCGATCTGGATTTTCCTTTTTACAGAGCTTTCAAAATTTCAAAATTCTTTTGGTTTTGTTTCTCTTTTGGTTTATTTCTACAAGCGTGTCTTTTTTCTTTTCATTATTTTAATTTTCTTGGCTACATCTATATAGTATTATTATTTATCTGGAGTCACTGATACAATTTTTTTTTTTTTTGCTATACTTGGATTTGATTATGTTAATTTACTTTTCTCGTTTGTTATTGAGATCATTTTTTTTGGTTCATATGTTGATTGCTTTTACTAAAGTTAGGTTTTGATCAATAAAAAACAATTTTGTGAATTGACTTTAATACCCTTGGAAAAACAAGCAGAGTTTTTATGTTCATTGTTTTTTCCAAAACTCTGTGTCTAGGTTTTTTATTTTGTTTTGCTTTGTGTGTAGCATTTTTACTGTTTTATTTATGGTAAATTATTATAAAGATTTTTGTATCATCATCTCTTTAATCTTAAGAGATCTCCAATTTCTCGTTTGCCTTTCTTTGACCTAGTCTTCCAAAATTTTTTTTGGCATCTCTCTTCGAAATGACAATTTTGATAGATCCTTTAGATTGATTGGGTAATTAGGAAATATACATCTCTGGGTTTTAATTTGGTCTGCGCTTTCTCTTTACATCTGATAATAAAGTGGGTATTTATTTTCTTTCTTAAATTTTTCACTTATTGTCAAAAGAAAAGGTTGATAGATCCTTAGCTTGAGTTGGCAAATAGAAACCTTTTTGTTTATTTTTTATATTTACATCTCTCTGGGTATTTTTTTTTTTTTAATCCGATTCAGAAACTCTTAATTTTTAATGGGTATTTCTCTTCCGT
This sequence comes from Eutrema salsugineum, assembly GCF_000478725.1. NCBI lineage: Eukaryota > Viridiplantae > Streptophyta > Magnoliopsida > Brassicales > Brassicaceae > Eutrema > Eutrema salsugineum. The sequence continues at coordinate 275,551 of NW_006256828.1, read as the reverse complement.
AAATTTCTTCACTTTTGTTTTGGTAACAAAAAATAAATAAAAATATCATTCATCAAGTTTGAAACTTTATAGCTTGTGGGTTTTGAACTTAAAAAAAATTCCTAATTTTGATCATGCCTAGGCATCTAGAAGATAGATCAGTCACCGGTTCACCGTCAAGAAACATCGGAGTTAGTGGTGGTCGTATGGTGTCCAGATCGGCCAACGGTGGTCTTAAACGATCTACTCCTTCTCCGGAGAAGACTGAAACTAGATCAAACGGCAAGGATCATCATCATCATCATCAGAGACAGAACGGGTTAGATAATCATCATCAAAGGATGAATCGATCAGAATCAACGGCTCAGATTCACTCAGAGATTGAGACGAATAATGGAGAGAAAACAACTACACAAGTGGAATTTAAAGAGTGGCCAAGAATCTACATTGCTTTGTCTAGAAAAGAGAAAGAAGAAGATTTCTTGGCTATGAAGGGAACAAAACTCCCTCATCGACCAAGAAAACGAGCCAAGAACATCGATAAAGGCCTTCAGGTTATTTTTCCATCTTCATTTTCTTTAATTCAACTCTGTGAAAAGCAAGAAAATGGTTTTGAAATCTTTGGTGGTTTTTGTTTCTTGGCAGTTTTGTTTTCCAGGGATGTATATGTCTGATTTGAACAAAAGTCGGTATGAAGTTAGAGAGAAGAAAAGTGCGAAGAAGGTAAAAAAAAGAAACTTTACCAAATTCTGGTTTTGCAAGTTTTTCAAGAACTTAGAAGCATAGAAGATCATAAGAAGATGGATCTAAAGTCTTATTGTTATCAATTGCATTCATATGGATCTTGGTATTGAGAAAATTTGGTGGCCTTAATAAAAACCGAAATGTGTATTTTGGTGAAAATAAATTTAGAAAACTAGACAAGACATGGGAACTACTCTGCGAGAATCATGAAAATTAGTTTACAAGTAATCAATAATTAACTTCTGGATTGGTTTTTGTTGATCAAATATTGTGGTGATTAATATTTGTGCAGCAGCAGAAGCGAAGAGGATTAAAAGGCATGGAAAACTTGGATTCTGATTCAGAGTAGGCACGTGTGGATCGCAATTGACGCACGTATGAAAGCGTGTTAATGGTCGAAGCCTTTCTCTTTTTCATTTTTTTGTTTATCTATATTATTATATGATTATATTTTTCTTTGCCGTGTTCCGAATTTTTTTTTTCTTGTCCTACTCTTCTCGTGTACAAAAATGAAAGGCAAAGGTGCGTCTTGGTAAGTCCTCTTTTCGAGTTTTCCGAAGAAAAAAAAAAAGAGAAAAAGGCAATAATTAAATTTTTGGGTTGCTTGCATCACCTTTCACATTTCCTAAAGCGAATATAAAGGAAATAAAAACTGAAAAAAAAATTATGGCAAATAAGTTATCAAGCGATTGTCAAAAAACAATTGTGGTAATTAATTTTAAAATAAAGCAAACAAAACAAATAGGTAAAAACAAAACAATAAGTTGTCTATATTATTTACAAACAAATCCATATTCTCGATTCGTTTACACCAGGAAAAACTAATCGAACTCTTTAAATGGCCGGTTAAAACATCTAAACCAGGTCACATCCTAAATTCGCAACCCGGTTCGAACCGGAGAGAAGATCGGCTAATCCGGATCTAACATCAAACAACCTGGCGCGTGAGAGAAACAATTAATTAATCGAAGTCATAGGGCGGCGCGTGAGATCACTACAAGGGCGGGAATATAGTCATAGTCGTCCGGGACGATATTTTTTCCGGCTTCCTAAAAGGTCTGATTTCTCCAAAAGTCTCCAAACTAAAAAAAACGCTTCGTGAATTTTGAATCAAAAGTAGAATATTGTTATGACTTAAGTCATAATTGATAGTGACGAAAGACCAAAACAGCATCTTTAGCTTTTTTAAGGTCCAAAAAAATTGTCTGACAAAAGGAAGTAACTGAAAAAAAAAAATCACTTAAAAAGTGTTTTGAATCTATTTAAGAGAAGATCTAAAAACTGATAGTAACAGCTCAATTCAGAACCTTTTAACTCAAAAAGTCAAAGTTTTGTCTGTCAATGTCAACATAAGGAACACTCAGATAATTGAGTTGAAGATTTCATATGTCAAATTTATAAATATTACCATTTTTTGTTGTTTTTCCTTTTATGCACCTAAGACTGAGCAAAAGGAGCAAACTTGCTTAGTTAATAAATCTCAAATCATTTGATATAACAAAATCATACAACTTTTCACTATTCACATTTGAGTTTCTGGTCAAATCTTTGAACTTTTAGCTCAGTTCCTTAAAACCTTTTACTGGTTGATTTCACATGTTATAGATGCACACTCGAAAACATCCATATGTTTCAAGGATTCTCGCAGAGTTTCCATTGCTTCACTGTTTCGCTTAAACGGACAGGAACGTTGTTAGACCAGTCACTAAGATCAGGCAAGCCTCCGGTCAAGGCAACAAAGTTGAGACCTTGTGAATCTGGAGTTCTCTTCCAGCTGACCTGCATTGAACCGAGGATAATCCACAAAATGTGATCAAATCTTTCACAAGCAAGTAACAATGGAAGATACAAAATGTGTTGCTTACTTGTCCAGGAAATGCTTGTGACAAAATCTTGATGGTAGAATTCAACATCCACACCGAATCACCTAACACCAACTGGATTTTCCCATTTGTTACAACGTCCTCTGCTTCGATTCCAGCACAATTCACCATAATGCGACCGTTAGGCATTAGCCTGCTAGCTACATCAAGCCATATTGGAACCTGCACAAAACTCAAATCTCGAAAAATGCTCACAAAGAGCTTATATGTGACTATATATAACCGTTTTAAAAAAAGTACCTCTTGCAGCTGATTTAAGACCTTTCCATCAGAGAACAAATCAACGATGATGGCTAAAGCATTTCTTGTTAACATAAGAATTCAGAACGAGAAAAGAAGATATGTGCAACATAGAGTAATCAATCTCTCACCAGCATATCTTTTTGAATCATCTTGAGAAGGAGAGAGAGCATCATCTACATGAACACAAAGTCTACCACCTTTTGATGTTGGTTCCTCTAGCTCAGATAGCCGGAGATAGTTTCTTGCTTTCTCAATCAACTACTGTCCATAAAAGAAATCACAGTTAACTCAAGATTCCTTATATAGGCAAACCGAGATGCCTCAAGAAAGATATAACATACAATTTCATCAATCTCCCAACCGTCAAGCTGCATAGAAGGCCATAACTCAAGCATCAATCTTGCAGATGTTCCACCACCCTAAAAACACAAGTAATCACATCATTAACAATCTCCACAAACCCATTTTTTCATGTACATCTCAGACAGTTTTGAGATGCTAATGAATAGGCAGAATCGCTTTGAGATTCGTCTAGTAGCTCTCACCAATCCATAGATTGCAATGGGACCATTAGGGATAATAGGTGGTAAAGTCGCAGACTCATCCTGCAACAAAGTGTTGATAGAATCCAACAAAAATACATTTAAAAAGAGACAAAAAAAACAAGGCTATATTTGATTTACACACAAAAACAATGATGGAAAATCTAACATACCCAATAGGATCCAGTCCAATTCTGGCCTCCTTTATTGATAACACTATGCACATTCTCTACATAATGGGAAGAAAAAAACATAGATTGTAAAATCAGAGGATTTGATAATACAAATATAAGACTTCTGGTTTAAAAAAAGCTCACTAGTTGAATCAAGGAGAAGATATCTGGAAGCAGCAGTATCCACTATAACAATCTCATTGTATCTGCTTCTTACAGCTGTCACAACCCAATAATCCTCTTCTTCTTCTTTGTCTTCTTCTCTGCTAGAATCTTGCTGAATCTTTTTATCGTCAAGATCACTTTGCTTGAGGCAAAATGAAATTAAGGATCTCGGTTTCTTCAGAGATGGGTTTATGAACAAGGGTTTTGAAAATTGAGATGTTTTATATGAAAGGAAGCAACTTTCATTGCGAGAATGTGAATGTAAACATGAGACTGCCATGGAACTCAAATCTGCCATTTTTGTTTGTTTTGTTTTCTTTCCAAAAATGCTCTCTTTTGCTTTCCAAGTCTTATCCTTCTTTCTGCTACCTCCAAATTAGTGTCGTTTACAATCTTGGCACAAAAGCAATAGTGACTTTTGGACTGATTTTAAAATCAGTCGGCAGTACTGGCTTCTATAACGGTTAGTGCCTTGCCGTTTTATACCGTACAAACGGCACGATGTGTACTATATATATCAGAGTTTTGAAACTTACATTCGTTTTATGGCAAGAGAAAATTGAACTCATCCCGCATAATTTGGTTCCTGAACAAATGCTTAATACAACGACACGATTTGAGACCTTATTGTTGGTCTAAAAGGCCACACGTAATCGACGAAATGGCTAAGAACACAAATAAGTTAGCTTTTTGGCCAAATTTCCATCAAAATCTTTCCCATATGCTTTTTAATGTTATATATTATGAACAAATTATGATAGGTTTCTTTCTTGATATGTCTTACGGGTTCTCGCAGAGTTTCCATAGCTTCACAGTTTCGCTTAAACGGACAGGAACTTTGCTAGACCAGTCACTAAGATCAGGCAAGCCTCCGGTCAAGGCAACAAAGTTGAGACCTTCTGAATCTGGAGTTCTCTTCCAGCTTACCTGTATCAAGGATAAATCCACAAAACACGGTTAAATCCTTTACGAGCAAGTAACAATGGAAGATGAAATGTGTTGCTTACTTGTCCAGGAAATGCTTCTGACAAGATCTTGATGGTAGAATTCAACATCCAAACCGAATCACCAAACACTAACTGAGGTTTTCCATTTGCTGCAACTTTCTCTTCTTCGATTCCGGCACAATTCACCATAATGCGACCGTTAGGCATCAGCCTGCTAGCTAGATCCAGCCAAATAGGGACCTAAAGGAAAATTGATATCAAAATACTAAAGACAAGTAGTGTCTATATACAACCATAACCGTTTAAAGTACCTCTTGCAGTTGGTCTAAGACTTTCCCATCAGCGAACAAGTCAACAATGATCCCTAGATCAACACAAGAACTCAAGAATTTTAGACAAGAACTAGAATAGGCAACATACATTATATGGAAATCTCACCAGCATATCTTCCTGAAACATCTTGAGAAGGAAAGAGAGCATCGTCTACATGAACACGAAGGCTACCGCCTTTTGATGTTGGTTTCTCTAGCTCAGATAACCCAAGATAGTATCTTGCTTTCTCAATTAACTACTGTCCAACAAGAGATTCAAGAAATCACAGTGAACTTAAAGAGACCATTTTGCAAAGAAAGTGGGATACATGATTGTGTTAAGATAAGCTTACATACAATTCCGTCAATCTCATAACCTTCAAGCTGCGTAGAAGGCCACAACTCAAGAATCAATCTTGCAGCTGTTCCACCACCCTAAAAACAAAAGTACCTATATCATTGAAGAATTCCACAACGGTATGAGATTCAATGATTGCGCATTAAGATCAATAGAATAGTTCTCACCAAGCCATAGATTGCAATGGGACCATTAGGGATAATAGGCGGCAAACTCGCAAACTCATCCTGCAAGAATCATCAAGAAAAGCACATTTCTAAAGCTGCTATTAAGCATTCACAATTAGCTCCCAAAAGAGAAACAGACAAAGCTATTTGCAGCTCATTTTACAAAAGATTGATGGAAAAATCTAACTTTACCCAGTAGGATCCAGTCCAATTCTGGCCTCCCTTATTGATAACACTATGCACATTCTCTACACAATGTGAAAACAGGTGACAGTTAGAGCCAGAGGAATTTGATAATACAAATTTTAAGACTTTAAATTTTTAAAAATCTCACTAGTTGAATCAAGGAGAAGATATCTGGAAGCAGCAGTATCCACTATAACAATCTCATTGTATCTGCTTCTCACGGCTGTCACAACCCAATAATCTTCTTCTTCTTCTTCATTGTCTTCCTCTATGACAGATTCTTGTTGAATTTGCCTCTCATTACGATCACTTTGCTTGAGGCAAAACGAAATTGAGAATCTGGGTTTGTTCAGAGATGAGTTTATGAACAGGGGTTTTGAAATTTGGGAGGTTTTATATGAAAGGAAACAGCTTTCTTTGTGAGAAAGTGAATGTAGACAAGAGATGGCCATGGAACTCAAAGCTCCCATTTTTACTTAAGTTTTCAGTGATCTCTTTGCGTCTAAACTCTAAAGTCTTATCCTTTTTCCTTCCTACCTTCAGTTATATGTCATTTACAGTCTCAGCTCAAAAGCAAAAGTGGTTTTTGGATTCTCTCGAACCATTTCGACATCACAAGCTAGGCTTTGACATCGGTTCCGGTAAAGAGTTTTGCCGTTTATTGACTCACAAACGGCACGATTTGTGGCTATAGATAGTTCAAAATTTTGTGTCTTCAACAATGACACGATTTGTTAAAGGGACCTTCGTGTTGGTCTAGAGACCACGTAAGCGAGGAAATGGCCACGAACACAAAGTAGTTTGGTCTTTTTTTGCCAATTTCGATCTAATCTTCTTCACCATACGCTTTTTAGTTATAACTATGAACACCATAAATCAATCAATAACGCTTATAATGAAGCAATATAATGGATTTAAATAATATAGCAACATACTTTTTTTTATGCGTTCCAGTTTTAAACTTCAACATAAACAGAACATATCAATTATTATCTTGTTAGTGGACATACAAAATCAATTACTATTGATCCTGAAACTTTGTAAACAAAATCATTTTGTTTCCAAGAAAAATCAATTACTATTGATCCCAAATATTTGTACAGTATTTATGTAATTAACATGTCGTTAATATTTTAAAACTAATTTATAATCGGATTAGCTCGATTCATGACAGAAAATATGAAAAGAACATTTTTTTTTGTCTATCTGAATTTTATTATTTATCAAACATAATCCAAATTCTAAATTTTATTATTAACCAAACATATTTCAAATGCAAAGCCAGAAAAGATAAAAACCTTTTAGAAACTAAGCTGATTAGTTCATAAAACTCTTGGAGACTAAAATCTTTTGTAAAAGAGACAACCAACTTGAATTACATAACACATAAAATCAAACAGTAAACATAAAACCAAACAGTAAACATAAAACAAAACAGTAAACGAAATACAAACTAAAAAGCTAACATTTTTCACAATCCTTGGAAGTTCAGAAGAGATGATCAAATATGAAAAGAATGTTGGTTTGCCACACAAATTAAATTTATAATAGTTGAATTCTAAGTTTTTAAGAATAATGAAGCATTTTTTTGTTTGAATAAATTTTTACAGTTTATTAAAAAGAAATTAGTAAAAAACTCACCATTGTAGTCGATGAGTTAACAAATTCACAATGTATAGTATGAAATATATTTTACCTAGTAAATAAATTAAAATAATATGTTCTTTTTTTTTTGGAACCTCACAAAATCACATGTTCTTTTTTTTTTGGAACCTCACAAAATCACATGTTCTTCAATTTCATTTTTGAGAAATAAAAAAATGAAAAAAAAATAGCAGACTGAATTCGGATAGGCTAATAAGAACCCTTCATTCTTTGCCTCCTTGCCTTCTTCCACTACAGATAAAACACTTGACACTACAATCTCCACTCTTCTCCTCAAAAATTTCCCCCAAATCCACACAAAACCCTAATTCTCCCTCTGCTTCAATTTCCCATCTCCCATGGCGATTTCGTCTCCCGCCGCTACTTCCTCTTCTTCGAGACTCCTCTATTCCTACGCTTCTCCATCTTCTTCCTCCCCTGCTCCCGCCATTTCCACCTCCTGTAAACCAAAATCCCTTACCCTCTCCTCCTCCTTCCTCCCTTCAATCACATCCCTCTCCGTCACCACCTCCTCTCCCACTCACCGTCTCCGTCGCGCGTTCACCGTACGCGCCGCCAGAGGAAAATTCGAGCGGAAGAAGCCTCACGTCAACATCGGCACAATCGGCCACGTCGACCATGGGAAAACCACTTTAACCGCCGCTCTAACCATGGCCTTAGCTTCAATCGGAAGCAGCGTCGCGAAGAAGTACGACGAGATCGACGCGGCTCCGGAGGAGAGAGCTCGCGGGATCACAATCAACACCGCGACGGTCGAGTACGAGACGGAGAATCGCCATTACGCTCACGTCGATTGTCCTGGACACGCCGATTACGTTAAGAACATGATCACCGGAGCTGCTCAGATGGACGGAGCTATCCTCGTCGTTTCCGGCGCCGATGGTCCTATGCCTCAGACGAAAGAGCATATTCTTCTGGCGAAGCAGGTCGGTGTTCCCGATATGGTCGTCTTCTTGAACAAAGAGGATCAAGTCGATGACGCAGAGCTTCTAGAGCTCGTTGAGCTCGAGGTTCGTGAGCTTCTCTCTTCCTACGAATTCAACGGTGATGATATCCCGATTATCTCTGGCTCTGCTTTGTTAGCTGTTGAAACTCTCACTGCGAATCCGAATGTGAAGAGAGGTGAGAACAAATGGGTTGATAAAATCTACGATCTGATGGATTCCGTTGATAGTTACATTCCGATTCCGACGAGGCAGACGGATTTGCCGTTCTTGCTAGCTGTTGAAGACGTGTTCTCGATCACGGGCCGTGGCACTGTAGCCACCGGCCGTGTCGAGAGAGGTACAGTGAAAGTAGGAGAGACAGTAGACTTGGTTGGATTGAGAGAGACGAGGAACTACACAGTTACAGGAGTTGAAATGTTTCAGAAGATTCTTGATGAAGCAATGGCTGGAGATAACGTTGGATTGTTGCTTAGAGGTATACAAAAGGCTGATATTCAAAGAGGTATGGTTTTAGCTAAGCCTGGATCGATCACTCCTCATACAAAGTTTGAAGCGATTGTGTATGTGTTGAAGAAAGAAGAAGGTGGAAGACACTCGCCGTTTTTCGCTGGTTATAGACCTCAGTTTTACATGAGGACGACGGATGTTACTGGTAAAGTGACTAAGATTATGAATGATAAAGATGAGGAATCGAAGATGGTTATGCCTGGTGATAGGGTTAAGATCGTTGTGGAGCTTATTGTGCCTGTTGCTTGTGAACAAGGGATGAGGTTTGCTATTAGAGAAGGAGGCAAGACTGTTGGTGCAGGAGTGATTCAGGCCATTATCGAATGAGAGGAATTAAAGCTTGTTCTTGTTTCTTTTGTGTATTTTTTTTTTTTTGAAGGGTCTGCAATTAGTTTTCTGTTTCATATTTTTCGCCATTCTTATGAGAACTCAGAATCAAAAATGTCATATATTTATCCGGTTTCAATCTGAATTTAAGCTCTCACAGTTTATATCCTTCTTATGTTTGGGGTTAAAAGACAGGTCGCAAGATTTCATTCTACCAAAGTAAATTAATTTAGAAGTGCATATAATACATACTTTTGAAAATTGTACAATGACACTTACATAAATATATATACTAACACATAGAAATCATTATATGTATACTGAATGAGGAATAGGCTCCCATAGAGAGTTCTCTTCCAGCCAATGACACTCACATACATATATATACTAACAAACATAAATCATTATATGTATATTGAATGAGGACTAGGCTCCCAAAGAGAGTTCTCTTCCAGCAAATAAATCATTTGTGAATCTGGAGTTCACTTCCAGCTAAACCTGCATCGAAGATAATCCGCAAAGAGTTAAATCTTTTTTTTTTTTTACATTTTTCCCATTCAAAACGAGCAAGTAACAAGAGGATGGAAGATGAAATATTTTTACTAACTTGTCCAGGAAATGCTTCTGACAAGATCTTGATGGTAGAATTCAACATCCACACCGAATCATCTAACACCAACTGGGGTTTCCCGTTTGCTGCGACTTTCTCTTCTTCGATTTCAGCACAGTTCACCATAATGTGGCCGTTAGGCATCAGTCTGCTAGCTAGATCCAGCCAAATAGGGACCTAAAGGAATATCAAAATACTAAAGACATGAAGTGTCTATATGCAACGAATAATAGTAACAAACAATAACCCTTTATAGCAGCTGATCCAAGACTTTTCCATCAGCGAACAAGTCAACAATGGTCCCTAAATTAACATAAGAATCCAAGAATTTAGACAAGAACTAGAAGAGGCAACATACATTATCTGGAAATTTCACCAGCATATCTTCCCGAAACATCCTGAGAGCATCATCGAAGACTACCGCCTTTTGATGTTGGTTTCTCTAGCTCAGATATGGCTCAAGATAGTCTTTTGCTTTCTCAATCAGGTACTGTCCAACAAGAGTATCAAGAAACCACAGTGAACTCAAGAAACCATTTTGCAAAGAAAGCCGCATTCCTGATTGTGTTATGGTAAGCTTTCATACAATTCCGTCAATCACCCAAGCTTCAAGCTGTACAGAAAGCAACAACTCAAGAACCAATCTTGCCAGCTGTTCAACTACCCTGAAAACAAAAGTAACCATATCATTGAAGATTTCCACAACGGTAAGAGATTCAATGATTGCGCATTCAGCTCGACAGAATAGTGCTCACCAAGCCGTAGATTGCAATGGGGCCATTAGGGATAATAGGCGGCAAACTCGCAAACTCATCCTGCAAAAAGAAAAATGTTGATAGGATTCAACAACAGCACATTAAAATCTTATTGTGCATCTACATTTATCTCCCAAATGAGAAACAAACTAGAAAATTATTTTACCATTGGCTGTGTAAACACATTTAGCAGTAGCACCATTGGTCTTGTTCTTCTTCTTCAACCTTTTGCACCAAAGATGAATCACCAAAGGGTTTCATTTCACTAGAAATCAAACAAAGCTCGTCGTAGATCTCTTCCCATCTAGGATGAGCCTTATCTCCAACGAGAAAAACGTGAAGTTCATCTTTGAGCTCAACCCAACTGCATCCAGGCTCCTTCTTAAGCTTAAAGCCTTTCATACTTCTCCTCATATCCGAAACTTTTCCCCACATTTCTGCATCTGCGTATACATTCGATAGAAGAGTACAAGCTGAAGAATCTTGTGGATCAAATCTCAACAGAGCCGCAGTTGCTTCTTCTGCAATCTCTACATTGTTTCTATGTATCGCGCAGACTCCTAACAACGTTCTCCATATAACATCGTCTCCTTCGAATGGCATCTCTCGTATAAGCTTTAACGCTTCCTTGACTTTTCCACATTTTCCTAAGATATCCACCATGTTCGAGTAATGCGGCAGCTGAGGATCCAAGCCGTAGTCTCTCTTCATCATGTCGAAGTATTCAAGTCCTTTGTCCATTAGACCCATGTGAGCACAGGCTCGGAGTATCGATACGAAAGTCACGTGATTTGGTTTCATGTTTTCGTGTATCATTCTCTCAAACAGCTTCATAGCTTCCTCTCCTTTTCCGTGATGCGCATACCCACAAATCATGGCGTTCCAGGTCACGAAATCTCTTCTCGAGGACTTCTCAAACATCAATCTTGAATCCTTGAGATCTCCACATTTAGAGTACATGTCAACGAGGGTGCTGCAGATATACACATCAGATTGCAATTCTTTCTTGATGACCTGAGCGTGAATCTGTTTGCCTAATCCACCGGAAGCTAGATTCGCACAGGTATCAAGAACCGTTGCATAAGTAAACTTGTCAGGAGTTATGCCCATCTCTATCATCTGTGTAAAAAGCATCTGAGCATCCTCGCTCTGTTCCTTCATTACATACCCAGCAATGATTGAGTTCCATGAAACACACATTTCTTGCAGTCTCTTCTTGTCAAGCTCTTCCATTGTTCCCGGAAACAACCGACTATGTACCTTCTCCGCCTCTTCTATCATTCCACACTTTGAATACATATCGATCAAAGAGCACCCAACAGAGGAATTTGAAGCCATTCCTGATTTGACAACGGCGGAGTGGATCTCCATACCGTAACCCAAAGAACCACCAGCACAAGCTTTCAATACGCTTCCAAAGGTAAACTCATCAGGTTGTATCCTAGAACGGAGCATTAAGAGGAAAAGAGAAAGCGTTTCACATTCTTTTCCGTTCTGCTCATGTGCTGCTATGATCGCATTCCAAGACACAGCATCTCTTCTTTTCATCTCATCGAACACACGAAAGGCTTCAGCCAGAGCTTGGCATTTCCCATACATGTCAATAGCAGCATTTGCAACGCAAACATCTTGTGATAAGTTGCTTTTTACTGCCAAACTGTAAAGCTGAAGCCCCTGTGAAAGACCTTTCACCAAGGCACAAGCCCTGAACACTCCTGATAAACTTATCTCGTCAAAACCAAGACCCGATGACATGAGCCGGTGAAACAACAGTAGAGCTTTGAAACCATGTTCTTCCTGCGAATAACCAGTGATCATTGCGTTATAAGACTGTCGATTAAGATTTTCTGACTTGTCAAACAAAATCTGAGCATCTTGCATATTATCACACTTTGCATACATATCCAGTGTCGCCGTTCTCACTATACCATCTGCCGCAAAATCTGACTTCAAGGCATGAGCATGTAATTGACCACCTAATCTCAATTCAGATAATGCAGCGCATGACCTTAAGATGCTAGCGTAAATCGACTGGCTCACTCCACCACCTACCTTTTGCATCTCCTTGAAAAACATCAAAGCAAGGGACAACAAATTATTCTGAACACAACCCGCGATAATAGCACTCCAAGAGACGGAGTTCTTCTCTGGAATACCACGAAACACTCTAAGCGACTCATCAAATCTCTTGCATTTCGCATACATATCCAACAACGCACTTGCAGCAACCACATCATTATCATAACCCACTCGTATAATAATCCCATGAATCTGCATTCCTAAACTGTGTTCCTCTAAAAAGGAACAAACTTTCAGCATGACGGCAAAAGTTCTACCGTCAAACTCAACACCTGCTCTCCCCATGTCAAGGAAGACCTCAACAGATTTCAAACTCTGACCGTTTTGCAGATACGCGGAAAGCATTGAGTTCCATGACACAACGTCTCTCTCGGGCATCATATCGAAGAAAGAACTCGCTTTAACCATGTCTTTACTTTTCGCGTACCCATTTATCATTGTGTTCCAAGAAACAACATCTCTCAGAGGCATTCTGTCGAATAACATACAAGCAGACACCAAATCTCTAGAGTTTGTGTACATTTGAAGCAGACAATTCAAGACGTACGTAGTGGGTCGAAACCCAGACAATATCATATGAGCATAAGCTTGCTTTCCTAGCTCTAGTGCTCCTTGCTTCGCACATTCCTTGAAAACAAACGAAAAGTTCGTCGTGCTAGTTGATGAGTTCACGTGATTCACAAAATCAGTAAAGTAAGAAGCGATTGGAACTCTTCGGTGTGAGATTACTATGCAATGGAGAGAATGAACGCTTCTGGCAAACGAAAGAAGCTTCATTACTCTGCAAAAAGGATTGATTTTTCAGAAGCAACGCGAAGATTCATAAAATTCGATTTCAGGCGTCAATAACACTAAGACAAAATTTCAGAAGAAGATGGGAAAGACGGAAACGGCTTACCTCCGGCGGTGGGGGTGGTGCAAACGGCGATGGGCTTCGCCGGCTCAGTGTTGGAGAGAGACGGAGACCCGAGAGGGTTTAGGGGGGAGTGAACTTTTCACTTTTTGGGCCTCGAAAATGCATTCCTTTGTATGCACTAAGCCCAATACAATCTCTACAAACAAAAGTTCACCGGGTTGGAGGCAAATGGGAATTTAGGACAGGAGTTTTTGTAGGAACGGGGTCGGGACGAGATTTTGGGAACTAAATAAATGTTATATTTAAAATTTAGGAGGAGACAGAAACAGAACAAAAATTCCAAAAACCTAAATTTTTTTTTCATATAAAATCAAAACATCATTTTGTCCAGCCGATCGAAGAGGCGATTCTCATGAGAGTTTTTTTCTCTTCTCTCTTTTCTTTCTTTCATATCTTTCGAGAGGAAGTTTTTTCTCTCTAATGATCAGAGTTTTTCTGTAAATTGTTAGTTTCCGATTTTGATCGGATAATAAAGCTCTAACTTTGTCTATATTAGTTAGCTTTTTCTCCTCTTCGTTTGGTCTTTTATAGGTTTTGAGGCGGTGGCGAACAGATCCGGTGGTGAGTGTCTAGGATCATCCTCTCTCGGCTAAGAGATTGATCTCTCTTTGAGCCCCCTTTCAAGAGCCATGCATGGCGTTGGGTGGCATGTCTAGGATAAAGGATCAAAAACGATCTGATTTAATCGGAGATTTAAGCATCCAGCAAATTCTAATTTAGGATGAATTAAGCGATAAAAGAACAGCGGTTAGAGAAGGATGCAGATCCATTGGAGTTAACCTATATAGTTATACTCTTTGGATTATCGGTTTCTGGTGCTTTGATCGGCGAAATTGATGAAAAATTCAGGCAAATAAGTTATCAAGCGATTCTCAAAAACAACTGAGGTAATAAATTTAAAAATAAACCAACCAAAACAAATTGAAAAAAAAATAATAAATCATCTATATTTACAAACAAATCTATATTCTCCATTCGTTCGTTGCATATATGAATCCTCATCAGAAAAGAAATTAATCGGACTCTTTGAATAGCCGGTTAAAACTGCTAAACCAGGAATTAAAGGTCCCATCCTAAATTCTCAACCCGGTTCGAACCGGAGAGAAGATTAGCTAATCCGACTCAAACATCAAATCATACATTTATCTCCCAAATGAGAAACAAATAAGAAAATGCTAATTGATTGATGGAAAAATCTAAACATACCCAATAGTAACCAGTCCAATTCTGGCCTCCCTTATTTGATAAAAAAAGCTTTATAAATTGTGAATTTCCCTAGGATATAGTACACAATTTAGAAGCATTTATTACATATTTGATCAAACTTTTTAAAAAGCTTATTTTTCGTGATGGCAGGAAATGTAAATGACACTCACATATTATGTAACTAACACACATAATTCAATATATATATATATATATATATATATATATATATTAATGAGGAATAGGCGAATCTGAATCTTGGTTGCGTCCACCAGCTTGTCCACTAATTGATTTTCCTATATCAATGTGATCCATCAATTTTCTTCCTGCAATATTTGTATTATAAACTGAAGTTATATGCAATTCAATTAACCACAAAAAAAAAAAGAACAAGACGTTATTACGTTTTAAGAAGAGTTTACTTGTAGTTTTTTTTTTTTTTTGCAACTGATAAGTGATAATTGATATAACCGTTTTTTATAGATTATAAAGTGTGTGAAAAAAACTCATATTTCTAACATCAAACGTCACACAACATGAGAGAGATAGATCATCCACCTATTGTTTTGATAAATTTTGCACAAAGATTAGGTACGTATATTGGAGATGAAAAACCTATTTGAAACATTTGAATAAATTAAAACTTTTTATTAGTATTATGTTCGAAGTTTGACCGTGGAATTTCCTAAAACGCAGACTTCTGAACCATTAGACACCTAGGATCGAACTACGTACTTGAGAATTAAAAACTATGCTTTAACCAAAAAGAATTAAAAACTATGATTAATTATTGGTTTCGTAGAAAATACACAATTATATAGGTTCGAACCACTGGAAAGAGTTGATGATTGAAACTAAACTATGCAACCATTTGCCCTATGTACTCATCAATCTCTACGTACAAATTTGTAATTCGATGTTCATATAAAAATACTAAGTCAGCAGAACATTATTACAGACGAATATGCAAATTTGAAATTTTTACTATAAGAGGAGACAGATAATATTATATGAAATTAATTTAAGAGGAAACATATATATAATATTATAGTGTTACCAATATGATCACCATCTTGTCTCTTTGGTGGATATCCTGGCCTTGTTGGTATGTGTTGATAATAATCTAACATTCTCCTCCCTTCACATTATTAACATTCTACTTCAATTATACACTCCACAACAACATAAAATAAAATTCTGGATGAAGTTTTTGATAGTCGAAAACGATGACTATTGTCTATTTTTACTTCTTATTTTGGCTAAAACCCCATTGGTCTTAATTATACTCTTATTCAAAGAGAGAGAATGACAAAACGAACACTGTAAGTTGATTTGAGTATATAAGTAGTAGCCTAAAACCATTTACAGCTTGAAGTTAAATTTAGGAGTCCAATTTTTTTAACAAGTCTATGAATTGTTATTAGAATGGACCTTTGATTGTTTCTCTGTGTGTCTTAATTATAAAATAAAAATAGGTATCAATATATATATATATATATATATATATTTTTTTTTTTTAACAGATCAATTAATCATATTGTAAGTTTTATATTTTGTGAACACACGAATACGAGATAAATATTTACATTTTTGAACTTATACAATACCTAGATTCATGTGAGTAGATTATGTATGTGTTTATTGAAACACTAACCAGTAATTGAATGAGAAGGTAGTGCTGATTCGGTAAGGCAAGGGAAGACGCAAAGGAGCAGAAGCACAAAGAGTACTTGAGTTATCTGTGAAGAACCCATCTCTCTATCTCGTTCTCTTTCTCTTTGGCTGATTGATTTATTTATATATCTGGATGGCGAGGTCAAACTAAAAATTAAATAAAAAAAACAGATCTACAGAAAAATCCAAAAACAAAACAAAAAAATGAATTTTCTACTCCACTATACTTTAATTATTGTTCCTCTTGTATCTCCGTGACCGTTTCTTGTCGCCAATCGCCATCATTGAATGAAATATAGATAGATAGGATTGAATGACTCACACAGGAAAAATAAATATTTTTGAAACCTGATATTAATCGACTTTGAATTATTAAGACAAGTGGAGACATTTCATGTTTAAAGCTACACCAAACGATCTGCGTAATGTCTCATATTCTAAAGCAATTGCTGATGCCTGTGAGTAAATCTTTTAAAGCAAATTATCTAATTACATATCCAAAAAAATTCCTATAACTTTGATAAATTGATGAGAGTAAAACACATGTGTTTAGTTTAAAGTTATTATTGATTAAACTTCATATAACTAATCGTATAAGTTATATTTTCTTAGAGATAAGCTAGACATCAGTTTAGAAGTCAAGCGAAAACTGTAGATCTAATTAAAACTGCGAAACCAGAATTTTACAAAACAACATGCTCACCTAGTCACCTTTCATCTGCTATAACTTTTGATTCCAAACTTCAAACCGAATAATTCTTCTTGTTTATGAAAGTAGACTAGAACAGTTTCGCATGTGACATTGGATTTTTGGTCCATCAAAACATTGCTAAACATTCTAGAAAAATAGAAAACACTTACCTCCATGAAAGATGGCGAATTCTGAAAGCAAAAACCCTTAAATTAATTTTCCTTTATAGGGTTTTGGTTTTATCAATATGGCCATTAGAAAATATCATTCCGATAGAATAATATAATAAAATCAACAAGCAAAGGCGGTAGAAACATTGGAATCTCAGATCAACGTGGCGAGGATTACGTGCCTTGACCACAAGATATTGGTCACGATTGTTGGACGACCTCAAAGGTTTCATGTCGAGACAAGTCGTGACACATGATTTGCATCTTTCTATGAATCTTGTTGGTTTTGATCAAGAGCTACCGAAGAATTACTTTTTGTTATACAAGGTTTTGCTCAAACCACTCGATACATGAGCTTATTACAAAAAAGTGAAACATATATCGTACATTAAATTCGAGTCTTTTAAAATCCATACTGGAAAACACAAACTAAAATATAACATTCATATCTGTATAGTTTTTGTTTTTTTTTTCCAACGCCTCATGGCTACCAATTACTGGAAAATGCAAAAATTTGGGAGATGAAAGCGCTCGATCAATGTGGCCACCACCTTGTTCACTATTTGAAGGTCCATTAAATATTTCTCCACCTGGCTTATAATAAGTCATCAATAACCCTACCCAAAAAGAAAAAAAAATTTACATCAAATTCAAAGCTAACGATGTATAATAGGTGAATATTAAAGAAATTGATAGTTATATCTCTTAATTGAGGATATGAATATTATGAATACCTTTCCCACCTGGTTCACTTTTTGATGGTGGCGTTTCTATGTAAGTCTTCGGACTATACGTAATCATTCGCCTGCCTTCGTTAACCAACAATTTTTTTTCTTGTAAATAGATTATAATGCAAACATAACAAACCTAACGATATGCCTTTCTTTATATTTAAGGCTATAGAAGGGTGTCTAATCTATACTATTAAAAGAGAATGATGTTTTGTGTCTAAACAGATTTTTTACTTGGTTTTTTACTATTCTGTTTTTGGATAACTATTCTGTTGCCAAACAATTATGATTTTAATTTATATTTACCAAATAAGTTAATTTAGTATAATATTAATAAAATAATATATTTTAATTTCAATTTTAATATAAATCCGAAAATTTAGTTTTTATTTTAGATTTGTAATAAATTTCCTTATATATAGATTATATTATCAAAAATTATAAAATAAATTATTATTATATCTTTACAAAAATAATAACCCAAATAATAATTTAGATTTAATTTAAATATTTAAATTTAAATAATATTTTCAATGACAGAAATGAAAATAATACATTATTATATTTTTTATTAAATAAATTTTAAATTTAAATATTTAAAATATACAAATAATATGAACGGACATGTTAAATATTTTAATAATCTTAATTTTTTAAATTAATATAAATGATTATGTTATAATAATATTTTTTAATTGTGATATATTTCAAATTAATATGAACAGACGGGTTAGAGTAATGTTTTTCTAATCGCGGTCATATATATATAATACTAGAAAAGATAAATCAATAGAAACAAATTATGTTTAAACAGAATTTTTTATTAATTATTAGAAAATTTATATATAAACAAAAACAAATATTATATTACATAAATAAATAAAAAAAGTTTCCATGCGGACTTGATAACTAGTTCACCTATATATAGTTATGTGTTTGTGTACTGTGACACTAACCGGTGACTGAAAGTGGTTTAGGATGAGAAGGAAGAGCAGATTCGGTACGGTAAATGAGGGTGCAAAGGAGAAGAACCACAATGAGAACTGGACCTATTTTTGTAAAAATGTTCTTTCCCATCTCTCTCCGCCTCTCTCTGACACAAGTCTTTGAGTTTGGGTTTCTTTTATCTCCGTTTTGACTCAAAGCTTTGAGTAATATAGGCCACAAATGTTTATAATTAAAAAACAATATGTGTGATAGCAAATGTGCATGGTTATTGTAAGTGGCGGATCTAAAACTTATTTTTACTGGTTTATACTATCAAATTCTAACAATATACCTTAAATACATCAAATATATATATAATCAGAAATATTTTTCAATTATATGCTTTCTTCTTTTTATAATTACTCGGTTATAAGAAATTTAGTCCAATGAAAAGCTTGTATTCAATAGAATTAAATTAAACAAAATATCAAAAACATGGAAATAAATACATAATGATTTAATAGTAAATAGAAAATTAAGGTAAAAGGCTCAAATTTGGGAAAAGTAAGGAAAGAAAAATCTGAAGAAGATGGATATTTTATGTGGTATTTTTAATTGAGGACTGAGACATATCAAATAATTTACTCAATCTAACCAATATTTAATCAGACATTTTCTTATACGATTTAATAAATTAACTGGGGGAAAGTGACCCCTACCTTGCACATAGATCCGCCCCTTATTGTAAAACAAGCGAAATAACTAGAAGGAACGAATGAATGGTGATGTAAAATATACTAATTATATAATACTATATATTATAAAAAAATTGTATAATAATAAGTAATTTTTATATGAGGACGATGGATGGTAAAGTGACTAAGATTATGAACGATAAGGAATGTGAACAAGGGATGAGGTTTGCTATTAGAGAAGGTTGGTGCGGGAGTGATACATTCTATCATCGAATGAGGATCTTCATTAGCGGGTTAAAGCGTTTTGAGCTTTTTTTTGAAAGAATTAAAAATATAAGACAAAAAAGTTAAACTATTGTCCCCTTAATACTTATATAAAAAATTTTCTCTTTTTAAGATTTCTATAAATATTTTAACCTCTTTTACCCCTTTAATTTAAATTTAACAATAAAAATATAAAATTTAGAATACAAAATTTATATATATTTCCTCTGTTCAGAATTATTTGATGTTTTAGAAGGTTTTTTTTGTTCAGAATTATTTGATGTTCTCACTTTTCAATGCAAAATTTAATGAATTTTTATAGTTTTTGACCTTTTATATTCTGCAGATTGTCTTATTATTGGCTGAATGATATTTAAATGAATTATAAATAATATTTTTAGTATAGAAAAAATAAAAATTAAATGAATCCTTAAACTGTGTGCAAAAATCTTAAACATTAAATAATTCTCAACAGAGGGAGTATTAAATTAAATTATTAAAAAGTAAAAAAAATATTTACACTTACCCTTATCCTTTGTAGAAGCTGCCTCCTACCACCATCATCTTTTTCATCGTGATAAAAAAAAAAGTCACCAATTCTGTCCGCCGAAACTTCTTCTCTATCTCCGGTACGTATAAATAAACCGCCGTCCTTCTCTTCTCTTGTCTGCTTACTCCGTATTTGCAATTTCGTTTCAATAAATTGTGATGTTAGGGTTTGTTTAATCCCAAATCGATTTGGGTTTTCTGTGTGTAGGGATAGTGATTTTCGGGCTTAGAGAACTCCATCGCTGATGTCTCATCTGATAATCTGAAGGTAATGTGTTGATTGACAGGGTTCTATTGCTCATAAATTGCAGAATCTAAATTTCGAAATTGTTTAAAATTTGTTTTCTTCTTCTATTTGTTAGCTTCCCATGATTTGTTGTGAATCAGTTTCGACTTTTACATGAGAGATTTTGTAGTTGTGGAATCCTTGAACTGAATACTTTTTTCTTTTCTCTGCTGCAATAGCTTCTAAGGCGAGTTCTGTTTGGTTTGATTGTAGACTTATGTTTTAATGATAAGCTGTAGGTAATTGAATTGAGTTTTAAGAGTGGTCGAACTTTGAATCCATCTCGTTTTTGGATCAGTATTGGCTTGTGGTTATTAATTACAGCTAGAGGAATACTGTCACAAAAGATTTATACTCTGGTGATTGATAATACAAAAACGATAATTTGGACATTGTGCTTTGTTAAGGAGTAAGATGTGGGTCAATGTGTATACACTAGACAAAATGTGTTTCCAAAAGCATAACAATAAATGGAAGAGAACTGAAATTGGTGAGAGTAGCCAAAGAGTGTCATCATCATCATCATCATCATCATCTTCATCGTCTTCATCATCATCGTCATCTTCACTAAGTGAAAGCCGATTTATTTGTAACACTAACTGTTACTCCAGCCAGTTTCAAACATTGTAGGCTTGTAAGTTAAAGCAACTCTCTTGGACTATTTTTGTCCCCTGTTTTTGGTTATTGATACTTTGTGAAGTGCACGTAGTATAAGCTTATTGTCTCCTTTTGTGCAGTATCTTCCAAAGAGCTTCACTAGAAATAATGGAATGGAAAATGCAGAAGGAAGGTTTTACTGTTGGACAAGCATGGAGTAGAGTGGCCAGTGAATTTAGTGATGTCAAAAGGAGATAGAAGGATGCGCCTGGGTTCAGAGTTAAAAGAATTCTTAAAGGCTATTGACGTTAAGGCATACAAATCTTTTGTGTTGGAGTTGGTTTGGGAAGATACAACAACTCCTCCTATGCTCAAGTTCTGCTCCAAGGTCAAGACCTGACTCTAATTTGCATCCACATTGTTAACTAGTACGACCTGTTTTAGTGACCTCATAACCTATGTTGTATGATCCAGTGTCCAGTAATGAACTGTAGTTCGGTAAGAGTCAATATCTCTTTTGGAAAACAAAATATCTACTTTGATGATTCCGTCTTATGAATGGCAAACTATTTGGGAATTCACCAGTCAGGAAATAACATCTTAATTTCTATATATTATCAACCTTTTGTACCATATAAGTTTTTGTGGAATATTATCTGCATTGTTATTGTAAGCTACAATCTACTGTGATTGCCAAATGTTGTAACATTCCACATCATTGAGCGTCGATCATATCGGTGTCTTTATGTCTCATCAGAGGATTTTGTACAAACCGATGGAGTTGAATCTGTAGGGTCTGAACAAGAATCGACAGCCTGGTTTTTTACCTCTGGATCGCAGTTCCCATTTGCTGCATCCTCTTGATGATCTGTTACAGAGTCATCGATTGAAGGGTTTAAGCCGGAATCCAATGTATCAACCCTTTCTACCTCTTTCAAACATTCAGAGGTCATTACAGATGGTGATGATGACAATGACGAAGATGATGCTGATGACCGTGATTCTTGTTCACATTCAGGGTCTTCAATGGTCGTATGGCTGCTACTTCTGCTGTCAATAGCTCCTTCCATTGAACTCTCAACAATCTCTTTTTGGCAAGATTTCGCGTCCAATGTGTCTGTTATCTTCTCGTCTTGAACTTCTGATCTCAGACTCGCACACAATGATGATGACCGAGCTTGAATCCTGCATGGCATCAGAAACAAATAAATACATAACTCACGAGGTCCATGAAAGGATGGTTAATATTTTCATCCAGTACAATCAATTTAGTCAACTCTTAATGATGAAAACGTGAAAGTTTGTAGGTTGAAGGAGGAGAAAAAACGCTAAATTGAGGAGGAGAAGTAAAAAAATGGCGACAGAATTCTGTAAATTGAAAAAAAAGATTTAAAAATTAATTAAGAAATTAAATATTATGAAAAGGAAAGTAATATATTCTCTAGATCTGCTCATAGATTTTCGGAAATTCATTTAACTGAATTGTAGAATATGTATTCTATAATTGTAGAATAAAAGGTTTCCGTAGAAATGAAATTCTACTAAGTTTGTAGAACAAAGAGTTTCCGTAGAAACCCAATTCTACTAAGATGTGAATTATAGAAATATAATTCTACTAAACTGTAGAACAATGATAAATTTATAGAATATGGTTTCATATCTTTATAGAACATAGAAGAAATGTAGAAAACTAATTCTATATTTTTAGTAGAAAACTAATGAAATAGTAGAAAGCCTATTCTATAATTTATAGATTTATACAATGCATTTTCTACTAATTCGGAAAATATTTGTAAAATAAATGTTTAAAATTTTTGATAAAAATTATTATGTTACGGAAAGTCTTTGTAATTTTCTTTTTGATTTTTCCAAAATTTTTTAGACTATAAAACTATTTTTTTTAATTTTTGAAATCCTATAAAATGGTATTTATGTCCAAAAGTGGCCAAATTTGAAAAAATCTCAAGGGGACAATAATACAGTTTTTTTGTCCTATAAATATAATGGCCCCTTTTTTTTTGGGGGTTCCTCTCATGATTCAGAAACTCATGAAATTTGGTTTGCCAATTGCAACTAGTTTTCCTTTTCCTATTTTTTGCTTTTTTCTATTAGAACTCGGAATCAAAATGTCCTATATTCTCCGGTTTCAATTTGAATTCAAACCTCACGTTTATTCTTTGTGTAACATCCCGATTTCCGTATATATAAAAAAGATTATAAAAATTGATTTGGCTATCTATGTCAACAAAGTGCACTTATCTTTTCCGGTCAAGTGTGCTGAGAGAACTCCAGAATTAAGCGTGCTGATGCCTGTAATCTCAGGATGAATGACCTACCGGGAAGTGCTCCACGGTACTGTGTAAGTGAGGACAAAGCACGTGGAAAGATCATGTGGTTGATTGCAGGGACAGTAGACAAGTCTTACAAGCTTTCCGGACTAACGACCCCGACCGTCGGACAGTGGTGGGCCAACGGGCCTAGAAAGGGCGTTGAGACAACGGGCCTAGAGAGAGGATGTTGGGCCCACGTGCCTAGAGAGGGCGTTGAGCTCACTGGGAGAGGCGGTTGGGGGGCGTTAGGATTGATATCGCCGGTCTGCGTCTGGTTCCCAAAGGGAAGGCGAGATCGGGATGTTACATGTGGTATCAGAGCCGATACCCGACCACATGTGTGGAGTCATGTGGACTCACACCGTCTAGGGTGAACGATCCTGGTGCAAGCACTGTGTGAGTGGAGGGAGAATTCGGGGACGAATTCCTTGGAATTCGGGGAGAATTGTAACATCCCGATTTCCGTATATATGGAAAGGATTATAAGAATTGATTTGGCTACCTATGTCAACAAAGTGCACTTATCTTTTCCGGTCAAGTGTGCTGAGAAAACTCCAGAGTTAAGCGTGTTGATGCCTGAATAATCTCAGGATGGGTGACCTATCGGGAAGTGCTCCGCGGTACCGTGTAAGTGAGGAAAAAGCACGGGGAAAGATCATGTGGTTGATTGCAGGGACAGTAGACAAGTCTTACAAGCTTTCCGGACTAACGACTCCCGACTGTCGGACAGTGGTGGGCCAACGAGCCTAGAGAGGGCGTTGGGCCAACGGGCCTAGAGAGAGGACGTTGGGTCCACGTGCCTATAGAGGGCGTTGGGCTCACTGGGAGGGGCGGTTGGGGGACATTGGGCTAACGAGTCTAGAGAGAGGACGTTGGGCCCACGTGCCTAGAGAAAGCGTTGGGCTCACTGGGAGGGACGGTTGGGGGGCGTTAGGATTGATATCGCCGGTCTGCATCTGGTTCCGAAAGAAAAGGCAGGATCGGGATGTCACACTTTGTATGTTGGAGTTAAAACACAGGTTGCAAGATTTCATTCCCCAAAAATTACATAATTTAGAAGTGCATATAATTATAATTGATCAAAAGTTAGAGAAGCCTTATTTGGGATGGCAGAAATTGTAAATGACACATTGACTCACAAATTTATATATAGCTTACAGCACATATATCCATACTATTAGTTGGGAATAGGCGAATCCGAATCTTGGTTGCATCCGCCAGCTTGTCCACTAATTGATTTTCCTATATCAATGTGATCCATCAACCTTCTCCCTGCAATTTAAATTTTAAATTGAAGTTATATGCATTTCATTGACAAAAAAAACTATAACAGAAAAGACGTTATTTTACGTTTAACTTTCAGGCTTATTTATTCCAACTAATAATTAATATAAGTGTTAGATGAGATTGGCACACATAAAAAAAAATCTGTTAGATCTAACAGATGACGTTCCTCCTGGCCCTCACCCATAGCCCGATTATCATCCTAACAAAGTCAGGACAAATGTGGGGAAAACATTTTTCAGAAGGATGATCACACTACAAGAAAAAAAACTGATTCCGATGAATACAGGTTGTCTGAATCATCTGGTTGGAAAAAAAATCTGTCAGATTCCCAAAGATGGTGATTTTTGAGGAACTAATATTCCTGACGGATTAGTATATCGAAGAACTCTCGATCATTTTTATTTTTTTTCGGAGGACAAGTTTTTCTGACGGAATACCAATGAAAATGTTGCCGGACAATTCTCAAGAGATATCCGACAGCATATATATTTAGACAAATTATCATTTGATATTTTACGATCGATTTCTGACAATCCAGATATTAAAATAAAAAATAAATTCTTAAAATTTGAAATCCAGACAGATTTCTGACCAGACTTGTTTTTATATTTCCAATCGATTTCCGACCATATTTAAATTAAAATAAAAAACAATTTCAGTAATTTTCAAAATTATAATTAAAAAATATAAAAATTTAAATTTAATTGAAAATCAAATTTTATAAATAAAACTAAAATATTTTAAAAGAATAATTATCTAAATTACAAAAATAGAAATTAACTTTCGTATTCCAAATTTTCTGTTCCCGAACTTCGGGTTCCCATTCGTGGGAAATCAAGGAACGTTGCCTTCATCCAACTCACCATGGTTGTGACTTTCGATTTGGTCATAGTAAGCTCCTTTTGCGTAGCGTTTAGCTTCAGCTTCAAAGCTGCTGCTTTTGCCTTGAGCTATTTGTTTTGCTCGACAAGATCTTCGAGAAAAGCAGAACAAATCAAAGACTCCTCAGTATATAAAACTGTACCCAAACTATGTCGACGTCTTTTATTGACAGGAATTCCTGCACAAATAAAATAATAAGTTTTTAAATAGCAAAATTATAAAGGGAAAAACTAATTAAATGTAACTAACCAAAAAAAATTATCTTGCAAATCTGACGTTGATTTCCTCATGCCACAAAATAATAGGGGAAGAAGAGTCGCCTTGTGACTGTTGGCTGAGGTCGTCCTTTTTCTTCACCTTCTCGTAAATTTCACCAATGAGAGGATCCTGAATCACTCTGGTCCCTTTGTTCGTGTGTACATCTCCCATCAACTCAAAATGATTTGGACGCTTTCTTCTAGCTGGTTTGTCTATTAAAAAGAAAAATAATTAAATATTAATAATATAAATAAAATTGATCAGATTTCCAACGAATAGAAAAATATAAAAAATATTAACGGATATATTTTGTCGGAAATCGTTCAGAAATCTGATTAAGTTTTCAACCAATTTTTGACAACCTATTAAAAATAGATAAAAAATATTTTTAAAAATCGACCATTTATTATATTGGTCGGGAATCAGTCGAGTTTTCCGAGTATTGATATATGGTCGGAATTTGTGGGAATTTCGTCTGCGATACCGTCAAAAATTTCTAACCGATTGTTGGTCATCGAAAATTCTATCTGGAATTGTCTTGTTTTCTTGTAGTGTCACCTCGACTAAAGCTTGGAATCGCGAAAGTAAATCCCCATAACTCAAAATAAGTCGTGTAGGCACAACACCATCTGTGTGGAAACATCTCTCTTGACTCTCATTCCGATGGAAGATCTGCCAAGAGGGAATCATTCTAGTAACTTTTTAAAAAATTAGAGTCATTTTAGATAATTTCTCAATTAAAAATTTAAAATTTAAAGTTTCTATTTGTGTTTTAACGCTCTATTTATATTGGGGCCGACAGTTTTAGGGTGGCAAAACATATGTGATAGGTTATAAGACATAGCAGATACTCTTGCAAATTGAAAATCAGACATCAGCATCATGAACCACGGTCTTGTCCCTAAGAGCAGTCCCTACTACCATTTGATTTACTCAAACAAAGTTTACCTCACTTGTTTTCAAAATCGGAGATCGAGATCTCCACTCTGTTTTTGAAATATAATTTTATGTTTTTCTAAAAATTTCAGTTAACATACTTAATTAGATTGAATCACTAGCGGATCAAGTCCCTTAGGCAACCAAAAAATAAACAAACGGAAAATGTCCTTTTTTGTTAGACCAAGGGGACAAGTCTTGTGAGCGACTACCCTAATATAAAATGGATATAAAATTCAAGTCCTTATTAAACACTTCATTAACTTTGGCACGAAACATAATGGTGAATGGTTAGTGATTACTTCTCAGATCTAAAATTATTATTCTTTACGTTTCGAATTAAATTTTTATTGATACAATAATGTAACAACCATTAGTAGACCATTCAAACTCTATTAGAAAAAGAATAGTCGTTGCCATGTAAATCTTGTTTCGTTGATTTTAGTACTATATAAAATGGTGGATGGTTAGTGGTCTTAGATCCAAAGTTTATTTTAATATTATGCCACCAATATATAATTTAATAAATAATTGATCACTGGAAAAGTGATTATTGACTTTTTGTTTCAACGACTAATTAATTCAATATGACCATTCTCTTTTATATTCAGATATCATACAAAAGTTGGAATTGAGATTAGAGAAAGTTAAGCTCGAAATTTTACAGAAAAATAGCATACAGGTTGAAGATTATATCCAATCTATTTTTTGTTTCTTCTTTTTCTTTTCCTTCAAGCCATGGACCCTCTGAAAGTGGAAATACCCTTCCACGAGCATCCTTTGACCCTTGTGAAAATGGAGTCGGAGTGTAAATGGTGCAGACTCACATTTAAAGGTGTAATTGATGGCTACCAGTGCGATGAATGTATTTATGGTTTATTCCACAAGTCATGCGCCAAGAATGCAAACAATATCGTCCACCCTTCACAAAAATGTAGCAACACTCTTTATCTTACAATCCATTTTATGGGAGTAGAGAGATGTGCTTTATGTAGAGGGAAGATCCAGGGTGGCATGTTTTATGTATGTAACGACTGTGCTTTAGTTCCTAAAAGAAGATTTCGTTCTTCATCATTCCATTTCTATTGTGCGAAGTACCCACCACCGAAGGTTATTGATGTTCCTCAGCACCATCACCATAAACTCGAGCTAGAGATGACGCAGAGCTGCTTCACATGTGCTGCTTGCAGAAAGGATGGTGATGGATATCCCTACAAGTGTTATGAATGTGATTTGACATTCCATGTGGATTGCGAAAGGCATGGGGCAGAGATAAGGCACGCTTCCCACTCCTTGCACCCTCTAAAACTCTTCAAAGGTGAACCACCCGCTTATACTGATGGAAAATGTCGTTTGTGTGGAGAAAGGCTTGTCAATTCTGAAGTCTTTTATCATTGTTCCATTTGTAACTTTAGTCTGGATCTGCAATGTGTCCATCATCCACCGCCATTACATCTTCAAGACCTAAACACCCATGACCATAAACTCACCCTCATGCCAAAATCCATCTCTTTCACTTGCACCATTTGCGGGTTGAATGGAGATCGAAGCCCGTATGTCTGTCTTCCATGCGATTTCACTGCCCACAATGATTGCTCAGGATTCCCACTGGTTATCAACATCAATCGTCATGATCATCGCGTTTCTCGCACTTCTCTTCTTGGTGTCGTGAATGCAGTATGCGGAGTTTGTCAAAAGAAAATGGATTGGAGTTGTGGAGGTTATTCCTGTACGAGGTGCCCTGGTTCTGTGTATCATACCAAATGCTCTATAAGAAAAGATGTATCTGACGGAAAAGAAATGAAAGATGAACCAGAAGAAGATGAAGCTATTGAACCATTCAAGGTGATTGATGAAAATACCATACAACATAATCTCCATAAAGAACATAATCTAAGACTCGACAAGTCTGGTATCTTTATTGAGGAGAGAAGTTGTGAGGCATGCACTTATCCTATCTATCACCTTTCTTTCTACTACTGTGAAAGCTGTAGTTTCATTCTCCATGAAAGCTGCGCTAATCTGCCTATGCGAAAACGTCATGTGGTAAGCAATGAACAGTATACATTTAAAGCTAGACAAACTAGGTTTTTTGACTGTGATGCTTGTGGAATACTACATAATGGTTTTGGTTACTATGCTGGAAAGAGTGTATTAGATGTGCGATGTGCTTCAGTTATTGAGCCATTTGTGCATCAAAGTCATCCTCATCCCTTATTTTACACATCACCACGGGGGATTTGCAGTGCTTGCAACCAAGAGGCACATCATGTGCTCAGATGCGTGGAAGATGATTGTGGATACGTACTAGACTTCAAATGCGCTCTTTTACCATATGAGGTCAAGCATAGGGTCGATGAGCACTTTCTCTCTTTAAAGTACGGTGAAAACGCAAGTGGTAAATATTGGTGTGATATTTGCGAGAAAGAAACAGATCCAAAAACATGGTTTTACACCTCTAAGGATTGTGAGCTTACCCTGCATACGGATTGTGTGCTTGGCGGTTCTCCAGGTCTCCTGCCAGGATACACAGAGTGGGGCTCTTACCATGATGGGATTAGTACATATTATAAGGTTGTTCGTAACAATAGTATGTCTCGACCACTTTGCAATCAATGCAAGTCTCGTTGCATATCTCCTGTCATCTTGGAAGTATCGAGCAAAAGTTGCAACCCTGAAGAATATTATTGTGATGTTAGTTGTTTCGACCTGAAATATCCTGATTGATTTAGGTAATATTTGGTTATATAACTTCCTAATTTTGTTATATATCGAGGTGTTTTTTTTTTCTTCCATTTTTTCTTATTTATTTGATGAATGACCTTGACATTATGATGTATTTGAATGTACCCATGTTTGCTCTTGTATTATTTTACGCTTATGGTTTCGAATAAGCTCGAAATTAATAATGAAATTATGAGTTAATTTGCTATAAAAAGACAAAAAGATACATATGAATAATATTTATTTACAAAACTTTCATACTACGTCGTTTTAATCGTCAGCTACACTCACTAAAGCCATTGTGATTCACTTTCTCATTGAAAAATTAAAAATCATGTTTGATAAATTTTAGAGGAAACTTAGAAATATAAACAGGTTTTCTCAATTTTATTGAATAACCCATAGGCTTTTTTATACAAAGGTATAACTTGTATAACAAATTCTTTACATATTTCATAATAATTTCTTTGGTTTTTTAAAGCTCATTTCCAACTTTCTATTAGTATAATATTATCTGTTTTGAATTCAAGTGACAATGCTGACAGAATTGTGTTTAATTTTCTTTTCAAATGGCCTCTTACTAATTAGTATTGGACATTACTTATATATAGTAGATATTAAAATTTAATCCACACTACGTATGAGTTAAAAAAATTTCTGTATGTAAATTATTTGTTTTATATTCTCTCTATTAGTTGTTGTTTTTTTTTTTCAAGAAAATTAGAGAGAGAGAAAAACTTAAATGGATACCAAGATCAAGATGGTTTCGATTGATATAATGAAATGGGAATAAGAAAGTTACATTAAGTGGCAACTCCCAAAACTACATCTCTTTAAGTCATTATACACATATCACTATCTTACAAGAAATTCTTAGTTATACGAGCTCTCGGTTTCTATGTGACAATATATCAGGCTTGTGTTATGTGTTCTAATATCTCTTACCTATATACATACTTTTATTGGAAATACCGTAAAATGTTAAACATATCTTATATATAAAACTTGGCCAACTTTTTCTAGCTGTTTGCCACATCAGCATTGGAGAAAATACCACTTATCTATTTAAAATCTTAATTAAATAACAATTAATCACATTTAAAAAAAACATTAAAACACATTAATAAATATTAATATGTATATGAAAAAATTATTTAAATAAATAAAATTAAAATTTATTTTAAATATATTAAAACTTATAAATATTATATAATACAATAGTTTTTAAATGCACCATTCTATGTCCTTTTTCCAAGTGACTTAAACTACATTTTTAAACTGAAAATATAATTAAATTTTAATGTATGTGAAAAAAAAATATGAGACTGAATAAGTTAAGAAATTTAAAATAATCTTATATAAAACTCTAAGTAATAAAATTATAAGACTAAATACTTAATAAACGATTAAAAAGATAAAAAATATTTTAAAAATAATAGTAAAAAGAAGAGTGGATACATCAAAATGTCATACAAAGTTTTTTAAAAATTTTTTAAAAAATAGAATCAATAAAATATATATAACCAAAAAATTTCAAAATGGTAAATTTTTGTATGAGCTATTACGTTTTCATACATAAATTAAAATAGTAGATATTGAGTCCTTCATTACCGTAAAAGAAAAATCGGATTATTTGGCACAGGTGGAAGAGATTATAAATAATGTATCATCTAGAAGAAATCAAAGAAAATATAAATATTTTAAACAAAAAATATAATGATGGTAAAATGAAAACAAATTTTAAAAATGTATTATTTAAAATATAAATTAAAATAAGATCCGCGCGTATGCGCGGATTCTCTCATATTTCTCTCTTAAAGATCTGAGAGAAGTAGAAAAATCCCGCATATTGCTGTGATGGCGAAATATGAGGTTAAGAAACCAATATATGAGATTTCATTATTTTAAACATGGAAATATCAGATAACTAAAAAAAAAATATTCACATAACTTGAAAAAGTAAGCAGAAAAAAATAAATATGATATGTAATGAAAAATGGAACTTGGTGAAACTGATGAAAACTAGTCGGTGGGAGGATCATTCGCCGTCATCAGGTCCACGACCTCGTTTACTTTTCGATGGTTTAACTGGCCCCGGCACATTTTGATTAGAATAATAACCCATCATTCGCCTTCCTGTCATTTTTTTTTAAAGTAGTTAGTTAGAGTAAATTAGAAATTAGTAATATTTATTTAAATGTACACATGTACAAAAAAATACCTAGAAAGATATATGACATTAGTAATTTTAAGGGATAGAAAGACAAAAAATGTTATGTACTAAAATCTAGACTGATTTGCATATATGTAGTGATATACAATCTCGGAATTAGCCAACGTAGTCAAACCTCCATTGATTGAGTTATAATCAATTTCTCACTAATTTGATTTTTTTTTTTTTGTCAATGGGGTCCATTAGACGTTTGTCAACCCTTTGCGAAAAAAGTGGTGGCAAATTCTGATGAGAAAAAGCCATGTACTTATAACTTCTTAACTAAAAGTATTTCCGCCAATTTGATTTGATTTTGTCTCTTTTTGTTTATTTGTGCTAAAATCCAGTTTTAATCGTAGATCTTTGAGGTGGACCAGATTCGGATCCAAGATACAACTAGCAGAATCTGGATACATAGCTTTCGGATATCCAGACTTTATATATTTTCCACTCTTTAGATATTTTCCACTCTTATGTCTAACTCATCTACATTTCTAAGTAGAATAGCACATAGAAAAACAACTTTTAAACAATTTATATGTATTTTTATTATAAAAACAAATGATAAATGATATAAAATATTAACCCTACTTGTTTTTTTTTTTTGTTTAATTGACTCTACTTCTTTAACAAATTACTGATGAAAAAAATAATTTAGGATTCGAGATCCGATCTCAGATCCAATCTTATCAATTACAGTATAATATCTCTCTAATATTTGAATACATGACTTTTTACGTGAAACCTATCTATTTGATGTTCATCAATCTGAATTCGAGGTTTTTATTTAGTTGAATGTGCAAATATATTAAATATGTTTGGCATATGGAAATCAGGCCCGACTCAAGTATTCTCTATGAGCCTCGTTGACTTAAAAAATGGTGGAAAGCCTTTGTATATCTAAATAAATACAGACACCTTTCTTTGTCTCTGTGTTAATCAATGATAGACACACACAATACAAACTATTAATATATATAGAAAATATTATTTTAGATATTGCTGCATTGAAAAGAAAATAAAAACGTTAAAACATATTATATTATGAATATATATATATATATATATAATACATGATATAAAAACAAACAAAAAAGACATACATGATACATAATTGATGAAACTCTTTCCTTTGACTTGGGTATAGCTTCGACCTAGTGGTTGCAACCACCACCTTGGCTACTGCTTGATCCTTTTACACCCGTTCCACTCATCAATCTCCTCCGTATATTATAATATAAATTCAATTGAAAAACGAAAAAAGAAATCAACATATTTTATGTTTAGAAAAAAACTGATTGATAACTTTTTGTTTTTTTTTTTGAATGAATGTTAAATTTATTCGAACAAAAAAAAAACAGCGTTTCTACATCATCGTGCGAGCGTTTTTGCTACTTTGAAAAGAACTACAACATCACATAAAACTTATTCTAATGCAGAGTATGGACTGCAAACCAATATTGCAATCCTTCTTCCAACCTTTTGTCACCCATGGTTCGAATATTACTGAAGCAGTTTCGCATTTCTTTGTCAATAATCTGGTTCAGGCTTTGCTCTGTTACAGGAGCATTACCATGTCGTCTTGAATTCCTCTCTCTCCACACAACATAGAGCACTAAACTGAAGACATAGCGCAAGGTGAAGCTCTGCAGATATGTCTTATAAGGCTTTGATACAAGCTCTGTGACCACAGCCCAATCCGTTGAGAAATCCTGTTGCAGGATCCCTATAGAGGCTCGCTTCCATACTTCCTTCGAGAAAGGACATGTGAAAAAAAGATGTGCTCTAGTTTCCCATGGTTCTCGACAAAAAACGCAGGATGGAGAAATATTTGCATTCCAAGCTTGCATACGATCACCCGTAGACAACCGATTGTGCATAGCTAGCCATGTGATAAAGCTAAATTTAGGACAATGATGCCTAAACCAAACTCCTTGATGCCAATGTATTTTTGGCGATGCAATTCGCATCTGAGCTCTGGTTGCTGAAGTACTGAATATTGGCTTGAATTTGCCCTCTCGCTATTTCCATAGAAACACATCCTCATCATCCAATCTGTAACCCGTTTTGAAATTCTCGATCTCATCTTCCACCCTGTTAAGGATCAGGTTTCTGTGTCGACGTCTCCTATGCGTCAAAACTACCTCCTCGAGAGACGCCGTATCCGAAATCCCTAAATCAATAATACCTCACGCACCTAACAAATGCAAGATATTCCCCATCTTCGACCAGTTATCATACCAAAACATAATCGAACGACCATTACCCGGCAGGACACTAATGAACTGACTAGCTTTCTGTTGGAACAAAAGAATCTGCTTCCACATCCAAGAACCAGGAGAGCCAGGTGTAGGAGCTGGCGTCGTCCACAGTGAATCTCCTCGCATTAGATTTTATCGAACCCATCAGACCCACAAAGAATTCCGGGCTGTCAATACCCGCCATACAAGCTTGAGGACACATACTTCATTCGCCATACGGAGATTTTGTAAACCCAGTCCTCCTTCATCTCTCGGCTTACAAACCTCGTCCCATGCTAGTTTTGCTTTCCTGGTGTTTAAATCGGGACCAGACCAGAGGAATCCTAAGAAAATACGTTCTATTTCATCAATACATCCAGTTGGGAGTTTAAAAGCTTGCATCCAGAAGTTTGTCAAACTTGCAATGACCAATTTTAGCAACTGTAATCGGCCTGCAAAAGACAAAGCCCTAGCCGTCCATGAATTAATTCGGATCTTTATCTTGTCGATAAGAGGCGCATAGTCCAAAGATCTCATCTTCTTTGTAAGAAGAGGAAGCCCAAGATAACGAACAGGAAGCACATCAGAAGCAAAGGGAAAACTCTGCAAAATTTGATCTCTTACACCCTCCGTCACTCCTGCCAAATATATAATAGACTTCTCCACACTAATCCTCAATCCAGACATTTTCGAGAATTCATCAAAAACCTTTAGGATTCCTTCGATGGACTTAAGGGATCCATCCGAAAAAATCATGAGGTCGTCCGCGAAACACAAGTGGGTAAGCCCAACATTCGAACACTTTGGGTGATAACCAAAAATATTCTGATTAGCCCCCCTGTCAAGCATCATAGACAAAACATTCATACATATGACGAATAGGTATGGAGAAAGAGAGCATCCCTGGCGAAGACCCCTCGAACTCCCAAAGTAACCTGATAATTCTCCGTTCACCTGAATAGAGAACGACGCTGTCGAGATGCATAGATCCACCCAATGAATGAAATCCGACGGCAGGTTCAGAGCTTTCAGGATATTCAAAAGAAAGCTCCAATGTACTGAATCAAAGGCCTTAGAAATATCAATTTTCAGGGCACAGCGAGGCGAGATGGAAGCTTTATCATATCCAGATACCAATTCTGAGGCGAGCAAGAGGTTTTCTAACAGAAGTAGATCTTGAATAAAAGCTGTCTGGTTTGGCGAAATAAACTGAGGGAGGATCTTCTTTAATCGATTAGCCAAAATTTTTGAAATAATCTTGTAGAGAATATTACAGCAAGCAATAGGTCTGTAATCTTTCATACGTTTAGCTCCTTCCTTTTTGGGTATCAAAGCGAGGATCGTCGAATTAACTCCTTTTAGGAGAAACCCTTTAACAAAAAAGGACTGAATCGCAACTGTAAGATCATTCCCAATAATGTGCCAGCTTTCCTTGTAGAATTCAACTGTGTATCCATCAGGGCCAGGAGACTTATTCGACGCCATAGCAAAGAGAACCTCTTTGACCTCAGCATCGGAGACAGACTGCGACAACACCAGTTTATCTTCGTCAGAACACCGATAGGGAAGAAGCCCCCTAAGCTCATCAATACTCACTTGACGAATATCAAGAGCAGCATTAAGAAAATCCTTAAAATGGTCAACTGCCTTCTCCTTAATCCACAATCGACCTGTGATCAGATTCCCATTATCCTCCAGCTCGTGGATACCATTCCTAGCCTCCCTTATCTTCACTGATCGATGAAAAACCTTATTGTTTTTATCCCCTATGCTCATCCAATGTAACTTAGCCTTCTGCTGTAAGTATCGTTCCTCCAACACAGCGCTTTTTCCCATTTTTCAAATGCTGCAATTTCCTCTTGCTGAGACTGTACTGATGGCGATTGCAGGTTTAGCTCTTGTGTGGCACACAGGATCTCATAATCCACCTGTACTCGCTTCGATATGTCGCTTAGATTTTCCCTGGATATCCTTCGAGCAATAGGCTTAAAGTTCTTAAGTTTTTTACTGAACCGAAACAGAGTAGAGGTAGAATGAAATAAAGGGGTAGTGGAATCCCAATATTCCTGCAAATCCTTCTTGAACTGAGGGAGAGTTGCAATGACGTTTGTGAATTTGAATGGCCTTGTGATCCTTACATTCACAGAGTTCAACTGAAAACGGCACCTTAAGTGGTCTGAGCATCCTCCTGCCTCAAAAACACAGTAAGAGTGCCGATAATGATCAAGCCAGAGATCATTCACCAAAAGACGATCCAGCTTCCGACATATTAGCCCATTCGAACTTTGATCCATGATAACTCATATCCGAGAGGTTTCCATCCCTAACCAGTGTCCGAAACTCGTCCATACCCACGTGAGAAACCAGAGTTGCACCCGTAGAGAAATGTTCATCAATAGCAAGAAATTCATTAAAATCCCCCATGATCATCCACCTCATCTTTTTGTAAATCGGTGAAGAAAAATGAGCTCTAAGATCACTCCATAATTCTCTTCTTTCATCCACAAAGTTAGAGCCATAAACAAAGGAACAGAGAAACTCATCATCTTCATCTGGAAGCTTTACCAGAACTGTAATCAATTGACTGCTCATAAAAACTGGAGAAACCCGAACAGAATCTCTCCATACCACCCATATTCTACCCAGACGGTGACAATCGTAGTTATGTAGAACAGACCAGCCCGGAAACACACTTGTTGCCACCTGCTCTGCCCGAGACTCTTTCACTCTCGTTTCAATAACACCACCAAACAGAAACTCGTTTTCTCTGCACCAGCTACGAATAACTTTATGTTTCCTTTTTTTATTTAAACCTCTCACATTCCAGAAAAACCCCGACATGATTATTGGTTTTTTTTCGGGCGAGACCGTCTTTTCCTACCAGAGCTCTTGGATGGAGAGGCCTCTGGCGCCTTTTTTTATTTAAACTTTTTGTTTTTTTGGTTTCAACTAATGTTTAATTTTTAACCGTTAAAGAAGAGCAAAAACTCATATTTGTTCCATCCATCCACGACAAACACCAAACCATACACAGCATGAGACAGATCATCTACCAATGGAATATCATAGTATATGGGAAATGGAAGTCAACACCCGAAATATTGCATAATTGGGACTTCTAAAAGCATGAGCATTTATAATTGCAGAAAATAAAAAACAATAGAGTCAAACTATTCGAAAGATATGATGACTGAACCTAAACTAATCAAAATCCTCCCCACAAATTATATATAATTGAATCTTAAGATAAAAAATAAGAAAGTCAGGAACATGTTCTTAGATCAATAGATAGTTAATAAAAGTTAAAAAGGAAACGAGCTCGTTGATGAGCTTTATCTTGCAAAAGAGAAAGAAAAGGCAACATGTTTTAGTTGTCACCAATAGCTACAGGTTTTGGATTAATATTAATAAGATGAAGGAAGAGAATTGCTTTGAGGCAACTCCCAAAGTTGTTTACATCCATCTTCTTGAAAACGTATATATAAACTTGCTAGAAATCGTAGAACACATGGGCCAATATCATGGACCTGCATTATTTCATAATGTTCGGTTTGTGTGTCTATTAAGATACATTATACATTATCATCAAATTAAAAGTTTAACTTGTGAAGGCAGGATTTTAACATTACATTAGGACATATTTTATTACACCAACACATGCAAAATTAAAAGCTTAACTTGTGAAAGTAGAAATTACACATGACATTAATACACACATATATAAATGGATAGTGTACTAGGGAGCTGGATTGCGACCACCACCATGCCCACTGCCTGATGGTCTTGCAAATATGTCCCCGTTTGGAATATATATACTCATTAGTCTTCTCCCTATAGTTCACATATATTTACAAGATATAGGTAAATAATTCAGTATTTTTTTTTTAAAAAAGGAAGCAAATTATTATAGATGAATTATGTAATGAAATTAGATTAGAATAAATCGAAAAGAAACGTGGAAAAAGTTTATAAGAAATTAATATATGATGTGGGAGATTATTATAGTATTATACCATTAGGACTTCCACCTTGTCCATTTGATGAATGTCCTGTCCTTATGGGTATGCGATTATTAGAACCTATCATTCTCCTCCCTTCAAATAATTCAGAAGACATCGTTAGTCATAAGATATTAAGATATTATAGTTTGCTTCTTTGTTATTTATTCTAGTCATCTAGCCTAATCTATTTCCAAGTCTTTTTTCACTCTTTTGTTCAGATTCACCAGCGGAGATGTATTGTTCCGATGCCCATTTTGGGATTTTAATAATAAAAATATATTTTAAAAAAAAGTGGAGGTGCTCAAAGAGATAATTTTTTTACCATACTCGATTTTTGGGTTTTATTCAAAGAGAGATCATGAAAAATCCTCTAGTATAAGTTTATTAGAGTATGTATATATGTATGAGTCTACGAGTGTACAACCATTTATAGTTTGAAAAGTTAAGGATATGGTAGAAGACCTTTAGTTTGATTTCTTTTTTGTACGTTCGTCTTTATATATACATGTTATATAGTTTGTCTTTTTAAATGATAATGAACCACAAAATATTTACATCTTCCATCAATTTAGACCATTGATAGTATTAACCAATCATATGTAAACACAAGTACTACGTATGCAACTTATATGTATTAATGCAGTGTGTACTTGTTGATATGCAAATATGGACAAGGGACAAACAATACTTTTAGATCGGAAGTTTGGTTTTTATTAGATTGAATCAAGTAAAATACAATTGAGTTCGGTTATTCAGATAGAAAATAACGAACTAAGACTTAAGGCGATTAAGAAGCTAGCGTAGTGAATTCTCAGTCTTTAAGTCTTCTCGGGAATATCTTGTGTTTTCTGGTGTCGATTCGTCTCCATTTATATATATCTCCTAAGTCGGTCTTCAAGCACGCCTTAGACGATATGGGACCGAGAGGAATTTCCTTTTCTCTCGGTTCCTTTCCTTTTCTCTCCAAAGTTTCATTTTCCCATTAGGAAACTTTCCTGTTTCGACCGAGCTCAGGAAACTCTCTATTCCTTCGAAAGGTTTCTCACCGACCTCGGCCTAATGGGCTGTATTCGGCCCATCTTTGCTCGGCCCATCTTTTCTCGGTACGTCCCTTCGTAAACCGGGCTTATGTTTTGCCAATCTCGGTTTGCACCGGAGAAAACCGGGGTGAGGTCATCAGGAGCTTGGTAGGAAGATTGATCATCGGACCATGACATTGGCACTTCTCGCAGCGTGCCGTATACTTCTCGCAATCGGAGAGCATAGTAGGCCAGTAATAGCCAGCTTTTTTGATCTTAAATGCCAAGTACCGAGCTCCGGAGTGATTTCCTCCTTCTCCTTCATGGACCTTCTGCATTACTTCCGTGATGTCGTTGCCGTGAACGCAAGTCAAGAGTACACCGGACGCATCCCATCTGAGGAGAGTACCCTTAATGACCACGTATCGAGCTGCACGAGCCTTTAGGCACCGAGCTGCCCATTTATCTGCGGGAACTGTTCAATCTCCGATGTATCCCACAATTTCTAAAGTCGAATCTTCGGGTTCGTCCTCTCCTTCGGCTTCGAAATCGATTGGAATATGTTGGCCTTCGGATTCGTCTTCGGGATCGAATTCGTTATCATTGAGCTCGTCTGTGTCGTTGTTGGGATCGGGAACGACTTCTTTGGGTTTCGTCTTCCGGGTGAGGGGTGGGGCGGGATTGGGTTGGGTTTCGTAATCACGTCGTCTTGTAATGATGTTGCAGTTCGGAGCGGGCTCGATACTTGGTCGCTCGATTGCTACAATTGGGATAGTTCGCCGAAGGTCAGGATCAGAGTTAGTCGCGAGAGCGGCTAAGGCGTCGGCGGTTGCATTCTCATCTCGAGGTATCATTGTGAGTTCGAAGGTAGAGAACTCCGAAGCGACATCTTTAAGGACTTTGAGATATGCGTCCATGCAGTCGTTCTTGGCCTCGTATTCGCCGTGAAACTGGTTAGCTACGAGTTGAGAGTCGCAGTAGGCGTGTACGTGCTCGGCGCCGATGCCTTTGGCGAGTCGTAGTCCGGCAATCAATGCTTCGTACTCGGCTTCGTTGTTGGATGCCGGGAAGCCGAGACGAAACGACTGCTCGATAACTTCTCCTTCGGGTGATTTGAGACGAATTCCGACTCCGGATCCTTTATGGGACGATGAACCATCGGCGTGAAGAATCCAGGGTTGTACGACCGGATTATTGTCGACGAGCTCCGGTGGGAGTTCCACCAAGAAATCTGCTAGGACTTGAGACTTCGTTGCTGTTCTTCCTCGGTATTCGATGTCATATTCACTGAGTTCGATAGCCTACTTAACGAGTCGTCCGGACTGACTTGGGCTATGGAGGAAAGTACGAAGAGGATGATCGGTTAGGACCACGATCGCGTGAGATTGGAAGTACGGGCGTAGCTTTCGTGCAGAAATAACCACCGCAAAGGCGAATTTCTCCAAAGTCGGATAACGATACTCCGATCCATCGAGGGATTTGCTTGTGTAGAAAATTGGCTTCTGCTCCCCGTGATCTTCTCGAACAAGAACACTGCTGACTACGAACTCCGAAATCGTGATGTAAAGATAAAGTGTCTCGCCGGTTTCTGGTTTGGATAAAACTGGCGGAGTGGACAAGTATTTCTTTAGCTCGGCGAAGGCTTCTTCACACTTCTCGTTCCATTCGAGATGCTTGTTACCGCGAAGAAGTTGGTAGAAAGGCAAGCACTTATCCGTCGATCTGGATATGAATCAGTTAAGTGCTGCGATACGTCCGGTAAGTCGCTGAACTTCGCGTTTGGTTGTCGGCGACGGGAGCTCGAGAATAGCGGCGATCTGTTTTGGATTAGCTTCAATGCCTCGCCGTGTAACGATGTATCCGAGGAACTCTCCAGAAGTCATGCCGAACGTACACTTAGTTGGATTAAGCTTCATACCATACTGGTCCAGAATATTGAAGCATGTGCGAAGATGGCCGACATGTTCGGAAGCGATGAGCGATTTCACGAGCATGTCGTCGATGTAAACTTCCATAGTTCGCCCGAGCTGGCTTGCGAACATCCGGTTTACCAATTGTTGGTATGTTGCTCCAGCATTCTTCAGGCCGAAGGGCATGACCTTATAGCAGTAGATGCCGCGGTCCGTGATGAACGATTTCTTCTCCCGATCTTGCGGATGCATAAGAATCTGATTGTACCCGGAGAACGCGTCCATAAACGAGAGTAGTTCGTTCCCGGCAGTCGCTTCCACTAGGCGGTCGATATGAGGCAAAGGAAAACTGTCTTTCGGACACGCCTTATTGAGGTCGGTAAAGTCGACGTAGATCCTCCATTTACCGTTCTTCTTTTTTACAACCACGGGGTTGGCTAACCAATCTGGGTACTTGACTTCGGTGATGGATCCGGCTTTGAGTAACCGCTCGACCTCATCATTCACGGCTTGTGCTTTCTCTGGTCTGAGCTTTCGGCGTTTCTGCTTGATTGGCTTATACGTCGGATCAATGTTGAGCTCGTGACACGCGATCTGTGGATCGATCCCGGGCATATCTTCTACCGACCAAGCGAAGGTTGATGAATGCTGTTTCAAAAAATGAATGAGTGGCTCGCGAATGACTGGATCGAGCTCGGCGCCGATTCCGACTTGACGTTCTGGCCTTAGTTCGTCGATGCAAATTTGAACAATCGACTCCTGCTTAGGTTTTGTCTGCTGGACGACGAGCTTGTCAGTTGGTCCCAACGAACTAATGACACAAGCCTGGTTGGCCGAATGAAGTCTGCACTCGTTTATGTATCACGATCGAGCGACGGCTTGGTTTCCTCGGAGAGTGTAAACACCGTCGGGAGTCGGGAACTTTAGGCATTAATGGTACGTCGAGGCGACCGCTTTCATCGCGTGTAGCCAAGGTGTACCGAGAATAGCGTTGTAGATTGCCGGTTTGTCGAGGATAAGGAACTGGATAATCTTCGCGACTCCGCCGAGGTAGATCGGAATATTGACCATGCCGACCGTCATACAACGTTCTCCATCGAAACCGGTAAGTGGCTCGATAAATGGCTCAATCCTATCTGATGCTAGTTCGAGCTGGTCAGTGCTTCCTTGAAGATAATGTTAACCGAACTACCCGTATCGACCAGAATTCGGCTAACTTCAACATCGTCGAGGAGTAGTTCGACGACGAGGGCATCGTTATGCGGTTTGTGCAACCCGATTGTATCGGCCTCGGTAAATACCAAGGGTGTTCCCTTCGGCGGATCCTGCGGGGCTTTGGGCGCGCTGGCGGCCTGTCGGCTGTATTCCTTGATGGCTTGAACCGAATAACTGCAAGCTTCGATGGCCCCCATTATCATGTTGACACGTTTCCGCGCCTTAGGAGCGTGATTCTCTGGTGCTCGGTCATCACGATTCCGTTTCTGTTGCTCGGGCAAAACAGGCGGATTCGGTGGTGGTGGTGGTAGTGTTGGTAAAGCCGGTGGAGCTGGTGGATCTTTGGCGAGTGCTTTCTCAAGCTGTTCGTTGTTTGGTCAAGGCATGTGTGAACAACGGAGATCGTCAATCGAAAGTTGCCCGCCGCTCTTAGACGCGTTTGAGCGTCGGAGTTCGTCGACCAAGATCGGTTCCTTTCGATATAGGCCGAGTAGATATTCTCGCAGATGTCTGCATTCTTCGGTGCTGTGGCCCCTACGGTTATGGAATTCGCAGAATAATGACTCGTCTTGATCTTCTTCACCGCGGACCCATTTATTGTTCCACTTCTTGTTCGGTTGTTGGATCGCATTAGCATAGACCTTTTTGCGATTCTCGTATCCTCGACCGTATCCCGACTGCGGCTCATTAGTCACGGTTTTCGGACGTTCGGGTTGCTTCGTTGAATAACTCTGCTCGTACGCGGCTTCTTCTTCTTCTTCAGCGATGTAAGTATTAGCTCGGTGCAACGCGTCTTCTAATGTCTGTGGGGGGTTATGCTTGATCGCGCTTCAGAAGCTAGTCTTTATCCGAGCTCCTTTCTGAAGACATAAGAGAGCGGCTTCGTCGTTAATCGTACAATTGGCGACGATCGTCTTGAAGCGCTGGATGAAATCACGAAGGCTCTCGCTTGGTCCTTGAGCTATTTGCCAGAGCTCGGAGTTCTTGGTGTTCTGTCCAATGAACATGGAGAAGTGTTTGACGAAAGCCGTCGTTAACTCCTTGTAGTTGTCGATCGAATTGGCTTTGAGTCGCGAGAACCAGTCGAGGGCTACTCCTCCCAGACTTTCCACAAACAGTTGGCACTGAACCGCGTCTCTTTCTACGGCGGATTTGAATTGGGATCGGTTCATGCAGATGCCGAACGATGTCAAGAAGTGTCGGGGGTCAGAGTTGCCTTCGTAGATTTTTATCTTTAGTTTCTCCATGTGTTTGACCGGCGTCCCTGCTACGCACGGTGTGAAGGGTGTCTTCTGTGTTTCCTGAATGACGCGTTCGATTTCCGGAGCCGCGCTTGTGGCTTGATGTATCTTTGAGGTGATATCGCGAAGCTGCGCATTCATTGCTTCGAACTCGGCGTCTCGGCTCAAATCCGATGCTGGTGCATTCGCTGACCCGACTGCGGCAGACCTCATAGTTCCGGCTGGATCTCCGTCGGTATTAAGATCGTCAATGATGTTCCGAACTCGGAGAGGAGTTCGTGTTTGACTGAGTTCGGCGATTTGTGCCGCCATCTGACTGAAACGTTCCTCACTTATTTTTTTGATGGCCTCGAACTGGGCATTAAATACTTGAAGTAGCAGTTCGGTTCCATAACCTCCTGCGGGAGTCTGGCCGGCTATAGTTCCAGCGTTTTCCCCAGAAGTTCCTCCTCCTTGCCCTGTTGGGGCGTTGGCGTTCTCTCCTCCGAGAGGGTTTTTTTCTTCATGAATGTTGGTTTGATCCGTCATCATTGATTCAATCTTTCCGAAGTCCGATCTAAAATTTGAGAAATCTGTTTAAGTCCCCCTTCCTGGCGCGCCAAGTGTTGATATGCAAATATCGACAAAGGACAAAACAGTACTTTTAGATCGGAAGTTCGGTTTTTATTAGATTGAATCAAGTAAAATACAACTGAGTTCGGTTATTCAGATAGACAATAACGAACTAAGACTTAAGGCGACTAAGAAGCTAGCGTAGTGAGTTCTCAGTCTTTAAGTCTTCTCGGGAATATCTTGTGTTTTCTGGTGTCGATTCGTCTCCCTTTATATATATCTCTTAAGTCGGTCTTCAAGCACGCCTTAGACGATATGGGACCGAGAGGAGTTTCATTTTCTCTCGGTTCCTTTCCTTTTCTCTCCAAAGTTTCCTTTTCCCATTAGGAAACTTTCCTGTTTCGACCGAGCTCAGGAAACTCTCTATTCCTTCGAGAGGTTTCTCACCGACCTCGGCCTAATGGGCTGTATTCGGCCCATCTTTGCTCGGCTCATCTTTTCTTGATACGTCCCTTCGTAAACCAGGCTTATGTTTTGTCGATTTCGGTTTGCACCGGAGAAAACCGGGGTGCGGTTTTCACCTCCAACAGTACTGAAAAAGTAAAACTAACCGTTGATTGAAAGTGGTTCATATTGAGAAGGGAGAGCAGATTCGGTAAGGCAAGGGAGAACGCAAAGAAGCAGAACCACAATGAACACATGATTTAACTGTAAAGAACCCATCTCTCTCTATATCTTTCTCTTTCTCTTTGGCTGATATTATCTATATGTCCCGTTTGGATATA
This sequence comes from Eutrema salsugineum, assembly GCF_000478725.1. Lineage (NCBI taxonomy): Eukaryota > Viridiplantae > Streptophyta > Magnoliopsida > Brassicales > Brassicaceae > Eutrema > Eutrema salsugineum. Next base: position 230,665 of record NW_006256828.1, on the reverse strand, counting down.
GAGGCAACTTTCTCAAAAACTAAACAAAACAAAAGTCCAAAATATATTTTTTTTCTTTTGAATTTTTCTATTCCACTCATTTTAATTATTGACTCTCTTGTATCTCCGTGACCCTTTTTTTGTCGCCATCGCCATCAATGAATGAAATATAGCAAACTGATAGAAATGAATCATATATACACCAAATGATCCACGTAATATCTCATAATCTAAATCAATCGTGAGTAATCTTTTAAAGAAAATTATATAATTTCATATTAGCACGATTTCATATAAATTCATATTACATGAAACAAATAGAGCATTTAAATAATTATTATCCGAGTGACTTGCAACAAAATCATTTTTATACAGTTATACTCTTAGGAGTAAATTAAAACATGACAAAAATTTCGTGGTGATCAGCTATAACAAAAGTTAGCCGTTAGCTGAAAATAAAAGATTAAAATCCTTTAAAAAACGATTTAATATTACAATCGGAAATTAAGATGGCGAGAAGAGGCCTTAAACGCAAGCTATTCAACATGGTTTTTTCAACAACCTCAAAGGGTTAAAAACAAATCGGACTACTTTTAATACAAACGATCTGTATGTTTTTATGAATCTCATTAACTTCTATAAACAGCTACTATAATACACAAACATATTGTATAGACATTAGAGAAATTGAATATGCTTACTCGGAAACACATAAACTAAAGTTCTTTTAGTCAATATCATAAATATCTATAATAGTTCATGATCCAAACAGAAATACCGAGATTTACAAACACAAGGTTACAGTCATGTCTATATACTTTCAGAGCTCGCGACTTCCAATTAATGGGAAAGGATAATAATGAGCCTAAAACTAAGGAGAAGCTTGATTCAAGATTCTACCCTCTCTACTAGTTGATGGTCCGGCATATATGTCTCCATTTGGCCTATAAGTCAACTATGCAAATGATATTTTATATCATTTAAAGTTAAAGGTGTATAATAGTTATAGACGTGTATATATGCGTGTGTGTAAATTAGAAGAATAAAATTTTTTGAACTGAAAATTGTTAAAAAAAAAGAAGGTAAAATTGGATATTTTACAAATATTAAAGAGATTAATGATTGGTTATCCCTTTAAAACATATATGTACATTACATGTATATACCTGTTTTTGCCACCACTTTTACTCTCTGATGATAGTAGTGTTTTTATGCCACCATTTGGATCATACGCCATCATTTTCCTTGCTATATTTCAAATTTTTTGACTAATAATCATGACAATAACTAACGAACAAACGAAAGGAGCTCATTTCCAGTTACTTAAACTCCGTAACTACTTGACCAACTTGTTATTTGCATGAGTCCACGCTAAGACCACTGATTTTGTCGCGGCTTTACCTTCGCTCATGGCTAGGATTACTAGGCTTAGGGCGAAGCGGAATGGCCTAATACTTTTGATATATCTTTCTCGAGCTTTCTTCCCTAGTTTTTTCTTTCTTGAGCTTTTAGGGTTGTTTGTTTCCTGGGTCTTTACTCAGTATAAATGTTGCTTTTGCTATTTTTTTTTATTCAGATTTGAAGTTAAATAAGATTTTTTTTTCTTTTTGTTGATTCGATTAAATTCATGAAAAAAAAGTCTTTGTCAAGCAATTCCTTGAGCTTTTTGATTAAATGAACCAGGTCTCTAGAGATTAACAAACCTATAAATTGAAGTGAGTTATATACACCCTAAAATGTGCCATGTTGTGTCCTTTTATTGGTTTAATTTTGAATATTTAATCGATTATGAGAAGTTATAGTTTTTCAATTTTTTATGAAACTTTACTTTATACATCAATGTCAGTTGCACAAAATAATGTCATTTATTGCCTGAAGACTTATTGCAAAGTGACAAATTAAGTAAAAGCGCGTTAAATGGGAACGTCTTCGATAGTCCAGTACTAGATTTAGGATCTCTAACGATGCTTCACTCTCTTATATATATAATATAGGTCCTGTAATGGAGTTTTGAGAGGGTCGACCACTTATCTTAATGGCTACAAAGACATCTAATTTCGTTTCTCGTCTTCTGTCTCTGTTAACTCTGCTTTTATTGGTCTCAACTCAAGTTGGAGTCGTCCAGGCCGCACGTCGCCAAGGTAAGTATTAACTCGCATTATTTACACTAGTTCTCTTGTTTTTCTATACATGGTAGGATGATCTAATGCTTCAGTATTGAGTTGTGCGTCTTTTTTATATGAGATCACAACATCCATATACAGTAATAACCGGCAGTGTCATGCATGTATGCAGTGGCGGATCTAGAACATTTTTTTGTTGGGGGCATTTTCAATAAAATGCATATTTTTTTTTAATTGGGGGCACTTTTTTATAAATTCATTTAAATATCATACTAAATCAATTTTCTTAAGGTTTATTTAATAAAAAACAAAAAAGAATAGGGGGCATGTGACCCCATACCTTCCTCTCTCCCTCCGCCCCTGCATGTATGTATATATTGTTGTATTGTGTTGGTTATTACATTAATTGTTTAAAGAGACTAATGACATGACATATTATTATTGCGTTTGGATTGCGTTCCTCTTGCCGCTCCTCCTCCCCCTCCAATCGCCCGACCTCCTATCTTTCTACCGCCCTCTAAATCGCCTAGAGGACAAGGCCCATAAAGCCAAAGTCGTACCCGAAAGTTTCTTGATTAGTGGTCGAAGAAAGTATTTAAGAAGAATGATCAAGATTAGTATCAAACAAACGAAAAAAATAACGGTTAATATATTCTTATAGTAGTTGGATCTTTGCAGATATGTTGGATCGTGCTATAATAATTGGGTTACAAATGAAATTTAGTTGTAACTTGTTCCACGTTGTATAAGAACCTTTTTTGGATAAATGCATTACTTAGTTTGTACTCATTATCATACTTGAACCTAATATATGACTTAGCGACGACACTAGTACTAACCGTTACTACAAGCTACAGACATTTCGTTTATTTTACTTTTTTTTTTCATGTAATCTGTTCAAAAATTTCTGATAGTTTTTAATTTTGGAGGATCTGATTCCGCCGGAAAATCCTTGGTAAGACGGTAAGACCCATTAAACTAATTTGGTAATAGACTGTTTTCTTGCCTAGATGTTGGTATTAAGCAATTTTTATTAAGCGAAAACATTAGTTTTAGACGGTCATAAGCGGTCTTAAGCATACTATGTCAAGCTAATGGGTAATTTGTTTAAACGATCCAAATTTAACAGAAACCGTACCACCAATTTATGCGGTCTCATGTTATGATTGAGAGAATTATGGTATCAGAGCCTCGACTCATGTTATGATTGAGAGAATCATTGTTTATGAATGATTGTTGTGAATGTTCTGGAAAATGATCCCTTAATCATGTCAATTTCAAATCCAAATCCTCCAACCATCGATTCTCCGTTTGCAATTTCCACTTTACCAAAATTAAAAAGCCGTTCTTCCTCATCTAGTATCAATTCTCTCTACAAAATTGAATACGTCCCTAGAGATCAGCTACCCGAAACCACACTCCCTCTTGTTAATCCATATGAATACTTTGCCAAAAAGCCTAGTGCTTTCTCAGTTAAAGGTGTTCGAGAACTCATCAAGCCATCTTCCAATCGAAAAGTCATGGAATATGTCCAGTCCAGCAAATTCTCATCCTGTCAAGTCCCAGCAACCGAAGAAGCAATTCATCTCGCTCAACATACCGGAGAACCTTCGTAGGTTATGGCAACAACAAGGATATACTCACCTACACTTTGGTGTAGTCCGGATCGGTTTGACCTTACATGCTCGAAAAGGTCTACCTGTTATAGCAAGAATCGCCTTGGTCGATTCAAGACTGAAATCCTACCAACAAGCTTGCATCGGAACAGTCCAAACAACATTAAACGCCGGAACAGTATTCGTGACACTGTTTCCAAACTTTAATGTCTCGCTACAAGATCCAAATCTTCTGAAGACACTCAAGGTCCAACTTCAGCTCACCGGAGCTCCTATGCAAGAGAAAAGTGTCGTGGCGACCCTTCATCATCAGATAGTCTACCGAATCCAAGATCATGCCTTAGATCTTGTACTACCCTCTTCTGATGAAGCACTTTACCTAGAAGTCACTTCAGCATCTCAAGCACCAAACTCCATCCAGATTCCTCGTCAAATATCTCGCGAAGAGCTGCTCCGCCGACTACCAGAATCATGGATCACCAGCTACGAGAAGCTGCATCAAGCGGTTCAAACACCGATTCAATCCTCTGAAGTCAGCTTTCATTCACGAAATGATGGTACAACCGAAATCAAGTTCAAAAAACCAAGATCATCCTCATTCCGCAAACAACTGTTCACTCAATTTGCTATCCAAATTGACAAAACGGAATTCTATAGTCCAACAAAAGAAAAATCCTAAACCAATCTCTTTTGGACAAAACGGATTGGTACTATATCCTTTCAAAGATGAAGATGGACATCAATATTTCGATATATGTTCCTGCTCAGCATGTGAAGAAGCCAAATACGAATCTGATGACGAGATTCGCACAAGGAGAAGAAAGAAAAAGGATCCACTCTACAAAAGATATCTAGAAGGAGATCCCACCGTCGGTCCTCTCGGTGAAGGTAACGGGCGATACGACTTTATAGTCCAATATTCGGAAAAGAAAGATGAAAATCAAATCATGATGATCAACACCGAAGACTTCCCTCCTTCAAGCGACTTTACCAAGGACAACATCGCACACAGCCCCGAAGATACTCACTCGAGCAATCAATTCTTCTGGACCAGATCAACTAAGCCAAGGAGAAAAGGTCCTCAACTGGTAAACTGAGAATGCCATCGCTCAAAATCAACTCCTCAAAACAATAAATTACAAGGTTGATCAGCTGACGGAAAATTACATCAAAAGGCAAATTAGCCTTCAGATCTCAATAACAGAGATCCATGGCCGGCTTAACAATCTTCATCAAGAAATGATGGCTATGGCACAAAATATGATGGTCAATACAGCACAATTCCGTCATAAAGAAGCAGAGACAGCCAGCCTCAAAGCCCAGCTAAAAGTTCTTCAAAGAAGCCTCGAGAGTATGATTTACAATCAGAATCCTACGAGTTCTTATTCCAATCCTTTTGGTGGAATGCCTATGTACTAGGGCACCTACTCCCCAGGATTTCTCTCCGGCTATACGAATCAAAGACCAAAAACACCGGCCCCCGGATTCCTATCATCTGACGAAGCCTTTACGTCAAGATATGGCATGACCTCAGCTAGCAAGCCAAAGGTGTCAAAATCAAAACCAAGACGACAGAAGGATTCCGAGTTTATGGTCAATCCTACCAAACGACCAACACTTACTTCTTCGTCAAGCCATGAATCAGTGGAAGATTCAAAAAGAGAAGGAAAAGAAATTGGTATAATTGAATTCTCTATGGCTAGTCTGTTGGATACTATTGGACAGACTTCTACTGCTCAAACAGCCACGGAGATGCCGCAAACACAGCCTTCTCAATAAATTGCAACACCAATTGCAAATATCGGTCATTATTCGGAGACTAATTCTAACAGTTCCGAATCAGCTTCGGATGAGGAATCTCTCCCAAACCAATTTGCCATAGGCGACGAAAGAGGCGAACCATCAACTCTAAAACGAGAACCTGATATACATGAAATCTATTCAAGCGATGAAGATATGGAGTACAGGCCTCACATGCAGCAAGAAATACCAACAAGACCATTTGCCTCTAAAGTCATGGTCTTCACGTTTGATGACATTCCTTTCGAAAAATGGAATGATCGTCTCGATGAATTTCATGCATGGATGAATTCTGAAGCAATCACGTCTCCCTTAGAGCTTGTAATTCAACAGTTTACGGCGCGACTATCTGGAGCACTCAAAGAATGGTGGAATTCACTTGGTGAATACAGACAGCAGCAAGTCTATCAAACAACAATACCGCTACTTCTCGGAGATATTCATAGAGAATTTATCGGTACACCTACACATTTGAAAGAACAGCTTCAAGAAGAGTTCTTTACTGCGAAATGCTGCTCATTGAAGAAAAGAGACCTAGCTAAGCATTTTGAGCGACAGACGCGACGTTATTACGCTCTTAATGGTCTCAACAATCCAAACCTTAAGCAGGTACATCTTTCTTCGATTGATGACTACCTCAGTCAACAAACGAAGCTATACATAAGAGATCAAAGCCAGACAGTGGAAGATATTTCCATTGGCCAAATACAGCAATATGTCTTCCGAACACTAGACAAACTCTGCAAGCAAAAGGAGTTTTGGATGGAATTCATGGATAAATCAAAGCAACTATCCAGGATCTGTGCAAGACCAGATCTATCCATCAAATGTTCAAAATCCAAGAAGACATGTTCGTGTGATGATCGTAGCAAATCACGGAGATTCAGAAAAACGTCTCACAAGCGTTTCAACAAATTCAGACTCAAGCGATTTTTCAGAAAGAAACGAAGCTTCAAGAAAACAACGAAGTGTTTCCTATGTCGCAAAGAAGGTCACTTCGCAAAAAACTGCCCAAACAAGTCGAAGAAAAAGAAGCAGTACTTAATCAGCTCAATCTCGAAGATCGCACCAGACTTCGATTTCGACAACCACGATCTAGAATCAGTATTATCCTATGATAGTGATGAACAAGATGCCATATGTGGCTACTCGGATTATGACTACTCATCCGACTCCTCCTCTTCAGAAGAAGAAGTCAATAACGACAGCTGTTTTAAAATCACTCGTATGCCGCAAAAAGAAGAAATTCAAACACCACATCTGCCAGTTACGATCTTTGATCCATCACAAAAGGAGAAGCCAGTTCATGCAATTGCGTTCATCGACACAGGAGCATATACGACGATAATGAACCCAAAAATTCTCCCGATTTCTATGTGGCTACCACATCAACAAGAATTTCGATTAGCAAACTCGGGTTCATTGACGGTCAATCTCAAATCCAAACCGGTGACGATCGAACTTTTCCCAGGCTGTCAGATTACGACAGAAGTGCTTGGATCCTCAGCACCAGGAAAAGATTTGATATTAGGATGGGATTCCTATCACACTTTTAAGAAGAATTTTGATATATCTATTGAGACACGAGGAATGAGATGGAAGGCTTTCTACAAAGCTTTTACAACAATCCCACGTCTATTCACGGTCGAATGAGTCATATCTCAAGATTTCGAGAAAATCAAAGAAGAGATCACAATAGTCTCATGTGCAGACTCTCACACAGACTTCCTTCAAAAATGTGACAAACCGCTATGGCTGAATTCAGAATTCTTCGTCTCTCTACCTTTCAAGGAGAATGTCCATACCACTCCGACAAAAGCAAGTCACGCAGGCATGCCACCAACATTATTGACACAAGCAAATGAAAAATGTGACCAACTAGTGAAACAAGGAGTTGTCTCATCAACAAATTCACCTTGGGCATGTAAAGCATTCTATGTGAACAACCAGGCAGAACAAGCAAGAGGAAAAATCAGACTGGTAATTGATTACAAACCACTGAACCGATATCTACAAGACGTCAAGTTTCCTCTACCAAACAAGAAGGCACTCCTTCAACACCTACAAGGAGCCACCATATTTTCCAAGTTTGATTTAAAGTCTGGTTTCTGGTAACTTGGTGTTCATCCTGATGAAAGATACAAAACAGCTTTTTGCCTACCCAACAGACATCTCCAATGGAATGTTCTACCTTTCGGATTAAAGACAGCGCCATCGCTATTTCAGCAAGTGATGCTTCGTATATTTAAGCCTCTTCTCCACACGGCTTTAATATACATCGACGATATTCTGTTATTCTCAACAAGCGAAGAAGAGCATATTCGGTCTCTCCGACAATTTCAAGGCATAGTTGAAGAATATAGAATTATGCTCTCGGCCCGAAAGATGACGATAGCCCAGCCCAACATCGACTTCCTTGGAATGCAAATCACAGAAGGAAAATTCACACTGCAAGCCCATTTAGCTACAGCACTCCTCGATTTTCCCGACGAAAATCTCACGCGGAGACAAATCCAACAATTCCTTGGAGTAATTAATTACATCAGCGACTTTATTCCGCAACTTTCGCAAATGACTAGACCACTCCAGTGGGCTACCAAACAAACCGAAGCAGTCAAAAGCCTAAAAAAGGAGATACAGAAGCTATCACCTTTAAAGATTCCCTCTACAGGCCTACGAATATTGCAGACTGACGCAAGTGACAAATATTGGGGAGCCATTTTATTCAAAGAAATCAATGGTAAACGTCAAATCTGTGGATACAAGAGCGGACGCTTTAAAGATTCTGAGATGCATTATCACTCTACATTCAAAGAAATCCTAGCGGTCATAAAGGCTATCGAGAAATTCGAGTTTCATCTGGTAGGACATAAATTTCGCATGGAAATGGATATGTCTTCTTTTCCAAAGATGTTACAATTCAAGCAGAAGATGGTCCCACATCAACAATTATTGCGCTGGAGCGAATGGTTTTCGAAGTACGACTTCGAATCCTTCTATATAAAGGATGCGAAGAACACTCTTGCTGACATGCTCAGTAGAAACCCTCCTAAAGAAGTTCATATGATGGCAAACGCCTCAGCTTCCTCAAGTTCGGAAAATCAATACTATGACTTCGACGCAAACATGCCTCTTGACGCTCACCAGCTCGTAGACAAGAGGACTCTGGATGAGCATCTTCAACACAGGACTTTCAAATACCAGTCCATCATCCTGTCCAAATACGGAATCAACTGCCACTTCATTGCACCAATGGGTATTCACCCTGATCACCCGTTCGCACATCTCTACAGGATCGAGAATACAGCAATGCCGGAAGAAGTTCTATGTTTCCTCTAGTACCTCTGCTCAGTCTACACCATCAGAATCACCTTTGATATCCAATGGCTTTACCAGTACGTCAATGCTGTACAAAACCGAAGAGATTGCTTCTCCACATTCTTAGCATGGTTCGCACCACTGATTGTTTGGAGCGGAAAACTAAGAAAATCGGCAAAAGCAACAAGCCTACCATTCAAGAAACTAAAGAAAGGAGGTCTCAATCCGTTCTTCAATCCTCACACGATCTACTTCTTCCATCTTCCTGTTCAGATCAACTCTAAATCCAGCAAAATTCATGCATTACCCACTCTTGTCCATCACAATGACTATCAGAGAGGAGTTCGTCCAGATTTCAACCTCAGCGACGTTAAAGCCTACGAAGACTTTCAAACACATGCATTCCGTCTCAACAATGCCAGACAGACCTTCCCAATTCCTTTCATTCCAAATTGGTCGTACTATCCGATCGATTACCAGATGAGTCTAGACGAAGACGTTATGTTTTCCATGTCTAAACAAAACATAGAAGACATTCCAGTTACTAAGGAGATCAAGAAGGAGAAGGAACCACTGTCCCAAGACTGTCCACCAGAATATTTCCAGGACGCTCAGCTACCGGATGACGCGATTAATATCGATGAAATTGGAAAAATGTTCAACATTGAAATCAATGAAGAGTCACAGACTGACTACGAAGAGCCTACACCAGAATATGAGTGCCCAGGAGAATACTATGGATGCTGCGACAAACATATCATCGAGTTCGAGATCGACCACTAAAGTACTTATCTTAATGGTATCAGAGCCGGAACAGTATTCGTGACACTGTTTCCAAACTTTAATGTCTCGCTACAAGATCCAATTTCATCGATATTCATCGCGTCATAATCCGAGTAGCCACATATGGCATCTTGTTCATCACTATCATAGGATAGTACTGATTCTAGATCATTGTTGTCGAAATCGAGGTCTGGTGCGATCTTTGAGATTGAGCTGATTAAGTACTGTTTCTTTTTCTTCGACTTGTTTGGGCAGTTTTTTGCAAAGTGACCTTCTTTGCGACATAGGAAACACTTCGTTGTTTTCTTGAAGCTTCTTTTCTTTCTGAAAAATCGCTTGCGTCTGAATTTGTTGAAACGCTTGTGAGACGCTTTTCTGAATCTCCGTGATTTGCTACGATCATCACACGAACATGTCTTCTTGGATTTTAAACATTTGATGGATAGATCTGGTCTTGCACAGATCCTGGATAGTTGCTTTGATTTATCCATGAATTCCATCCAAAACTCCTTTTGCTTGCAGAGTTTGTCTAGTGTTCGGAAGACATATTGCTGTATTTGGCCAATGGAAATATCTTCCACTGTCTCGCCTTGATCTCTTATGTATAGCTTCGTTTGTTGACTGAGGTAGTCATCAAGCGAAGAGAGATGTACCTGCTTAAGGCTTGGATTGTTGAGACCATTAAGAGCGTAATAACGTCGCGTCTGTCGCTCAAAATGCTTAGCTAGGTCTCTTTTCTTCAATGAGCAGCATTTCGCAGTAAAGAACTCTTCTTGAAGCTGTTCTTTCAAATGTGTAGGTGTACCGATAAATTCTCTATGAATTTCTCCAAGAAGTAGCGGTATTGTTGTTTGATAGACTTGCTGCTGTCTGTATTCACCAAGTGAATTCCACCATTCTTTGAGTGCTCCAGATAGTCGCGCCGTAAACTGCTGAATTACAAGCTCTAAGGGAGACGTGATTGCTTCAGAATTCATCCATGCATGAAATTCATCGAGACGATCATTCCATTTTTCGAAAGGAATGTCATCAAACGTGAAGACCATGACTTTAGAGGCAAATGGTCTTGTTGGTATTTCTTGCTGCCTGGGAGGCCTGTACTCCATATCTTCATCGCTTGAATAGATTTCATGTATATCAGGTTCTCGTTTTGGAGTTGATGGTTCGCCTCTTTCGTCGCCTATGGCAAATTGGTTTGGGAGAGATTCCTCATCCGAAGCTGATTCGGAACTGTTAGAATTAGTCTCCGAATAATGACCGATATTTGCAATTGGTGTTGCAATTTGTTGAGAAGGCTGTGTTTGCGGCATCTCCGTGGCTGTTTGAGCAGTAGAAGTCTGTCCAATAGTATCCAACAGACTAGCCATAGAGTATTTAATTATACCAATTTCTTTTCCTTCTCTTTTTGAATCTTCCACTGATTCATGGCTTGACGAAGAAGTAAGTGTTGGTCGTTTGGTAGGATTGACCATAAACTCGGAATCCTTCTGTCGTCTTGGTTTTGATTTTGACACTTTTGGCTTGCAAGCTGAGGTCATGCCATATCTTGACGTAAAGGCTTCGTCAGATGATAGGAATCCGGGGGCTGGTGTTTTTGGTCTTTGATTCGTATAGCCGGAGAGAAATCCTGGGGAGTAGGTGCCCTGATACATAGGCATTCTACCAAAAGGATTGGAATAAGAACTCGTAGGATTCTGATTGTAAATCATACTCTCGAGGCTTCTTTGAAGATCTTTTAGCTGGGCTTTGAGGCTGGCTGTCTCTGCTTCTTTATGACGGAATTGTGCTGTATTGACCATCATATTTTGTGCCATAGCCATCACTTCTTGATGAAGATTGTTAAGCCGGCCATGGATCTCTGTTATTGAGCTCTGAAGGCTAGTTTGCCTTTTGATGTAATTTTCCATCAGCTGATCAACCTTGTGATTTATTGTTTTGAGGAGTTGATTTTGAGCGATGGCATTCTCAGTTTGCCAGTTGAGGACCTTTTCTCCTTGGCTTAGTTGATCTGGTCCAGAAGAGTTGATTGCTCGAGTGAGTATCTTTGGGCTGTGTGCGATGTTGTCCTTGGTAAAGTCGCTTGAAGGAGGGAAGTCTTCGGTGTTGATCATCATGATTTGATTTTCATCTTTCTTTTCCGAATATTGGACTATAAAGTCGTATCGCCCGTTACCTTCACCGAGAGGACCGACGGTGGGATCTCCTTCTAGATATCTTTTGTAGAGTGGATCCTTTTTCTTTCTTCTCCTTGTGCGAATCTCGTCATCAGATTCGTATTTGGCTTCTTCACATGCTGAGCAGGAACAGATATCGAAATATTGATGTCCATCTTCATCTTTGAAAGGATATAGTACCGATCCGTTTTGTCCAAAAGAGATTGGTTTAGGATTTTGTTCTTTTGCTGGACTATAGAATTCCCTTTCGTCAATTTGGATAGCAAAATGAGTGAACAGTTGTTTGCGGAATGAGGATGATCTTGGTTTTTCGAACTTGATTTCGGTTGTACCATCATTTCGTGAATGAAAGCTGACTTCAGAGGATTGAATTTGTGTTTGAACCGCTTGATGCAGCTTCTCGTAGCTGGTGATCCATGATTCTGGTAGTCGGCGGAGCAGCTCTTCGCGAGATATTTGACGAGGAATCTGGATGGAGTTTGGTGCTTGAGATGCTGAAGTGACTTCTAGGTAAAGTGCTTCATCAGAAGAGGGTAGTACAAGATCTAAGGCATGATCTTGGATTCGGTAGACTATCTGATGATGAAGGGTCGCCACGACACTTTTCTCTTGCATAGGAGCTCCGGTGAGCTGAAGTTGGACCTTGAGTGTCTTCAGAAGATTTGGATCTTGTAGCGAGACATTAAAGTTTAGAAACAGTGTCACGAATACTGTTCCGGCGTTTAATGTTGTTTGGACTGTTCCGATGCAAGCTTGTTGGTAGGATTTCAGTCTTGAATCGACCAAGGCGATTCTTGCTATAACAAGTAGACCTTTTCGAGCATGTAAGGTCAAACCGATCCGGACTACACCAAAGTGTAGGTGAGTATATCCTTGTTGTTGCCATAACCTACGAAGGTTCTCCGGTATGTTGAGCGAGATGAATTGTTCTTCTTCGGTTGCTGGGACTTGACAGGATGAGAATTTGCTGGACTGGACATATTCCATGACTTTTCGATTGGAAGATGGCTTGATGAGTTCTCGAACACCTTTAACCGAGAAAGCACTAGGCTTTTTGGCAAAGTATTCATATGGATTAACAAGAGGGAGTGTGGTTTCGGGTAGTTGATCTCCAGGGACGTATTCAATTTCGTAGAGAGAATTGATACTAGATGAGGAAGAACGGCTTTTTGATTTTGGTAAAGTGGAAATTGCAAACGGAGAATCGATGGTTGGAGGATTTGGATTTGAAATTGACATGATTAAGAGATCGTTTTCCAGAACATTCACAACAATCATTCATAAACAATGATTCTCTCAATCATAACATGAGTCGAGGCTCTGATGCCATAATACTCACCATTTATGCGGTCTGGAATTATACCAAAAAAGAAAAAAATAAACGATTTTTTTAACTGATATCAAACAAAAACTAGAGTTAAATTAACTCAATAAAAACTAAAGAAAATTCTTTTGTTGCTCCTTTTAGTACAATATTAAGGATCACAATGAGTTTCGTTTTTTAGATCTTCCCTCTATTTTTTCAATTTTTTTATGTCAGAGTCAAACTATTTGTATGCTTATTCGTCTCTTTCAAACTACTTTCGTTATCTCTATGGCTATAAAAGTAGTAGTCTTTTAATTTACGTTCATTGCATTTTAATTAGAAAACCTTTTAACAAAAACCCAAAGAAAATTGATGGATTTATTGGTTTTTTGGGAGAACTATATTGGCGCATATTTTTTCACTGATTTTTTGAACTCCGTCAATGAAAATCAAAATCATTATACATGTGTCAAGAGTCAAGACTAACCTGATGATGGGCGTAACTCTTGTGGAGACGCAAGAGCACAATCATTAGAGCATGATACCATGAGAAGCACAGCAAGCAAGAACACAAGTCCCAAATTCCAAGGACCATTTTATACCATCACTCTTTTTCTTTTTCTCTCTTTCTTTGATAAATTATAAAAGGGATCGATACTTAAATACATATATGTATTTAATTTTTAAGTATGCGCAGCAAAAAGTTGAAAAACTATCCACTTGGATGTTGACTTCTCTTTTTAACCAAGATGCGTTGGCTCAGTGATAACATCCAAGTGGAAAAGTCTTGGATTCGAATCTCTTTGGCATCTAGCCGCGTTTCAAATTTGAAATTTTTTCAAATACGTACCCGAATACAAAATTTCTTAGGACTAGTCTTTGGATAAAAAAACATTTAGTTGCCTATAGTTAACAAAAAAAAGTTGACTTTTTTGGCTACACATTAATTGAGGCACAATGACCAAAATATGGCATGAAGTTTTTTTTTCCTATGGTCCAACTGAATTTTTATTATATAGGTATACTATTTTTTATATATTAAACTAATGGAATACGGTAAATTGAAATGTTATGAAAAAACAAAAAATTAGGCCTGAAAATGGAACCCATATTTACTGTTTTTTTTCGTCAAACTCACATTTACTGTTAGCTTTCAAAAAAATATACTTGTTATTAATAATACAGTATATCTCTTTGTTTTTTTTACTTTCATTTCTTCATTCCACCATATACAGTAAAAACTCTATAAATTAATACTTGATAAACTAATAACTACTATAAAGTAAAAATTTTTTATAGATTCGAGTTAGACCAGTTCAAAAAATATATCACAATTTAATAAGAGAATAAAATTATACTTTTAATCAATTTTCTATGTAAATATGTGATCCCATTAATATTATAAATTAATAATTATCATAAAAATTTGATATAAATATATAAGTGAGATCATTTACTAAAATATGAGTTTTGTATGTTTTTTATTTATTTTAATTTTTTTGTAATTATCTTTAATCTAAGAAAGATTTTTTCCATAAATTTAACTACTAAATTGATGAAAATCATTATCATTTTGTTTGCAAGCACTAGCTAGGGCACACCGTAGGTGTTGTCAACCGGGGTCACGTTTGCTTGCTCCAGGTAAAGAGTTTATAAACTTAAAGTTAACTATACCAATTAATAATAACTTAAAGTTAACCATACCAATTAATAATAACTTAAAAAATCAGATTGAATACAAGATTTTACAGTGTTCTGATAAATGTTGATCTTTTTGTCAAACTATTTTACCTCCTAAGAGTAGAGGAATATGTAGGTGGGGTCAAGTTATAAACTCTTTGAAAGCAAACGTGACCCCGGTTGTATAATATTATTATTAGATATACTAGGTCTCGAGCCTTCACGAGATTGCGGGGAAAATAAAGTATATTAAACTTTTAATTATTTTTAATTATTTATAAGTAAACATATATATATATATAACAAAAAGTGATGATATTTAGATATAAATATTTAAATTTTTGAAAAAAATAACTACTATTTTAAAAAATAAATAGATATGACTTTTTCAAAAATATAAAGAGACGAACGAAACCATACAAAGCAACTAACACACATATCTATTTAAGTTTATATTCATGTAACAATATATAACTCAATATATACATCCATATAAAAGACAACTATACAATTGACATTGAGAAGAAATTAAAAAACGACTATAACCAACATGATCAATTTTATCGTTTGAACACAATCGTTGATAGATATATTTTGACAATGAGAAGTTTTTAAAATATTATCATGATATGAGGTATTAAAATCTCTAAACAAAGAGAATAAAATTTTAGTACAAAATCTTGTATGAAAAAAAAAATTCAAATCTATCATGATCCTTTAAAATTTGGAAATATTTGGATTTCAAACCATTAGAAATAGTTTTGAAACATTTTCAGTCAACATTATCTTTCCAAAACCGAAAATTGTCTTGAATTTTTAACTTCATATAGCATTGGACATATTATATTGGCTTAATAAATTTTTAATTGTGTGATATTAGGCGATTTTTTAACTTGTTAGTCTTATCAAAAATATACATTTGAGAGAACTTTGGTGGCTCCATCACATGGTAGTACAGACCCAATAAGATCATAATTTTCACCATAGACTTTGAAACAATACATCCGATATGTATTTTGAACAGAATAATAAATTTCTGCACCCGTAGAAGTAAAAGCTATGATATAATTATATGCTCGTATATATCGGAGAAGCAAAAGCTCATTTAAAAGCTTAACTAATAACGGTGGAGGCTCAGGAGCAATAGAGAGTAAAAAACGACCTTGTTTACAACAAATTGAGAACAATGACCGTAAACTAACTACATCTGTTTCAATGCTTTCTAATGACCAAACCCAAGCATTACAATCAGGACACTGCATTAAGTTATTATTTGGTTCTTTTTTTTGTGGTCTTCCTCCTTTTTCTTTAGATTTTTAACATTATTAGTTCTAATTTATTAAACAAAACAGTTATGATATTATGACTAGCAATATAAATACTCACTATACCAACTTTTTTTGGGATAATGCTATCATTTGATATTGGTTAAAAATCACCATCTATTCAAAAATGAAATTTTTATTAAAATATGTAAATTAATATCCCAAAAGTATTTTTTTAAAAAATATAATTGATGTGACATATTGTTAATCAAAGATTTTTGTTGGAAGAAACTTTCTAATTCTATTGAATTTCCTGTATTCATTGATTTTTCATATTTTTCTGCAAGGAATTTAAAAAATATATATATATATATATATATTATATCAATTTCATAATAAAAAAATACATAATAAATAAATTTGATCATATTATTGAATAAATAATACATTCTTTATTTAACAATAGTGAACTCGTAGATCTTATGTCAATATTATTAGAAAAACTTGTAACTGTAGTAGATACTTCTACTTTATGGCGTTTAACAGATGAATTGTATGCTTGATAAATAAAATGTTTATCCATCTCTAAATGAAAATAATAAAAAATTGTGTCTTATTGGTAATATATATATATATATATATATATAGAATTTGGTAGAAATTTGTATCTTCTTAATGAAAAGTTGTACCTCTTCAATAAGTAATTGTGTCTTTATTTTGAAAAGATAGAATGCTTCAATATTGAAAATAAATTGTTTAAATTTTGAAGAGTTGCAATGGTTTAAAATCATTAACTCAAGAAGTGCAATGGTTGGTAAATTAGCCTTAACTTTAAGAGTTACAATATTTATTAAATAATTATAAACTCAATAGTTGCAATGTCTTTAGTAAAATAACCATAAACTCAATTGTTGCAATGATTCACCAAAATAACTATAACACTTAAATCTCCAACATTCATTTTCTATTAAAATGTAATCATAAATTTACTAAATAAACAACACATATACAAATAAAAACTAAAAGACATAACCATACAATAGCTACCAGTTATATACAAAAATACAGTTAAAAATATATTCAATAGAAAGACACAACGATTTATTCCTAGTTTTTCACAGCAATATATAATTTAAAAAAAAAATAAACGAAAAGACACAACTTTATAATAATGATAACCTTTCGTATTAATAAATATTATACAAAGAGAAAATGGTTCATTCATAGTTTTTTCTTATAATTATTTTTCACAGATTTAGTTATTTTTTTTTGTTCTTCCTAGCCTTTTCTTTTGTCTTGAAACTTTTTTGTGATTTTTTATTTTCTTATTTTCAAGACTAAAATCTTCATCACTTTCACTAAATTGGCTTCTTCTTTGTCTTCTTTTTTCACTTCACATCCAAATATATTAGTTGCATTATCTACTTTCGAAAGTTCATTTTTAATCCCCATTATAGTTTGGTATATCATATTTCCTATGTCAAACAAATTAACTAACTATTATAGTATAACCAAAAGTAGTGCTACACTTGTATATCAGATTTTAAAATATAACTAATAAATATATAGGATAAAAGATTATGTTACCTTCTAAAATTATAGTGGTAAATTTTCTGAGAGAATTACCATTTTTCTTTTTAGTCCTAATTTTTGAATTTTCTATCAAAAATACTTTTCTGGATATTGAGTGGATGTGAGACCCTCTAATTCAAGTTCTTCTATATTTATAGTTGAATAGAGTTAAAAAAAAAAACTTTAAACTTAAATATTTTTTTAGGGAATGAGCAGATCTTCACGCTCCACTTCAAGTTTCTCTTTATTCATGGCTAACCATCTACTCAAAAAAATTCTTCTAACACCATTTCGATAACAATTGCTTGCAAATGAACAATGTTTTTCTCAAAGAATTCTAACTTAATTTGAAATTTTCAACAAAAATTATTGATGTATAAGATGTTGTTTTTCAAAATTAGAGAGCATTATTAAAAAATAATATTAAAAGAAATAATGAATAGTGGAACCAAATATATACAATCTTGAAAAGACATAAGCATTAAGAGAAACAACTTTTTGATAATCGGCAATTATGTACGAAATGGTACAAGTAATAAAATAAAACGAAAAGACTCAACTATAGAATTGTAACCATTGAATAAATTACCAGTTATATACGAAAATATATAATTAATTAAAAATAAAAAATAAATATAAAGATACAATGGTCCACTCATAGTTTTTATTTTATAGAATTCCAAAGTGTACAAATGAATAGTTGCAATAGTTTAGAAGAAACATAATTCTAACAATTACAATAATCATTAACTCAATAGGTGCAATGGTTGGTAAAATAAACTTAAACTCAATAGTTGCAATGTTTAGTAAATAACCATAAACTCAAGAGTTGCAATGGTTGACAAAATAACGGTGGATGCTCACGAGCCGTAGGGAGTAAAACACGACATTGTTTGCAACAAATTGAGAACAATGGTCGTTTACTGACTGCATCTGTTTCAATATTTTCCAATGACTAAACATAAGTATTACAATGGGGAATTTCATTAAGTTATTATTTG
This sequence comes from Eutrema salsugineum, assembly GCF_000478725.1. NCBI lineage: Eukaryota > Viridiplantae > Streptophyta > Magnoliopsida > Brassicales > Brassicaceae > Eutrema > Eutrema salsugineum. Next base: position 212,048 of record NW_006256828.1, on the reverse strand, counting down.
GTTCCTCTTTTCGTGGTCTTCCTCTTTTTCTTTTAAATTTTTAACATTATTAGTTCTAATATATTAAAAAAGTTAATGTTGTTATGACTAGCAATAGAATTACTCAGTATAACAACTTTTTTTTTGGGATAATGCCATTGTTTGATGTTGGTTGAAAATCACCATCTATTCAAAAAAGAATTATTAATTAATAAATATAAATTAACATTCTAAAAATATTTTTTGAAAAAATATATAGTTTAACTGACGTACTGTTAATTGAAGATTGTTGTTGGGAGAAACTTTCTGATTTTATTGAACTTCTAGTTTCATTGAGTTTTATACTTTCATGCAAAATATTTTTAAAACTATATTATATCAATTTCGTATTAAACTTTTACACCCTTAAATGGAGGATGAAACAATAACGATTCAAACATTATCATCCAAGTTTTAAAAAAATCCTACATGAGTAGATTTTTTAAAAATGAAAACGCCAATACATAATAACTAATTTTGATCATATTATTTGAATGAATAATACTTTCTTCGTTTAACAATAGTGAACTCGTAGATCTTATGCAAATGGTGTTAGAAAAATTTGTAATTGTAGTAAATACTTCAGCTTTATGGCGTTTAACACGTTAATTGTATGCTTGATAAATAGAATGTTTATCCATCTCTAAATGAAAATTAAAACAAAAACAATATCTTATTGTTATATATATATATATATATTGTAGAAAGTTGTATCTTGTTAATGAAAAGTTGTGCTTCTTCAATAAGTAATTGTGTCTTCATTATGAAAAGATTTAATGCTTTAATATTGAAAAATAAATTGTTTAGATTTTGAATAGTTGCAATGGTTTAATAATTATCAACTCAAGATGTGCAATTGTTGGTAAATTAACTTTAATTTCAAGAGTTGCAATGTTTAGTAAATAACTATAAACTCAAGAGTTGCAATGGTTGATAAAGTAACCAGAAAATGTAATCATAGATTCACTAAATAAACATATATATATATATATTAATAAATACAATCTTGAAAAGACATAAGTATTAAAAGAAGCAACCGTTGATTATCAGCGGTTATGTACAAAATGATATAATTAATAAAATAAAATGAAAAGACACAACCGTAAATTGCAACCTTTAAATAAACTAGTAGTTATACATGAAATAGTATAATTAATTTAAAAATAATAATAAATAGAAAGACACAATGGTTCAGTGGTTCATTCATAGTTTTTTCATATTGTTATTATTTCCTACATGAAGAATTTCTTAAAAATAAAAAACAAATACGTAATAACTAAATTTGATCATAGTATTGAATAAATAATATATATTTTTTTGTTTAAAATAGTGGATTCATAGATCTTATGCCAATGGTGTTAGAAAATTTGTAACTGTAGTAGATACTTCAACTTTATGGCATTTAATAGGTGAATTGTATACTTGATAAATAGAATATTACCATAAACTCAACATTCTAATCACTCACCAAAATAACCATAACACTTAAATCTCCAACATTTATTTTCTATTAAAATATAATCATATATTCACTCAATAAACAACTATTCCAATATAAAAGACCAAAAGACATAACCATACTACTATAGCAAGGAGATATATACATAAAAATACAATTAAAAAAAATATATATATTTAATGGAATGACATAAGATTTATTCGTAGTTTTTCACAGAAATGTATAATTAAAAAAAGACACAATTTTATAATAATGATAACCTTTTCATATTAATAACTATTATACACAAAAAATATAATTAATAAAAATAATAATAATATAAAGATAAAATGGTTCATTCATAATTTTTCATATCTTTATTTTTTTCACAGATTTAACTTTTTTTGTTTCTTCCTAGCCTTTTTGTCTTGAAATTTATTTAATGTTTTTTTTTCAAAACTAAAATCTTCATCACTATTACATAAATTAGCTTCTTCTTTGTCTTCTTTTTTTCACTTCACATCCAAATCTATTAGTTGCATTATCTACTTTAGAAAGTGCATCTTTATTCCTCATTATATTTGGTATATCATGTTTCATGTGTCAAATAATTATATAACTATTATAATATAACCAAAAGTAGTGATACACTTGCACATTCAATGATAAATTAAAAATCTGATTTTAAACTATAACTAATAAGCTCATAGGAAAAAAATTATTTTGCCTAAAATTAGTGATAAAATTGTCAAAAGAATTACCATTTTTTCGTTTAGTCTTAATATTTTGAATTTTCTTCCAAAAATATTTTTTTGGATATTGAGAGGATGTGCGACCCTCCAATTCAAAGTTTTCTTTATTCATGGCTGAATAGAATTAAAAAAAAACTAAAAAAACATAGAAAAAAATATTATGTTGCCTTTTAAGATTACTAAAATAATTGCCTAGAGAATTACCATTTTTTTGTTTAGTCCAAATATTTTGGCATTTATTCCAAATAAATATTTTCTTGGGGAATGACCAGATCTTTCATCTTTCATTTCAAGTTTTTCGTTATTCATAGCTAACCATCTACTAAAAAATCTTTTTTGTAACACCATTTCGGTAACAATTGCTTGCAAATGAACAATGTTTTGATTAAGGAATTTTAAGTTAATTTGAAGTTTATCAACAATAAATTGATATATAAGATGTTGTTTTTCAAAGTAAGAAAGCATTATAAAAAATTTCAATAAAACAAATAATGAATAATGAAACAGAATAGATATAATCTTGAAAATACACAAGTATGTTATATATGAAATGGTACAATTAATAAAATAAAACGAAAAGACACAACCGTCGAATGATAAACTTTATATAAATTAGTAGTTATGCTTGAAAAGGTAAAATTAATTAAAACAAATAATAATTAGAAAGACACAATGGTTCAATGGTTCATTAGAAACAACTTTTGGTAATCAGCGGTTATATATGAAATAGTATAATTAATAAAATAAAACGAAAAGACACAACCGTAAAATGATAGACTTTATATAAATTAGGAGTTATACATGAAAAGTACAATTAATTAAAACAAATAATAATTAGAAAGACACAATGGTTCAGTAGTTCATTCATAGAAACAACCTTTAATAATTAGCGGTTATATATTAAATAGTACAATTAATAAAAAAATGAAAAAATACAACCGTAGAAGAATAACCTTTATATAACTTTAATTAGCAGTTATACATGAAAATATACAATTAATTAAAAAATAATAATTAGAACGATACAATGGTTCAATGGTTCATTCATAGAAACAACTTTTGATAATCGGCAGTTATTTATGAAACGATACAATTAATAAAATAAAACGAAAAGACAACCATACAGTGATAACTTTTATATAAATTAGTAGTTATACATGAAAAAGTACAACAGAAAGACACAATGGTTAATCATAGTTTTTCATTTTGTTATTATTAATAGATTAATAATAACTTGAATTAATATAACTCTTTGAAAGCAAACCTATATGAATTCAGGGATCTGCTATCTCTTTAGTTCACATATGAGTAATTAGATATATTAGTCTAACCTTTTAATTATTCACCTGTTCTCAAGTATGCTTTTTTATTCTTTTTGGGGTCTTTTTGAAATTTGTTTGCTCCGCCAAGCATGATAGCAAACCGTTCTAATTTTTGGTAAATAATATTCACATTTTGTCCAAAAAAACCTATAATAAACGTTAACTCCATCCATTTTAATTGATGCAAAGTTTAAGCATAACGTTTTCCAAGTGGCACATATTAACGTCAGTTACGATAATCCATGAAAATATTTATAGTACTCACAAGTCACAATCCCTTACCAAGAATTATTTATTTTGGGAGAACATGGTAAGAAAAAAATCAAAATTCAGAGGAAACTTTGTAATTCTTCGGAGACCCTCACAGGAGGAAGTTTCTATTGTCCTTGCAAGGACCCCTCATGTTCGCCAACTCACACTCTCTTCTCTCTTCTTGTAACAAAGATCTACTCTCTTATTTTGACTTGTCAGTAGACTCATTAATGACTTGTCTTTGTGTTCAATTCACAGCCAACAAACTAACAAAAACTCAACTTTGACTTGTATCCCTCGATAGGTTTTTCGATCAGAAAATCGAAAAAACAATGGACATGTTAAAGTTAAAGATAAAATTAAATAGGAATTGATGCCCTTCTATTGCGCAAATCTTAATTAATCAGTCATCTAATTAATTCATATTTTCCTTATTTAGGACATCTGTCTTTTATATACAGTATATACCTTTGGAGGATCAGAAAGATCTATCCTCATTTCATTAATAATCAGATCGCAGTAAACGACCTAAACACTATTTTCATAAAACCCTTAAAGCGCAGAAAATATTGAGTATGAACTATAATTTTTTAACCTTTTTAAGTTGTATCTCTTGTCACATCGATCAGGAAAGATTTATCTTTGAATAGATGGGTTGACGTTCCTTACGTAGCAGCTTGTATCTCTTCGAATCATGGCAGTGGTAAATGCGGTGACATCGAAGGTGGTAGTGATACTAGTGGTGGTGGAGGTGAAGGCAATGGCGAATGAAAGCCACCATATCCACCTCCTCGACTTCCACCATATCCACCTCCTCGACTTCGACCATATCCACCGTATCCACCTCCTCGACTTCCACCATATCCACCTCCTCGACTTCGACCATATCCACCGTATCCACCTCCTCGATAACTTGTTGATGACTCTACTCGAACCAACTGTCTTCTCCATCCTATTTTGTTTATATTATTTAAAACATTAATAATTAAAGGTTCTTTATGATTGCACAAAAAAAAAAAAATTAAAGTTCTTTCTACGAATGTTAGGAGAATATATATACTTATGAAACAAACAAAAAATAAATCTATTAGAAGAAGACCATAGTTTTTTTCCTTAACTTTGTAACTCGAGTTAAGACAGTTATTACAGTGTGATATGTATGTGTCAAAACTAACCTGATGATGGGTGTAACTTTTGTGGAGACGCTAGAGCATAGTCGTTAGAGCACAAGACCAAAAGAATCACTAGGAGCAAGAACACAAGTCCCAAACTCGAAGGACCTTTTTCAGCCATCTCTATTTCTCTTTCTCTCTCTCTCTCTTGATAAACTGCAAGACCTCTTCATCCCAAACTCTTATTTATATATATATATATATATATATATATATATATATATATATTGGGTTAATAGTAATGAGGCTTTACAATGCGACTAGTCTAAGTCCAACATAAGGACTTTTTAAACCAAAAAAGTCTTATATAAGGTCAAAAATGACGCTTAGCAAGAGGTAAACTCTTTATCGGCGACTCATTAATTGAGTAACAAAGACCAAGATAAAGAAAGGCTTACAAAATTATTACATAGGTCCTGTTCGTTTGACGATCAAATATTCTTTGGTTAACTATTGTAATATTCTACGGTTAAGCGTATCGATCCGGCTGAATTTTTAGTGACGCTATTTGATTAAACTAAAATTATTTTTAAGTAGGAGTTTATGTTTATGTTTAATTCACTACTTCTAGAAAGACCAAAACAACTTATATAATTTGTCGAAAAAATACAACTTATTTATAAGTTATACATTTTCTGTTCATGTCAAATGTAACCAATGTAAAAGCAAAATCAAATAAGTGACACCAGTTGCCTTATTTGTTGTAATGAAGAGGTGAATGAGTCTAGAGAAAGTGGTGGACACAACAGTACAAGTCAGAAATCCCTCAACAATAATTCTCCTTTTTGTTCACATAAAATACCTCTTGTTGCTGTAGTTCTTCTGAATTTTTATTTTGTTTCTTACCCGAGAAAGAAATCAGTATGTTCTCCCAAAAGAGGAGACTTTGTCATTCTTCCGAGACCATCACGGGAAGAAGTTTCTATTGTCCTTGCCAGACTCCTCATTTTCACCATCACATGCTATGCTAATTAGGGCCATATTCGCTTTAAATATCAAAAGCTATGACAAAAAAGAGCACATCGCAAACAAGTTCATTCACAAAAAGATGCCGACGGTCTTTAGATGATCAAATGAACTTTTTTTAATGAACCGTGTAATTACTTTCAGAGGAAAACCATATTTGTTGTTCCATATTTCTACTCCAACATCATTTATAAATTCTTTCAGAAATTCTATCGGTTGTAGTTATTGATAATTTTTTCTTAGATTTTCTTTTAAATTTCGACTTACAACCAAGTGAATACAATCGTTATAGAAATCCTAAACTGACATTTGGTTGAATCGACATCCTACAAAAACATGAATCAAATAGATTCTATTCAAAAACTCCACATCCATCTGCCAACATTAACAAAAGACTCACCAAAGTTTACAAAACAGCACTAATAAAAGTAATAAAAGGACAAAAGAAAACGACAGTACTCATCATCGATACAAATAATCAAAAACCAATTCAGATGGAATATTAATCAGCCAATATAAAATATGAATATTTTGATAAGATAAGCTATTCACGGTTCAGACATTAGTTTTTTAACAACAGAAGGTAACAAGTAATACGTACAAGAAAGTAGTTCGGAAAAGCAGTAATCTCTTTTACATGCACTTTATTGACTCCGATTAAGAAATACTAAAAGAAATTAATATAGATATAACAACTACCGTAAAATATTGAATTAGACTTATTGTTTACAGTCAAAATATATTTTATAAAAGAACTATATTACACATACATTTGCTATGCATTTGTTAAGAACACAAAATCTTTCCTCGAAATCATATTATAAACTACAAATTAATATACTACCCAAACATATGCTATATATATTGATATTTTAAAATTCTTACTTGAAATCACATAAGATACAAATTATACATTCATATTCTTTTTTGGCTCAAGTATTTGATCTGTTCAATTATGGAGTGGAATGTTGATGAACGTGACCACCACCATGTCCACTGGTTGATGGACCTGTATATATGTCTCCATTTGGTCTGTATATACTCATCAGTCTCCTTCCTACGAAATAATATTTATACATTAATATATAGATGAATATGTACAAAGGAAAAAACATGCGTGACATATATCGAAAAAAAACAAATGGATATGAGCACCATACCGTGACCACCACCTCGTTCACTTGTCGATGGTGGTGTCTCTATGTTATGCTTATAAAACATCATCATTCTCCTCCCTTCATTTTGTTCTTAAAATTGATTATCTTTTGCATGTAAATTATTTTTAAACATGAAAATATTTTTTAAAAATAAAAATAAAAAGGTCCTTTATTAAAAATTAAGCAGTTTCAAACAATTTAATGTTTTCAGTTATAAAATATATTTTTATCGTGTATTGAAAATATACTGTTTAAAAGAATTATATAGATTGACAGAAAAATTCGTTTTGGTCATAGAAAGTGTTTTATAGACAGCGCAGTATTAAAAAAATATGATCATATCAATAAAATAATATCGATAAAACCTATTATGCACAAATCAACAAGTCTATACATTTTATGAAATCTGATTTATGAGATTAGAATATTTCGTAGATTATCGATAAAAAGATTTGTCTAAGTCACACACTAGAAAGAACTTTTTTCATCTTATCAGCATGATATGAGAAAGAAATATGTATGTGTAGATGTTTATGATATGCATATAGGCCATATGTGTCATCTGTGTCTGTGTGTGAATTAAAGCACTAACCAGTTACCGAGATTTGTTCATGATCAGAAGGCAAAGCAGAGTCGGTATGGAAAAAGAGGATGCTTAGAAGAAGAAGAAGCATGAGTACATGACCCAATTTTGAAGAAGCACTCCTTTCCATCTCTCTCTCTCTCTCTTCAAAAGTTCCAAATTTTAATAAGCTCTCGAAACATTTAAAGACTCAAAAAAACAAATGAAACTTTTCTCTGCCATTCCTTTTTCTTTTTGGTCGAACTTTTGTCCGCCATTCATCATTTATATATATTATCCCTTCAACAATTGACCCTGTTGGGTTTATCTGCGACTTTTTGTTCTTTTTGAGTTAATGGTTTTCTATTGAAATTAATATTTTTTTTAACCATTCCGGATCCCAAACCCACTAGTCTCTAACCGAATACAACCAGAAAATTACTTTAACTAAGATTTTTTAAAAAAAAAAAAATTAGGTCACTAACCTAAGACGATGAAGGCTGAGGATGATTTTACATCATTTATAACTTTCTGCTTAATTAAAACTCCAAACTGAAGTTGCAAGAAAAAAAGAAATAAATAATGCTCGCTCTCCATTCAGTTTTTAGATTTTAAAGCTAAGCTAAAAGTTAGACTAGATACCTTAAACAAATTTATTGGTGTTTTAAGACCAAACAATTCATATTTTTAGCATTAAATATACATATATATATATATACACACATATCAGTGAAAATCTTAGATTAAAATATTCATTGTAATATTTAACATAGTTCCATCAGAAATTTCTAGACAGTTTGGGAGGACCAACTTGCACATATACTTTTCCCATAAATATACTGTATGCTAATCAAGTTATGAAATCACCAGGATTTGTGTTAGAAAGCACTAACTGGAAATTGGGAGTAACTCATTCCACCAAGAGATTGGACTAGGTTTCCAAAACCCTCTTGTCTCTACAATCAAAACCGAACTTAAGAGGAATGCTATTTAACAACCCTAAGACAGAGAACCAAATGTAATGATTAGAGCTTCATCCCATTCTAACAATTCGTTTTTCTTCCAGATCAAATATCTTATTTTCGAAGCTAATGTTTTCAAAATTCTGATATGTTAGTTTCGTTTTGAACTCTTGAATCTTAGAAAAAAAAATCTTCGTAAAACCAACTCTATTGTCTGTTATTGAAAGTCAAATCTTAGAAAAGGGCCCTACTTTATGTGTTCTTCTGTTTTTCTTTTTTCCAATTTCAAATGCAAATTCTTAACTCATGATATCTTTTTTTTTTGTCTTTTGGTAAATTAGAAGGATCCTAATGTATATGGTTGTTTGCCGTATTTGTTAATTATTTTAGATGACTCACCTATAAACAGTACCCTTTGTCATGTCGACTCTCAGATACACATGTTCCAATCTTGAAGTAAGCGTAGACTTGGAAGATCTATATCTAAATCGAATGGATTAATTACCCATTCTCTATCCTTCTCCAAATGATAAAACTGATTTTTACTGTATAAATATAGTTGGGTTTTTTTTTTTGTATTAGGTGCCAGAACCATCTAGTCAAGCTTGTATTATCATTTTTATGATTCCGGAGATGCACCATGAATTTCTAAGGAAGTGGAGATGATAACTCATCATCTCCAATAAGTGGAGACAAAATTAACATTATGATAATCTTCAATTCCCGAAAAAAACTCGAATATAGAACAATTTCCAGTCTTTTACAAATTAGAATGTCTAGGTCCAATTGGTCCACCATTAAGACTGGTCCAAAACAATGTTTAGTATGCATTTTTCTATGAATATTTCATTGAAATTATGCTTTTAGACAAACTTTATTTTGGATATTATTATAATCGGTTAATAAATGCTTTATCGTACATATAACAAACGATGACTATATTTCTATAATCTATTAGTAATAGACTATTTTAGTTAGTTGTGATAGTAATTATTTACTGACTATTTACTGAGCGAAATAACTCAACTTTATCTTAGCCGTTTGGGGAAAATTTATCATGAATTTGAGTTTTTTTTTTATTATTGAGAGTGGGAAGAGACGAGGAGCTATATTACCACAATCTTTAGGGATTTGTAATTTTTGTTTATAAGTTACAAATTAATTGATTTCTGCTATTTCTGATCGTATCATAACATTGATAAAACCAGAATAAAAAATTCACAAATTAAAACATAGTGGCTGAATTGTATTATTATTAATCGATGTATTGCTTCTACCATAGTTAATTGGTTCTTTGGAGGAATAACTATAAAATTATTATGTGTTTAGGGGATTTTCAGTCCCTTTATTGGAGATAAGTCTCCTGTAAAACAGAAAAGACATTAGAGCCTAGAAAATATGATATGTGTGTGTTTTCCGAGAGCACTCTGATGCTCAAGTCAGGAAATGGCTCAAAAAAATCATAATATAGCTGTTCGGAGAGCAGAAAGAAATCGGAAAACTCTAAGAAGGAAGGTAGACTTAGAATCCTTGAGAAAGGTAAGATCTATTCAGGCCTGGGAGTGAGAATGAGCTTTTTACGGTGAAAAGAGAAAAAGAAGAGTTTGAGGGTGATGGAGCTCCACAGTTTAGGAACCGCCGTGGAGTAGATATGAAATGAGATAACCGGAAAAATGGTCAGAATGGTGTAAATTACCTGAGCTCAAGAATCACGAGTATCTAGAAAAATATCGTGAGATTTGAGATGGCTGAAAAGTGTACCTGTTCCCCGTAGGAAATGATAAAATATTAATAGGAAATTACCTGACTCGGGTTTGTATACCAGGTTAGACCATAGATGGTGGATCGGGTGGATCGGCCCATGACCCGACTTGACTAGACTCGAATCTTATGATGGTGTCACACTTCTGATGGTCTTACCAACTATCTTTGGCGTGTTCTGCCTGCAACGAGACCGCCCCTTGGCACTTCTGATGGTCTCACCCTTTCGCTTTCAGTGTACGGGTTGGGTCGGCGGTTTAGACGCGGTATGGTTCTTTGCTGAACTTCTGCTTTTCCCCCTGACTGCTATAAGATGTCCCTATCACCTGACACGCGTAATGAAAACACATTAAATGTCATTCTCGTGGGTTTGTAAGAGTATGAGCAATTAATTCAGACTAAAGCATATTCCTATTATCGAAAGGAGGGAAATTCGAATAATTTTCCCGCTTTAATGGATTGTTAATACCTGGCCCGGATCCCGGGCTACTGCGACGGAAAGGCCTTGCTCTCTGGATACCTGTGCGGACCACTCTTCCTTATGTCTTGACCCTTTCGGATCACCGAGCTTAGGTCTAGGACAGAAAGAATGTGACATCTCCTCCTCCTGACCACTCAATTTTCGACTTCCTTATTTCTGACAGCGTGGCCTGTGCTATCAAACACGAGAAATTTGGGAACATGTGGCCTATCGTGCTGGATCTCTCAAATCCAACTAGATTCATGCCCGGTGCTATAAGCTTAGGCCGTATTGGGCCAAAAATCCAATACAAATCCTAATTTGGCCCAGGGGGGGGTTGTACCTGCAAAAAAGCCATAGACGCTATGTGCTAGCATATGACTTGTCTACGTAAGAATGATTGAATTTATCTCCAACATTATGAAATGTGGTAAATAATATCTTAAATTATAAAAAATGTTTTAATGAACAATTTAAAAAGATTTTACAAATGTTTTTTTCTGTAATGTTCTTTATAGAAATCAAGTTCTTATAGTTTTTATTGTTTCATAGGAATATATACAGTTTCCACATTCTTATGTACAATTTTATGAAATTATGTTCTTTTATTTCCTTTATATATATTTTTAAAAAATTTATAAATTACAAAAAGGTTAGTCAACTCGGTATTTATAAGTTATCCAAATCCAGGCTAAAAGATATCTTTCTTTTTGAGATGAAAATAAGTACTTTTTACTGGTTAAATTGTGATTCTCTCAGACCATGGATAGACAGTCAGGATTTTGTTAACTCACATCAAATCTAATCTAATGGACCAAATCACCAATCTTATCTAATGAATCAAATTTGCTTTTAAAAAACATAAATTTGCATATAAATACCTAAGAGAAGGAAACCCTAGTGTCCCAGCCTCTTTCTCACAAAAAAAAAAACCCTATATGCATAGAAGCATAAGAAAATTACAATCAAATAAATCATAACTCCTTCCCAGGTGAATGGACGACCCCGGAAACTCCTCTCTGAATCAAAACCTGATTACAATCGGTCTTTTGATTGTTCTTATTACTTTTGGTTTGATATTCTTGGTGTGCCTTATCGAGCTTAATTATGATCGGTAGAGTCCACTAGATCTCCATTTCTCCATAACATATATATGTACTTCTCATGCTTATCTATTGTTTCATTTTCTTTTTTTTTGAGGTAAAATCTCATATTTAAGTTGATATTTCCTTTGAGAAATATTGTCGATTTTGTAGTTTTCCTATGATTATAATAGAACACCTCCCTTGATTATTTCTTGGATTTTAATTTTCTCATAAGCTTATTTTTTTCATTTCACAAACTTGATTTTTTTATTTTTTTGCATTTTTTTTTGTCGTTTGTGAATATGTCTAGTGTTGTTTATAGCCATTTATAGTCAAGGTAGTATCTTTGAACTTGGAGCACAATAGAGCAAATTATCATCATTTTATGATTCCTTGGATGCACCACATGTTTTTAAGGAAGTGGAGATGATAACAATAATAATCTCCATTCTCCAAAAGGTGGAGACAAAATTAAAGCAAAGTCATTAAGAGAATCTGTTTTTCCAGAAACAGATCGAATATATGGAGAAAAATTATAGTCTATGATAAATCAGAATGTCCAATTACTTCACCACTGAGACTAGTTTAAAACAATGTTTAGTATGTGTTTTGCTAAGAATATTTCATTAGATTTATGCTTTTAGTAAAACTTTATTTTGTGTTTATTTTATGTTTTATTTCATTGGATTTATGCTTTTAGAAAAACTATCAATGCATTTGTATTATGTTTTATTGCATATATAATATAAGATGACTAATGGCATGCATCAAAACTTTTGGTCATAATCTATTGCAATTAATTGTGAATGTTTAGTTTTGTCACAATTCTGTTATGAGTTTTAGATAAAAAAAAAGGTAGTAGTTTCAAATAATGAATGGTTGTAACAATTATGTGACTATAGTTTTAATCATTCAGTGGTGAAAAAAACAAACATCTCTTTAAGAAGTCACCTCAAACAAAGTGTATAGAGATACCAGAATGATTTGATAGTAGTCTAATGAATTTCAAGTTTTGTTTTTATTGTATACTTTCACTAATAATAATATTCATGGAAACATTGCAGATATATTGTAATTCATTTGAAAGAAAGCTTGCTAATATGAAAGAAAATAAGCCAAGCTTTGCTATAAAGGTATGTCACTCACAGTAGTTACTTGAGATATATTACAATCATGGTCAAATATTATGTTATGATGGTCACAAAAATAGATGTTCAGAAAAAATATAAAAACAACACTGTATTTATGAGTTATCCAAAAGCCAGAATACAAGATCACTTTTTTGAAATGAAAATAATTTTGATTGGTTAATAGTAATACTATTGAATCATGGAAAGACAGCCATGATTTTGTTAACTAAAAATAAAATTTAATCTAGTGCCAAATTGTTTATACAATCTAATAGATCAAATTCACTTTACAGAAACACAAATTTACATATAAATACCTAAGAGAAAAAAATTCTAGTTTTTCAGCTCTCAGAGAAAAACAAATTTTATCTTCTTTTTCTCTTCTCCATAAAACCGTGCAGAGAGATAATCTGAATTAACCATAACTCCATAAGAAAATTACTTCTCATGCTCATCTCCTAATTTTTTTTCTCGAGAATATTTTTGAAACGAATTAATAAAACCTTTCCAGTGGATATAGGTGCTGATATTTCCCTGAACTATTCTTGGATTGTGTAATTTTCTATGATTATGAATGACACCTCTCATGATTGTTCCTAGATTTCGTAAATTCCATAGTTTTCTTTTTGGAAATAAAATATACATGTATAATATGTTAGTAGGATACAGTCTTTTCATCACCGTATAACTTTAACCATTTTTTTTTTTGGATACGGCCTTCTCATCACCTCTCTCACCACCATCTTCTATGTCCTCTTCTCCCATAATCATTTTTATTACAAAAAAATCTAATACATATTAAAAAAAAAACTAGAAACTAATGCTTTGATATCTTGTCAAAAAATAATAATTTAATATTAGATGTCATTTATGAAAAAAGTATTTATATTACACCAATGATCTTATCTCAACATGAGAATAAACTTATCATAACCAGATATGACTTATCATAATCTTCTGATATAGATCCAAATCACAGATTTCCTATTAACCTATTTTTTTTTACGAGATTAATTTTTGATATTGACTTCACAGGTTTTACTTCATAATTAGATTTTAAAATTTTAAGATCTAATATAATTGGTCCAAAAGATAGTAAGACATGTATGTTACGGACCACCTATTATTTAAATAACTATATTACACAAACATATGTTACACATGACCTTGAAAAAAATCTTTCTTGGAATCACATAATATACAAATTACATTCATACCTATTCGTTTTGAGGAATCACTATATTACTTTGTATTTTTTTTAGTCAACATCTCACACATGTGCATTATACCATATATATGAATTTGGATGATAACACAATAACAATACTAATATAATTCATTAAACTATATGTAATGGCCTAGATAAGTTTGTAATTAAGTGCCTAAAAATAAGGGGTGGAATCCATATATATTATTTTGAAAGAACGAAATTGATGAGTATATATAGGCCAAACAGAGACATAGACAAGACCATTAAGTAGTGGACATGGTGGTGATCACATTCATCAACATTTCACTCCTTAGTTTTTAGGCAGATAAAAAGTTTGTCTAGACCATAACATTAGTTTAATGATTATACTAGTATGGTTATTGTGTTATCATCCAAATTCATATATTTTATATAGTGCATATGTATGAGTTGCTGACTAAAAAAAAATATAAAAATTATAACTCCTCAAAAAAAAAATATGAATGTGTTGTGAAAACTTAGAAACTTTATTAATCACTGGAATGTATATATAGAGTACATAGGGAATCTAGGTTAAGTACAATGCCCTGATGGGCTTAATGGACCGGTATAAGAGTCCATATATGATATGTGTTATAACACTCCCCCTTGGACGAGTGAACCGGGCCAGCTACTCAATCGGGATCTCGATAATGCGCTGGGGAATGTTGCCTCATTAAAACCTTACCAGGAAAAACCCAGTGGGACAAAACCATGGTGAAGGAAAAAGAGTAC
Source organism: Eutrema salsugineum (assembly GCF_000478725.1). Classification (NCBI taxonomy): domain Eukaryota; kingdom Viridiplantae; phylum Streptophyta; class Magnoliopsida; order Brassicales; family Brassicaceae; genus Eutrema; species Eutrema salsugineum. The sequence goes on along the minus strand of NW_006256828.1, from coordinate 197,048 downwards.
AACACGCATTACTCCCCCTGATTGTAGCATCACTGCAGATCTCTAAGTCTATACATTCCTATCTGTTTGACGAGCTTCCGATGTGTTGAAGTAGGCAATGATTTGGTGAAGAGGTCAGCTGAATTCTCACTGGATCGGACCTGCTGAACGCTGAGAGTGCCGTCCTTCTGCCAGTCTGAGGTTGAGAAGAACTTCGGTAGAATGTGCTTCGTCCGATCTCCTTTGATATATCCTTCCTTGAGCTGAGCTATGCATGCCGCGTTGTCTTCATACATCACCGTGGGCTGTGTGTCTTCGTCCATACCACAATCTCTGCGGATGTGCTGAGTCATGGAGCGCAGCCGGACGCATTCCCTACTAGCCTCATGAATGGCTAGGATTTCAGCATGGTTTGATGAAGTGGCAGTGAGTGTCTGCTTCATTGATCTCCAAGAGATGGCTGTTCCTCCATGCGTAAAAACGTAGCCAGTTTGAGACTTGGCAGTGTGCGGATCTGATAGATATCCTGCATCGGCGAAGCCGACTAACCCATCTTTATTTTGGTTAGTATAGAAGAGTCCTAAGTCTTGAGTACCTCGAAGGTATCTTAGGAGATGTTTTATACCGTTCCAGTGCCTCTGAGTTGGGGATGAACTATATCGAGCGAGGAGGTTCACGGCGAAACATATGTCTGGTCTAGTGTGACTAGCCAGGTACATTAACGCTCCTACAGCACTGAGGTATGGCTTTTCAGGACCAAGGATTTCTTCATCATCCTTTTTGGGACCAAGAGGGTCATCACTTAAGCTTCTAACTACCATTGGGCTGGTCAATGGGTGAGCTTGGTCCATATTAAATCGCTTGAGTACCTTTTCGATATAAGCCGATTGATGCACAAGGATTCCTCCTTTGATGTACTCAAGTTGTAATCCCAAACAGTACTTTGTTTTGCCTAGGTCTTTTATTTCGAATTCTGCTTTTAAGCAGTCGACTGTTTGGGAGATCTCACCAGATGTTCCGAGGATGTTTAGATCATCCACGTATACTGCTATGATTACAAATCCTTTGTTTGAGTACTTCTTGATGAAGATGCATGGACTGATGGGGTCATTTTTGTAGCCTTCTTTGATGAGGTAATCGCTGAGGCGGTTGTACCACATACGCCCACTTTGTTTCAGTCCATACAAGGATTTGTTCAGCCTGATGCAGTATTGATCTCGAGATGCATTTTTGTCTTTTAGTTCAATGCCATCTGGGAGTCTCATATATATTTCGTTGTCCAGGGGCCCATAGAGATATGCGGTTACAACATCCATCAACCGCAGATCAAGATTTTCTCTTATGGCCAGACTTATGAGGAATCGGAATGTTGTTGCATCCACCACTGGAGAATAAGTCTCCTCATAATCGATTCCGGGTCTCTGTGAGAATCCTTGTGCTACAAGCCGTGCTTTGTATCGAACGACTTCACCGAGTTCGTTCCTTTTGTGCACAAAGACCCATTTGTGGCCCACTGGCTTGATGTGTGATGGGGTCCGGATGATCGGACCGAACACGTTTCTGAGTTTGAGACTCTTTAACTCCACGTTTATGGCTTCTTTCCATTTTAGCCAATCTGTTCGATGTGTACACTGTGTTATTGACGTGGGTTCTAGATCCTCTTGCGTGAGCGCAACATCAAGTGCTACTTTGTATGCAAAGAGTGCATTTAAGTCGACTTCTTTTCGATTCCATTGTATTCCGGACATATTGTAATTGATGGAGATCTCATTGTTATCTTCTGAACCTGGAGATTCGGCGTCCCGAACTTCCATTGAGGGTTCATTAGATTGAGTCTCAGCCGCGGCTATGTCTGATATTGCAGGAATCCCGGTTTCGGTTATTGCACCTTTCTTTGATTTCCGGGGATTCTTATCTTTGGAACCGAGAGGTCTGCCCCGTTTGAGACGTGGTGCAGACTCTGTAGCAACTTGGGTCTGTCCCGTTGGGACAGCTATTCGTACTGGTGCATTACAAGCTGGGATGTACGATTTGGTTACTTTGGTCGGGTCAGCAAAGGAATCTGGCAATTGATTAGCTAGCTTTTGATAATGAATAATCTTTTGGATCTCTGAATCACATTCTAGAGTCCGAGGATCTTGCCAATTTAATGATGTTTGATTCCATGAAAGATCTTTGACCAGCTTGTTTGTCTCACCACCTAAAGAGGGATATACCGATTCATCGAATTGGCAATCCGCATATCTGGCCTTGAAGAGATCTCCAGTGGTTGGCTCGAGATATCTTATGATGGTGGGAGAGTCAAAACCAACATATATTCCCATCCTTCTTTGAGGTCCCATTTTGGTTCGATGTGGTGGAGCAATGGGTACATATACTGAACACCCAAATGTTTTGAGATGGGAGATGTCTGGCTCATGACCCGAGAGTAGTTGGGATGGGGAATATTTGTGTTCACTAGATGGCCGGATGCGTATGAGTTCAGCAGCATGTAATACTGCATGTCCCCATGCTGAGGCCGGGAGCTTTGATCTCATGAGTAATGGTCGGGCTATCCATTGAATGCGTTTAATGAATGATTCAGCCAATCCATTTTGAGTATGGACATGTGCTACAGGATGTTCCACGGTTACCCCCATGGCCATACAGTAGTCATTAAACGCTTGTGAGGTAAATTCACCAGCATTGTCAAGGCGGATAGTCTTTAGTGGGAAGTCAGGGAAATGGGCCCGCAATTTGATGATTTGGGCCAAGAACCTAGCGAAGGCTTGGTTCCGAGAGGACAAGAGACAAACATATGACCAACGGGTCGATGCGTCTATAAGGACCATGAAGTACCGGAATGGTCCGGAAGATGGATGTATAGGTCCACAGATATCGCCCTGGATTCTTTCTAGGAAATGAAGTGTTTGTTTAGAGATTTTAACTGGTGAAGGCCGAGTGATCAATTTGCCTTGAGAACAAGCTGTGCACATGAGGTGTTGAGGATAAGCTCGGTTTTCTTTGAGGGTATGCCCTTGAGAGTTTTGAATTAGTTTACGCATCATATTTGCACCGGGATGACCGAGCCGGTCGTGCCAAATAGTATAATCAGTAAACCGGGCTTTGAGAGTGGTATTAGCTTCAATCATACTGACTTTAGCATGGTAAAGTCCAGTAGAGAGCGCGGGTATGGTTTCGAGGATTTGTTTATGGCCGTCTACGGTTTTAGTGACTAGGAGGGATTCTTTGTTCCCTTGACCTTGGGTTTCTATGTGGAAACCATTCTGTCTTATATCCTTGAAGCTCAGAAGATTTCTCTTCGAACTAGGAGAATATAGAGCATCTGGTATTTCAAGTTGTGTGCCATTTGATAGCAACACATAGGCATGGCCATATCCTTCGATAAGGTTTGAGGGACCCGCGATGGTGCTAATATTTGCGGTTTGATAGGTTAGGTTTATGAAGTAACTTTTGTTTCTTAAGATAGTGTGGCTGGATCCACTATCTACGACTATGGTTTCCATTTGCTGGTGTGCTTTTCCACCTTTGGATTTCTGACAGGCTAATGAAACTGGGAGCTAATAGACCTCAGTTAGCCGCTACAAATTCCAAGAATTGATCACCAAAACTGGAGAAGCTGGTTGAAGCAGGAAAAACTCGGATCTGGTTTTTTTTTTTCGGTTGATCGTCGTGTACTGTAAGTGTGCGTGAGGGCGCGTCCGACGTTGGATCGACAAACGGTTTTCACCAGTAGATTCGTCTTGTCGAGGGCTTCGATTTGATATGTAGATCGTCTTCTGGTTCCTCACGGTTTGGAAGATATGCGTCTTTTAAGTTTCGACTTGCTTTTAGGGTTTTGGTGGTGGCCGGATTTATTAGGGTTTTTCGCTCAGAGAGTCTTATCGTGCTGATAACGTGTTGTGAAAACTTAGAAACTTTATTAATCACTGAAATGTATATATAGAGTACATAGGGAATCTAGGTTAAGTACAATGCCCTGATGGGCCTAATGGGCCGGTATAAGAGTCCATATATGATATGTGTTATAACAGAATGTAATTAATATATATTGTGTAATAAATTAATTTAAAAATAAGAATTTTAATTAAAATATAATTTGAGGACGTAGTTGGTTGGAAGAATGATCTTCAGATTGATAGATTTTAGGATTTGGATAATGAAACAAATAATTAGAAGAATTTTGGGTATTAAAAAGATTAGTGTTGAGATCTATTTTACGAAAAAATTATTTATAACTAGAATAAAAGAGTTTATAAAAGGATAAAAAAGTTATAGTGGAAAAGACATTTTTTCCTCCAAATTGAATGAAATAAGTTTCAATTCATAGAGAAAAATAATTATGAATTTTGGTATAAAACGTTTTTTAAAAATAATGTATAATAAAATAATTAACTTTAAATAATTAGATGAGATAAAAATCTGAGAATACAAAGAGACGAATAAAAAAATGACACATGTCCAACTTTATTCTCTCTCCTCATCTAGATATATTTATGCGTATAAAAAGTGTGAATCATATTCGCTCTTCTAATAAGACAATTTGGCTGCGTGAAACCTTTCTGATGTTTCAACATGCTGAATAAATTCAACATGAATTTATACACATCGGTTAAAAGAAATTCAACATTTGCATGAAGGTGTTGAAAACCAACGTGTATAATTTCAAGTTGAATTTATTCAACATGTTGAAACATCAGAAAAGATAGTCTCATGCAGTCCAAATTGTCCAATTAGAATAGGAAGTGTGATTCACATACTTTCTATACGCGTAAATCTATCTAGATGAGGAGATAGAATAAAGCTGGACATGTGTTATTTTTTATTCATCTCTTTGTATTCTCAGATTTTTATCTCATCCAAATATTTAAAGTTAATTTTTTATTGTATATTATTTAAGAAAAAAAATTTATACCAAAATTCATAATTTTTTTTCTCTATTTCAATTTGGAGACAAAAAAAAAACTTATTTTTTACTATGATTTTTTTATCCTCTCATAAACTCTTTCATTCTAGTCATAAACATATTTCTCGTAAAATAGATCCTAACAATAATCCTTTGAATATCCAAAATTTTTCTAATTATCCTTTTTACTACCCAAATCCTAACAACTATCAATTTAAAAATCATTCTTTTGACCAAGCATGTCCCCAAAATACACCAAATTATAGGTTTACACCAAATTTTATGATGTCCTTAGTTGTTCCAAACTATCATCTCATCCATATTATAAATCGATGATACTATATCCATCTCACGCAACTGAATTTCCAGAATTTTTAACAAAAATGGCACTTGGTGCCATGAGCGGTGCTAACAAGGCCACCCAAAATGTAGAAGATTCATCTCATACTCGAAAAAGTCCAAAATGGACCACTGATCAAAATTTGGTGATGCTCAGTGGCTGGATTAAATGCAGAACAGACAGCTTTGTTGTGATCAAACACATTATGGTAGTTAAATAGGAGGAAAAATAGCTCAGGAAACAGTGGATATAACAGAGCTCATGAAAATGATGTAAGAAACTTGAACTCTGTAGGATCAAGTGCTCATCAAATGGGGAGGGATGCAGCTAAAAAAAGAGTAAAAAGAAAGGTAAGGGCGCAGCATTGGAAGTGATCAACGAAGAATGAAATGAATTCAAATAATTCAAGGAACAAGAGTTGGAACGATTGGACAAACTGATGAACGAGAGGACTCAAGAAAAAAAATTATGAAGATTTTTTAGAGCTAAGTGAAAAGGAACATCTCGATGATCAAAGCAACAAATTATTAGAGAACCTAGAGAACGATCTATTGAGAAATTAACTGTTGTCAAGTGTATGTTTGTATTTTATCACTTCTCTTTTAATAACGTGTGTTTGTCACTTTCTGCTTTTTGTCACTGTGTATCTCATGTCTTTTTGTATTTCTGCATTACTTCAATAATATTTATTTGTCAATATTCCATATATTTTTCTTCAATGTAATCCTTGACTTTCGGCTATTATATCCAATCCTTATCTATTATATTTCAACCACTCGATTCTAACCACTCATGCCTTATCTATTAGGATTTCTCACCCTCGATTTAAACCACATAATTTCTTATAAATAGAAATCATACTTCCATTGATGTATCAATACCACAAATAACATCTTACTACAAAAAATTAATAGATCCATCAGAATTTCCTTTCGATATTGAAGCTTACAAAAGACAGTCCAAAATTGAAGAGAAGTATATCATCAACCCGTTCAAGGAGCGTCAAAACAAAATAAAGGAAAATTATCAACCTTGAAGCAAGAGAAAATACTTCTAGAGAGATCATGTAGTGGCAAACCAAAGGTTGATTGGAGACTATTTTGCCAATCAACCTACATATGATGATACAATGTTTCGTAGGCGATTTCAGATGTGCAAACATGTTTTTCTTCGGTTAGTTGGAGACCTATCAAGCAGTGACAAGTATTTCATCCAACGAGTTGATGCAGCCAAGAAAGAAAGTATATCTCCATTAGCTTAATGTACCACGGCTATTGCGAATGTTGGTATATAGTGTGGCGGCCAACGCAGTTGATGAATACATCAAAATATGAGGTACTAAAACATTAGTGTTTGCGTATATTCTGTAAATGAATCATACAATTGTATAAGCAAGTGTATCTCATGAGAGCTCCAACTCAAGATGATCTGTAAAGAATCCTGCATGTTAGTGAGATGCGGGGGTTTCCAGAGATGATTGGGAGTATTGATTGCATGCATTGGGAATAGAAAAATTGTCTTACAGCATGGGAAATTCAATTACTTGGACAGATAAAGGAACCACCACTGTCTTGAAGCAGTTGCATCACATGATCTATAGATCTGTTATACCTTTTTTGGATGTTCGGACACATTGAACGATATTAACGTATTAAACCGTTCACCAGTTTTCGATGATGTTGAACAGAGAAATACTCCAAGAGTGAATTTTTTCGTCAACCAAAGTCAATACAACATGACATACTATCTAACTGACGGTATTGATCCTTCATATCCAACTTTTGTCAAATCAATTAGGCTTTTGGCCAAATCATGTTTTCCCACACAAAAAATTTTGGTTTTCGACCCAAAATCGCAAAATTTCCTATTTCTGCAAAACCGTTAATCATGTTTTCCTGCCAAATCTACAAAATCTTAATTTTCTTGTAAAAATGAAAAGCTTTGATGTCCTGTCAAAACCGCAAAACCACTTTTTCTTGTTAAAAACGCAAAATATCATTTTTCCCCCACAAACACAAAATATCATATTCCACCAAAAACACTAAAATTTGGTGCCAGCCAAAACAAAAAATCTTGGTTTCCAACCAAAACAAAAAATCTCAGTTTTCTGCCAAAACCGCAAAATCTCAGTTTCCCGCCAAAATGAAAATTTTTGATTTTCTGCCAAAAACAAAAAAATCTTGGTTTCCTGCCAAAACCGCAGAATTTTGATTCCCAAAAAAAAACATTATCTTGATTTCCCACAAAAAAAATATAAATCTTGGTTTCTCGTTAAAACCAAAAAATCTCGCCTTTCCGTCAAAAATGCAAAATCTTTATTTTTCGTCAAAATCAAAAAAAATTTGGTTTACTGCAAAGACTGCAAAATTTTGATTTCCCGACAAAAACACAAAATTTATCTCTCACCAAAACTAAAAAATCACCAGTTTTCCCACCCAATCAGATAATAATGATGTTTTCTTGCAAAATTTTGATTTTCCGCCAAAAACGCAAAATTCTAATTTTTTGTCAAAATGCATGAAAACAAAATTTCTCCGCCAAATCTGCGAAATCATGTTTTTTGCAAAAAAAAATCAGAATTATTTTTCTGTATTTTTAAAAATTAATTTGAAAAAGATCACTTCGAAAATAATTTTAAGTTAATCCAATATAAAACTAATTTGATATAAATCTATATACTTATTTTTGTAGTGATTTGCTTAGGTGTCGCGTTCAGAGCGTGTTTCAGAGTGTTTTGCTTACGTGTCGGCCCTAGAATGAGTTTCAGTCGCAAAAAGACCGTTTAGCCATATTTTTCAATTACATGTCATTTTTTGATTCGTTTTTATTTGATGACATGTAAAAAAACTTAAATCAAACCGGTTTAAATTATTATGGTTAAATGCTTAATTTCGCTTTCAAATCAAACTGTATCTAATGACGTGTAAAAAAACTTAAATTAAATCGGTTTAAATTGTTATGATTAAATGCTTAATTTCACTGTCAAATCAAAACGTTTATAAAATTATATTAAACCAGAAATTTTTTTAAAAAAAAACCAAAAACGTTTTATTAAAAATAGAAATTTATCATTTCTAATGTCTTCAAAATAAACAAAAAATCTATATACTTATTTGTGTAGTGATTTGTTTAGGTGTCGCGCTCAGAGTGTGTTTCAGAGTGTTTTGCTTACGTGTCGGCTCTAGAATGAGTTTCAGCTGCAAAAAGACCGTTGAGCCATATTTTTTAATTACGTGTCAGTTTTTGATTCATTTTTAGTTGATGACGTGTCAAAAAAACTTAAATCAAACCGGTTTAAATTATCATGGTTAAATGCTTAATTTCGCTTTCAAATCAAACCGTATCAAATGACGTGTAAAAAACCTTAAATCAAATCGGTTTAAATTGTTATGGTTAAATGCTTAATTTCACTGTCAAATCAAACCGTTTATAAAATTATATTAAACCAAAAATTGTTTTTTAAAAAGAACCAAAAACGTTTTATTAAAAGAATAGAAATTTATCATTTCTAATGTCTTCAAAATAAACAAAAATCTAACTAAAATGTTAACTAAAATCTAACTTCGATTTTTTTTATGGTTTAGTATAAATATGAGAGAGTCTTTCGCTTACGTGTCAGCTCTATAATGAGTTTTAGCTGCAAAAAGACCGTTTAATCCTTGATTCGTTATTATCTGATGAAATGTAAAAATTCATGGAGTCATCAGGTAAACATATATTAATATTTTTCTAAAAAAGTATTAACATATACTATGTCAATAATTTATAACAAAAATTATGTAAACCAAAATTTAGAAAACAAATTAACAAAAACATTTTTTAATAAAAAAATGGAATCTACATCTCACGTTTTCAAAATTTAGAAAAAATCTAACAAAAATATTAAAAGAAACAAAAAATAGAAACCTTTTAAAAAGTAATGGAATGTCGTTTCAAAACAAATAAAACTGAATTTAAAAGGAAAACTCTTACAAAAAGTTAATATATATATAACTACTGAAATGACGGTATTTGTGATGTTTAAAACACATAAAACAGTGATTAAAATCGAATAAGTTCATATGGTAGTTCAAAAAATTACGTCCAAAATACGTAGAACAATGATCAAAAGATCTCAAAACTATTTAAATTAAATTATTTGGATACCAATATGTTTTTATTTACTTCTTCTATTTTATACTAATTTTACGATCATTTTTTCCAATATTAAAATGCAAGGAAATCTAACATTCAAATATACTAAAAAAAAACAAATGAATCCAAACTATTATTAGATTTTCAAAAATCAAATGGAAATTATATTAGCCAGAGCAAGACGCGGAAAGTTAACTAATATAACATAAATATACTTTTTTAATCATTTGATTTATTTTGCATCCAACTATTTTTTTTAATTCATAAACGAACAATTTTGTATCTAAATGCAGCACTTGATGCAAAAACTAATTTTCAAAACAAACAATATCTAGATGCAGCATCTAGATGCAACATAAATCTAACCTAGTGCTGAATCGCTTATATAATATAATAGACTAAATTCGCTTTATAGACACAAAAATTTGCATATAAATACCTAAGAGAAGAAAAATCCTAGTTTCTCAGCTTTTAGAAGAAAAAAAAGACATCTTCTATTTCTCTTCTCAATAAAACGGTGCGGAGAGATTATCTGAATAAACCACATTTCCATATAACAAAGGTATTTCTCATTCTCATCTCTTGTGATTTTTTTTTTCCTCGAGAATATCTCTGAAATGAATTCGTAAAACCTTTCTGGTGGATATAGGTTGATATTTCCTTGAAAAATGAACACCTCTCATTATTTCCTAGATTTCGTAAATTCCATAATTTTATTCTTTGGAAGTAAATTATACATGTACTATATGCTAGTGGGATATGGTCATTTCATCACTGTATTATTGTAACCATTTTTTTAGGATACAGTTTTTTCATTACCTCTGTTACCACCATTTTCTGTGTCTTTTTCTCCCATAATCATTTTTATTACACAAAAATCTAATACATTTAAAAAAAAACTACTAATCAATGCTCTGATATTATGTCAAAAAAAAAGTATTGGAAAATTTTATGTTAATTATACAAAAGTATTTATACTACCCCAACGATCTTATCTCAATATAAGAATAAACTTATCATAACCAGATATAGATATAGATCCAAATCACAAAATTCTTGTCACCATAATTTTTTTTACGAGATTAATTTTTAATATGGACTTCACGGGTTTTACTTTATAATCGGATATTAAAATTTTAAGATCTAATATAATTGGTCTGCTAGACAATAAGACATGTATGTTGTGGACCGCCTATTTTCTAAATAACTATATTACACAAACATATGTTACACATGATCTTGAAAACTCTTACTTGGAATCACATAATATACAAATTACATTCGTTTTGGGAATCACTTATATTTTTAGCCAATATCTCGTACATGTTCATTATACCAGATATATGAATTTGGATGAGAACACAATAACAATACTAATATAACTCTAGACCATAACATGTAGTTTAATGATTTATATTAGTTATTGTGTTATCATCCAAATTCATATACTTTATATAGTGCATATGTATGAGTTGTTGACTAAAATTATATAAAAATTGTAACTCCTCAAAAAAATATGAATGCAATTAGTATACATTCTGTAATATAGTGATTTAGAAAGTAGTTTTTAATTAAACATAAAAATTTCCTTTTTATTAACAAAATGAATCACATCAAAAGAAATATATAGTCTTAAAAAAATTAATTAGATAAAAATAATAAAGAGAAAGTTATGATGATTAAAAAAGCGATTTCCAATTTATCCTCATCACTATGGTGATGGTCACAACAACATCTTCTTATTTTCAGGCTCCAGTACTGAAATCTTCTTTGCAATTCTTCTCTGCAAACTATATTCCGCAAATAAATGTTTCTGCAAATTACTTTTCCCTTGTGCTTTTACGCTATTCTATTCAAGATGGCCGACAATCTCCACCCAGGATGAACCATTCTCATTACCACCGGATATTGTTGAACCGCTTCATTGTCATTAGACGTCTGGTGATTCCACGACGCAAGAACATGCGCTCTATCTCTATCATTGCAACCTTGCCTCGGAATTGGGGTCAGGCCAGTTAAGTCCATGGCAGAATAGTTGAGAGTCATTTTCCTCTCTAAAGAATCCATGGAAATCGTTCTGCATAGGGGTCTATGAGCTTTCCATCAACGACCATTTCTTGTTCTTCAAATATGGTGTCCAAATATGAATTTGGAAATGCTCAATCTCATATTCCTTTTTAAATCCAAATCCGAGGATTCCCGTTGCAGTTCATGAAAGAGGGAATGCCCATGTTTACGATTTTATTTGGAGTTAATGATGATGGTCGTAGACGTATATAGTAGGATGCAATTAATTGATTATCATTTGAAGCGCTAGCCTCTGAATTTTACATTCCATGTCTTTCACTGATTTAATCGCTAGCAAACCTCTAAATTTTTGCGTATTCCGCCAAAAATTTGTTCTCAAACAGCATTTTTTTCTTCTATATTGGCGTTGTCTCTCCATTTCTTTTTTGCTACTTGAATCTTATAACAGTTAAAAATTTGTAACTATGGAAAACTCCCTAAAAAAAATACCCAAAGCTTTGCTTCTTTTGTGTAGTCGAGAAAGCATATGTTATAAGAACTTCATCAAATAGTTTATTTTGGCACCATTTTCCAAATTAAAAAATTCCCAAAATAAGATATTCTTATCATTTCATCCTTATGTGTTTCAAGCACGATGTTGACTACTTCTAAATAATCATGTTTGTGATAAACATTTGCTCTACTCTTTTGGCATTCATGAATCATGATTCCCCATAATGATGGCCACCACTTCCACTCGTCCACCATCTCTACCTCTTCCACGTCGTCTACCACTTTTTCCTTCATCTTAGCTATGTAATTATAGTGGCAAAAAATCTTAACTATGGTAAGAAGTCGTTCAAATTACTAAAAATATACCAAAAATGAAATCGTATCAAACGGATCAAGATCAAATAATACATGGTCTCTATTTGGTTTTTATATTTATATTTAATATTACCGAGGACGGTATCTCGGAATCCACTATTATCAATGAGCTACACCCTAAAATAACTCAACACATATAAGAGTTTAAAATCTTGAATAACACTCATGACTCATCCTTATTTCCTTACAACTCCTAAAGATCTCCTTGTCTACTCATTTCACCAAGAGGTTAGACTAGGTTTCCCGAACTCCTCTTGTCTCTACAACTAAACTTCCACCTTGAGAGGCATGAAAACTCATCAATCTCTTTCTTTCTCATTTGTGACCTCTTCTTTCTACCGATGCAGTATGTCAGATGCCTTATGCAATCATCATGGAGAATGTCATGTGCCATCTATAGCCATCATGCAACCCCCAACGCAGCCTATCTCATGCGGCCAGCTTGCCGCCATCTAATCTCAAGGTCCTTGTATCGGCAACTAAGAAATCCTTCCCTAGTATCCTCTCGCCAACAATCCTGGCGGCTTTAACAAGTTCTACTATAACAACTTAAAGTTTTTAGATGTCATCTTTCTATCTCATACAGTTTTTCTATAGCCTTGCGTCTTTTTCCGGTTCCAGTGGTCTGGGAAAACAAATTTTGGAGGCAATGCCATGTGTTTTTAATATTTTATAATTAAAATACAAAACAATCGATAAATCAAATGATAAACGATTTTATTTTGCTTTTATTATGATTTAACGTACGTGGGTTAGCTTCTAAAGATTTGTATTTGTTCCGATAAATAAAAGTTGGATTTTTATATGCTATGTTACAAGAGGATTGTGTTTACCTAAAAACAAGTTTTTAGAATTTTGTAGGTGAAACTAAAATACGATAAATTTTCTGTTTACAGTATGTCTATTAAACAAACCGAAGAAGCGAAGACCATAAAATAAAGAACAAACATTTTAAAAGAATTACCGATTTAAGCAAGAAAGCTGTTATTGACCAAAGACCTCGATCAAGAACTATAAAAGATTTTGTTGTTTTTGTTATCAAAAACAAGCTTTTAACTTTTCAAATAATACTATATATATATATATATATATATATATATATATATTAGACAGTGTGAATGCAAATGTTTATGATAACACATCAGTTTGCATGAATTTAGACCATCTCCAATAGTTTTACCATAAGTTTTAATATTAATTTTGAAAAAATTAAAATTATGAACCTTTTTAATAAGAATTCTTAAATAAATAAAAATTATTTTAAAAGATTATAAAATTTTAAGTAGAATTTACTTGTTTAAATTTATAATTATTTTATAACTTAAAAATTATTATATTTTCATAAAATTTTAAACATACATAACATAAAAACATATACAAAAACTTTTTTCAAAAAAAAAAAAAACAGAAAAAATCTTTTGACCAACCACAATGCGACACACAACCATAAAGTTCTTAAAGTTCTCTGTTTATAGAACCGTTCTTAACTTGAGCTTCTCCAAATTACATTTTTATTTATTTTTATGTACAAAAATAAGAACGCTCCACTTAAGAGCTTTCATTGGAGGTGCTTTTAGGGCTTCAAAACGTGTTTTTGTAAAATTTTATTGTAAAATGGGTGATATATATATATATATATATTATTTGAGTATAGTAATAATAAGAATAAGAGTTAATTCGAATATATGTAAAAAAATTCTTTGAGTCAAAATATAAATTTTTAACTAAAATAATTTATGTTGTTATTAGATAGTTTATATAATATTATTATTGAATATATTTACAATATATATTTGTTTTGATAGTAAAAAATAAAACTAATCATTATATTATTTATAATTTATTCTCAAAATTCGACGGTATAATTGTCATTTACCTAATAAAAAATTAGTTTTCAAAGATTCTAAAAAATGTTGTAGTTTTTAAAAAATATAATAAATCAAATTTCCTCAACAATATATTTGATTTTTTCTAATTTTTTAATATTCCAGTTTATTTTACTTTTAATTTTTTTAAAGAATTTGTGATTTTAAAGTCTTCTGTAAGAATTTATGAAATTATGTTCTGTCATTACCTTTGAATATATTTTTCAATAAATTACAACAAAATAAAGTGTAGTCAACTCTGTAACTAAAAGTTATCCAAAGCCAGGATAAAAGATAACCTTTTTGGATGAAAATAAGTTTAAATTGATTAATATTATGGAAAGATAGCCAGGATTTTGTAAATTCAAAAACAAATCTAATCTAATTGACAAAATGGCAAATCTAATTGACCAATTACCAAATTTGTTTTAAAGAAACACATGCAAATTTCATTTAAATACCTAAGAGAAAATAACCCTAGTTTCGCAGCCTCTCTCTCACCAACCAAAAAAAAAGAAAACTATATGCATAGAAGCATAAGAAACTACAATCAGAGAGAGCAAAAATCATTCCCAGGTGAATACCACAGAAGCTCCCTGATGTAAGCATAAAACTCCACTCTGAATCAAAACCTGATTACAATCTGTTAGTTATTGTTATGATTACTTTTGGTTTGTTATTCTTGGTGGGTCTTATCGAGCTTAATGATGATCGATAGAGTCCACTGGATCTCTGCTTCTCCATAACATAGGTAATTCTCTCATGCTCATCTCCTGTTTTCATTTTTTTTTTCTGTGAGGATAAAATCTCTGCTATATCGTAAAACTGTTCTGGTGGATTTAGTTGGAATTTCTTTGGAGAAATGTATTATCGGATTTCATAGTTTCCTATGATTATGAATATAATGAACACCATCCATGATTTATTTTTCTCGTAAGCTTGATTAGCATTTCACGAACTCCTCTTTTTTATATGTTTCATTTTTTCGTTTGTGGATATGCCTAGTGTTATTCAAAGTCACTGGACTTACGAGTTTTATATGAGTTGTGCAATTTCAGTCACAAACCTCTGGACAATACATAATGTGAGTACATCTTATCTCTCTTGTAAATACCGGTCGAGCTCATAAATGTATATTTTTGCTTGTATATTTGTCTTGCAAATTTAATATACATAGCGAAATGTTAGAGAAGGATATAGATATGGTGAATTAAATTATATAGTTTAGCCTAAGAAAATAAAATTTTGCTATAAATTAATCGATCTTAAAGATATAAATAATATTGATTCATTATATATATGTATATATATATTATATATAGAGAAAGAAGTATACAAGTGCCGTAGAAAACAATATATATCGAGAATATAGTTTAACACAATAAAAATATATTTTTGCTAGAAATTAATCGATCTTAAAAACATCCAGATGTGTCCTCTTTTTGATCCGATCATGTGTCCTCCTTGTCAGATGCTAGCATCAAAACTAACTCTCATTTCACACACTTTCACATTTGTCCATTTGATGGTTTAATTTTAATTATTTTTTTGTTTTATGTAGTAAATTTGAAATTTTACTGAGTTCATGTAATTTTAGGAATTGTAGTAAATGTTGTGTATTTATAATCCTTTAGTTCTTACTCTATGTACTAAAAAGGTATTATGAGTCTTGCCGGTATAACTGTTTAGGTTTTAACATCTGAATCAAAAACCTCTGATACAATGTTTAAAAGAGAAACAATATTCTCAAACTTTCTCCTTGGTCTTAAACTTTAGTAATACACAAATATTTATATTAGATCATTGATCTTATCTTGACATGAGAGAAAGTTATCATAATTGATTGAAACTTATCCTTCTATTCATATATAAATCACTAAAACATTATCACAATATAATCTTCACAGAATATTTTTTAGTTTAACTTTCACGGGTTTTACTTTATAACGGAGGTTTGATGGACTAAAAAAGTTGCTCTGCAACATGTATAGCTTGCTGCCTTGCATAGAAAATATATTAGATCGTTAAATTTCAAAAAGTGAAACCCGTGAAGTCTAAACTAGAAAACACTCTTGTAAACATCTTATTATGATAAGATTTTTGTGATTTATAGATATATATCAAAAGATTAAGATAAGGTATGATAAATCTAATCTCATGTTGAGATAAGATAGTTAATTTGGTACAAATACCTTTGTATTATTAACGTTTAATATCAAGAAGAGAATTTTTTTCAATATTATATCTTCTTTTGACATAATATGAGGGCATTTTATTATGGTTCTTTAAATTTTCACATTAGATTTTTGTGTGATCAAAATAATTATGGGAGGATAGGACGTAGAAGTAGGTGGAGACGGAGGTGATGAGGATGATGAGGTCTATTAACTATATGCTTCTTTTCGATGAAGACATTAGACATGAACACGTGAATCTTAATTGTTTATCGCATTATGCAACCTAGTATTGAAACACGATGTCTAACACTTAGAATTTGAAAGACCAAGGGTTCGGTATTTGAGGCTACCTATATTGACTAAGAGGATGGCAGTAAATGATTACACACCTCTTCTAAAAAGAACTCGCAAACGTATCAGGAGATGGACGTGTAGATATCTCTCGTTTGCCAGGAGGCTTTAACTCATTAATTGGATCATTGATCCAGCAAGGTTCCTTATGGTCGGTTCCGGACAAGTCATCTATTGGTTCATGGACATGAAAGAAGCTGCTTAAACACAGAGAGTTGACAGCATCTCTTTCCAAAGTTGAAGTACAAAACGATTTAACAACCTTCTTCTGGTATGACTGATGGACACCACTGGGAAAACTGGTCGAAATAATGGGTATCCGCGGCTGCATAAAACTTGGGAATACTTGTTGGAGGTGTACTCCGCATCCCCGGTTTAGCTCGGTATGAACCAAGATTGGCCCAATTAATCCCGATTTATGATGGTTCATCCGCAGAATATTTCCTGATCTTATCCGGAAAAAGGAAATATTCCGAGAAGATAATTCCTCAAGGAAAAAGGAAGTTGTTCTTATCTGCTCCAAGAAATAAGGAAATCTGCATTATCAAGTCAAGGAGGAAAAGGAAAATCGACCGGTTTCAACCTCTATAAATAAAGAGCTCATCGTTCATTCAAGGATTGATTCACAACTCTGCAGAAGACATAGAATACATCTTTTTCTTATTCTTTCTGTAATATGAACTACGAATGGCTTGATCCCTCTTTTGGGTACGTAGGCAGCTCATATTGAGTTCAGCTATAACTTTAATAAAATCTCTAAATTCTTTGTGTGATACTCGGTATCAACAATTGGCGCGCCAGGTAGGGGGACGAAAATTAAAAAAAAAAACCTAAATCGATGATGACAGTATCTCCGATCTCTCTCGTTGCTTCTACCAACTAAGACCATCGATTATGATTTCTTATGACCAACATGGATCTTTGACGCCGACAACGTCTTCTTCAAATAGCCGATCTCCGAATCTCAACGTCATCCGTTATCAATCAAAGATAAGTGTTTAGAATTATACTTATCCTCTCATACTTTTTCAGGCTTATTGAATACATGGACTCAGAATCATTAGTTAATAATTGATAAAAGAATCTTTTGCTAGTTCGATTCATCCTGGTTTGTTTGGTCAAAAATTACGGCTGCATAACGAGTATAACTATAATTAAGTGGATTTCTAATCTCTCTAACTCTCGTCATATTTTAGCCCTTATAAAAAACGACATCGTGAATCAGAATACATAGTCACATATTTTCATTAATTTGTTTGAATTGATATCGTTAGTTGAATCAATACGTTAATCATCTTGGTTTAAGATTATGTCATTATCTCTCACGCTTCTTGATCGGAAATTGACTAACTTATGGTCTGACTTTTCTTTGTTTTTGACTCGAGCCGACGATATCTGCATCTCTCCTATCGCCAATGCGCTTTTCATTCAAAGACAAAGCTCGTTTGTTAAAAAAAAAGAGAGGAAAAGTCATCTTCAACTAACAAGCCCACCCTACGAGGAAAGGTCACCAAGTCAGTCCATCCCCTTGTGAACTCTGCTCGAGTTCGTCGGCCTCGCTTGAGCTCGTTAGCTCGGCATTTGCAAAAACGAGCTCCCACAGCTCTATCTCAGTTCATCAATCTTCAACACCTCCACCAATTCACCGATTCAAGAAACAGAGGAAAGTCATTCCACCGCCATGATCACCTAAGTGTTGTTATGCCCTGGAGATGATAAAAAGACCAAAACATGAAGTACCCCAGCCTACGGTTTAACTTGTTCGCCCATGAACAAATTCTATTCAAGAGCAAGCTCAAACCCATGTGGAGAACGGTTTCACAGATCCTGACTCCAATCTTTAAAGGGCATTTCACGAACTCATTTTGAACTCATCAGACATCAAGCTCAACATAAATAAGAAGGAAGCAGCCAAGCTCTTTTGTTTTCCAAAAAAAAAAAAAAAAAAAAAAAGGAGGGAGTAGGGGCTATGGGATACCTCACTCTGAGTTCCATCGTCCGCCATCGTCGCAACACCACGCCCACAGCTCTGTCTCAGATCATCCTAACTCAAAGAGCAGTTCACAATCTCACCATGAACTCATCGAGAGATGAAAAGATCTGATTGGAATTTCTGCAATTTGCTGTTTCGAAAACTCAGCTCCACCCAGAACCAGAATCAGCACTCCGCGAAAAATCAATTTCACTCCGAGCTTCGACGTTATCTCTGCTTTCCGATCATATCAGGTCCATCGCTTCGAGCTTCCCAAAGCTCCGCCATCGTCGCCGCTATTCACCATCCTGCATCTTCCGGTGAATTACTACTTTTCCGACCAGAGCCGTCTCATCTGTCTGCTTCGATGCCTACAAAAAATCCCCCGAGATCTTCTCCTCTTTCTCACTTCAGCAACCATGGCGAAGAACACAGGCTGCCTCCGATTCTCGATTTCGCAGAGTAATCCACGCACATTGCTCCATCACCGAACTCAAGAGATTTCATTCTAGGCTCGGAAAACTTCAGAGATTGCAACAATTCCCAAGTTTCAATACATGATGACATCCCAGAAATACTTCACTGAGATTAAGAAGATTTATTCCAGCCGATACCATCACCATCTCAGCTCGCCGCACGGCTTCACCAGCTCTTTACCAGAATCTAAAAACCAATCTTCGCTCTAACAAGGGTTGAACATCAAAGAGCCGAGCTCCACAATCCCACACCAAAAGGATTACAAAAGTATCAGCTCCGGCTAGGACGATTTGGTGCACGAATGCCATTATAACGACATATAGTCAAGAACCTGCTTGCTTTGACAAGGCTATAAGCAGAAAACCGCATGGAGCTCTCCATAGAAGGATACTCACCGAACTCATTCCAATTTTGTTTTCACCGATCTCGTTCCGCTTCCGCTCACATCCAAAGTTACTTACCAATCTCTCAAAGCTATACTTAGCTCGTCAAACTGAGCTCCTCGAAACCCATGTATCATTTATCGAGATCTTTGTCTTATTCAAAAATATTCTCCATTCTGCTAAGTTACAGGGTCCGTCCCTCAAGCCGAACTACTGTTCGCAAAAAAGAAAGAAAAAGAGAACGCTTCTCTAAAGCTTTCCATAGATGAGCTCCGAGCTCCCACAAAAACTCATGCTTCTCCAAAGCTGTTTCTAAAAACGAGCTCCGAGCTCCCACTTAAGCTCACGCTCCGAGGACCCTGAATCTCAGAATACACTCTTCTCCCGAGCTATACCACGCTCAAACCTCTTCTAGCTCATCAACCGAGCTCCTTTAAAATTCAGGGTCCGTCCCTCCAAGCCGAACTGACATGTTCGCAGTCCCAACCGAACTCATCGGTATTACATCGACTTCCTGGCCAGTTGTTCGATAGCATTTCTCAACAATGCAACCTTAAAAAACCGAGATCCATCTCGCAAGCGTCCACATGGCGCCGTGGTGAAAGAATCCACAATTTTTAAAGCCGGGGCCAGTCCCGCATTACTTATTCCTAAGTCACCGAGAACAATAAGCCGAGCCCATCTCGCACACTCTGGTTCGACTTAGGAAACCTTGAGTCCGTATCGTGTGTTTACAAGAGTTCGAACTTCACTCTTCCAGCACGAGAAAGCTCACTTGGGTCCCCCAGGCCGAGTTCATTTAACTCGCACAAATTAAGCCGAACACCTCAGATTCGCACCGTAAGCTGAGTTCACAACACTCGCAAATGTAAGCCGAATTATCGCAATTCGCAATAGACTAAGTCGAAACTCATATAAGCCGAGCTAACAGCCTCGCAAGAATCTACCAATCTCAGTTCACACCAGACTAAAAGTACTTACGAAATCCGCCGAACTCCTACATATACTCTTTCGCCGGACTGAGGGGGGGGCTTACTGTTGGAGGTGTACTCCGCACCCCCGGTTTAGCCCGGTATGAACCAAGATTGGCCCAATTAATCCCGATTTATGATGGTTCATCCGCAGAATATTTCCTGATCTTATCCGGAAAAAGGAAATATTCCGAGAAGATAATTCCTCAAGGAAAAAGGAAGTTGTTCTTATCTGCTCCAAGAAATAAGGAAATCTGCATTATCAAGTCAAGGAGGAAAAGGAAAATCGACCGGCTTCAACCTTTATAAATAAAGAGCTTATCGTTCATTCAAGGATTGATTCACAACTCTGCAGAAGACATAGAATACATCTTTTCTTATTCTTTCTGTAATATGAACTACGAATGGCTTGATCCCTCTTTTGGGTACGTAGGCAGCTCATATTGAAGTACAAAACGATTTAACAACCTTCTTCTGGTATGACTGATGGACACCACTGGGAAAACTGATCGAAATAATGGGTATCCGCGGCTGCATAAAACTTGGGAATACTGATCCATTCAACTGTTGCAAAAGCGCTGATAACTCATAGAAGAAGGAATCACTAATTGGAAGCTCTAAAACATCGAAGTAGCTATTGATCTTCAATGTCAGCAAGGAGTATCTTATGAGGATGATATGACAAACTTTGAGAGCTGATGGACTTGCGGGTCTAGGATTTGTTTTTTAACAAGCCCATTGGTCTTCAAAAAATTTTAATTTATAAAACTTTAGTGTCTGCAAGTGCACAAATGTAAGTTGTATAATTTAGGGTGTCGATTCACAGGGAATATGTCTAATCAACAAACTGGGAAAATAAGCAAAGTCAAAAACTTATGGGATTTGTGGTTTTTGGTTAAGAATCCTAAACTAAACCTAATCTAATATTTACAAGAAATAAGATGCAATGCATATGAATTGTTAAAAGAATATCTCAAGCATATCGACTTAAACTATAGACTCTAAACTCATAGGTGGCGATTTAGACTTCTCCAGTTTAGTCTAATCGATGTTTGGTGGCATTTCGAATTAGCTTCCGGGCGATTTATCTTCATCTGTTTCTGGGATCTGCATGGAACTAGAATATAAATGTGTATGATTAACCAACTCTCGCCATCTTAATAAATTAATCACTCAGATCTAACAATTAACTCTCGCTCTCATGCCAGAAATAAGATCATGCATTAGACATTGAATTCGTCTGCTCACATCTTCTCTATAGGTAGCTCTCGACTCCTACAGCAACTATGTTCTTCTGAAGTTAGGTATGGATGATCTGATACAGCACTCTCGTGGCTCTGATCGATCCTAGGCTCAGAGAATAGGTCATGAATCTACTCTCATGCAATATGAACAACTTAGAAGATATGAGATCCAGAATATGGTTTAGAAACTTAGAAATCCTAATCGATATGTATGCCTATCGAAATCTTCAAACAACTTGACTTTCTGGGACAAATCTACATGATGCAAGGAATGATAAAAGACATAGAAGAGTGCAAAAGAATGAAACAGAAAAGTTAATAAGATAGAAAAGAGAAAGAAAATGGATCTGGGGAAGAATCCCCATCTCCATCGCCTAACCCTAGAAAAACAAAGTTTGGTGGCTCAAAATCTCATTACAGGAGCACACACCCTTTTAGGGCTGCTAAGAAATGTATTTATAGGTCCTAGGATCTTCCAGGTCTCATTTAGGGCTTTTGTGAAGAGGAATGGTGAAGTGGGCTTTGATGTTGGGCCTTGTGGCTCGTCCTTAGGTCCACCGGGGGTGAAAGTCTTCCTGAGCAGGTAAAATGTAGGTTTTCCACGGGTGAGAGTCTTCTGTGGCCGGTGAATTGAGTCAACTTGTTCTCCATGTATCTTTTTGATTGCACCGTTGGATCTTCGTGATGTAAAGTTTTATAGAAAGCTGGTTGTCTTTTCTTGATTGTCTCCAAATTTGAGCTGGATCAGACGGTGAGAAAATCTTCATTTAAGGCTGAACTTCTGATAATTTGACTTTGAGCTGAAAAAGTGGATTTCTTCCATTTTGTCATCATTTTTCCTAAGTTTCCTGAAAAGAGCCTTGAAACTACAAATACATGGAAATCATAATAAAATTTCCTAAAACTGATTAAAACCTTTAGAAAAGCATTTGAAATCAATGGTGAAAATGGGTACAAATACGGTGTTATCAACTCCCCCAGACTTAAGACTTTGTTTGTCCTCAAACAAAACAAGATCCCATTTGGAAAAATATCATTCAACAGAAATGAAAGGGAACTCAAAAATATCAGCAACCATACTTGTAGACCTTAATTATGGACAATGTATCAATCAGATCAAGTCCATAAAATTCTCACCAAAATACAAACATAACTACCGTTAATCTGTCATGCAAAAATCCACACACTTAGAACTAACTTCCAGTCAACTAGCTCTTAACATTCATTAAAGGTTTCAGTGATTCTCATCAAAAGGATATTAAAAAAGGCATTCAAGGTTAGGTATCAAAAGGCTTTTTAATGGTAAGGTTTGATGTGTTTAGGGTTACCTTTTTCTGGAAAAACAGGACATTATGCAAAACAGCAATAGAGGATAGAACTGTCAATGTCTCCACAGGTTTCAGTCACATTCTCCTTGCTTCAAGATTTCTGATATCCTTCTTCAAGTTCTCATTATAACTCCCCCATACTTGGATTTTTGTCTAGGTTGTCAATCCATAACTCCTTAGGTGAATACCTATTGCTTGGCTCAAATGATTTCGGCTTCTAAGACTCTTTAGGCTCTTGGTTTCTTTTCTTTTATTTTTTTTCGTTTTTTTTTTGGAAAGGGGAAACCGCCTTTTGACTTAGGGTCTTAGAGAGCACGAAAATTACCTTTAAGATTGAGCTTTTTGAGACATCATGAGGCTTGCTGAGATTGCATGGTACACTTCCTTCCCAGTTTCACTCAGTCATTCTCTTGACTGACTGAAAACTATGTTGTTCCTCCCTCTCTGGCGTTTTTGCACATATATGTCGACAGACATGAGGAACTGTGGTGAGATCATGTTTGAATTGATGTTTGGGTTAAGGGTGAAGTACAAGCTAAGGAAAAATGCAGAATGCAAGGGCTCATGCAAGAAAAGGTGGTTAGAAAGGAATGAAATCCTCCCTCAAATTTAAATCACACTGCCCCCAGTGTAATATAAATCAGGAAAAGATGAGAAATAGAGTATGTGAAATTTAAAAAGATGAAAAAAAAGAAAACTTACCTGATGTTGGTGATGGATTGTGAGGTGATTGTGGAGGTGGTAGGATGTTGAATGGTGGATGGTGGATGATGTGGAGTAGTGCTTGATCAAATGGGGATTGATTAGAATCAAGGTAGATGTGGAAGTGGCCAAGGGTGGCCGAACTGGTGCTGGCCGCAGGTCAGGATGTCGCGGCCGCGGTTGGACTCGTGCTGGCCGCGGGTCAAGGCTTCGTGGCCGCGGCAAAATGCTTGCTGGCTGCGGCTGAAGGCTCCTCGACCGCAGTCAGATCCTTTCTTCTTTTTCTTTTTTTTTAGATGCATACTAAGGTCTGTATAAGATAAAAAAAAACAAAACTTTAATAGAAAAAAAAGCTAAAAAAAAAAAAATAAGTACCTAAATGGGTTGCCTCCTATCAAGAACTTTGGTTTATAGTCTTTAGCTAGACTTTGCAAAGAAAAAGGACTTAGTTCAAATAAGATCTTGTCCTAAGACAAGTCCTTCTCGAAACCCTCTTGTTCTCTCTTGTTGTTCTTCATCACTCCAGAGTTCTTCCGGTTCAAATGTTTGGGCTTTATGCTCTTCTCTTTTGTTATTAAGTGGTGTAGCTTCATAGAAGATATTCTTGTCGATATTTGCAAAAGAAACTCTCCGGTTGCGCCAAATCCATGATGGCTCCACCAGTTGCTAAGAAAGGCCATCCAAGGATAACTGGATATGAGTCATCTTTGGTCTTCAATATGTATAAATCGACAGGTGTTATGCAATCTCCAATACTTAGAGGACTATCTCGGGTTATCCCTCTTGGTATTGTACTTGAATCATCTGCTAAGCTAATTTTTGTCCTGGTACTCAAAATGTGCTTAATGCCAAGTCTCAAAGCAGTAGCTTTGGACATCATGTTAATGCAAGCTCTAGAATCACAAAGAATATTGAAGAATCTTTCACCTCTAATGTCACAAGAGATAAGAAATTGACATTTGTCTTGAACTTTGTGAAGAGTTTGAACTGGTTTACCTTCTTGGGCGTGTGTGAACAAGTCTTTCATCTCTTGGATAGACTCTTTGCTATCACAGAAGAAGTGGCCTATCATGTAGTCTTTACATGCTTTGGCAAACGAAATTCCTTTGTGCAGAGTTTGAACAACTTAATTGAACTCTTCAAGTGCTTCTTTGCTGATCTTGTTTGTGTAGTCACTGGCTTCTTGGGGATCTTTGAGATGGATCCAGTAAACAGCTGCATCAGGTGATGATCTCGGAAAAGATAGATACATGGCTCTTCTGAAATAAGTGTAGATGTTCTCTTTAGTCTCCTTGTTGTATCTAAGAACACTTGAAGGCAGCCTTGCTTCCAGATGTCATCGAATCCGAGATAAAGAGGAATGGACTTCACAAATTTGTTTAATTCGATTAGTCTCTCTCTAGATATGCTCTTGGTTATTGGTTCTGAGTTGTCATTAGATGAATTATCCCCAGGGTTTAGATCTTCAACAAACAAACTATACTCTTCATCTTCTGAGAATTGCTCTTTGAAGCTCATTGTCACAAGTGTAAACCATGTTGCAAAATGCATAAGTGTTGGATTCCTTCTTTTCCTTTGATGCTTGTGTAGTGATTGAGATAACAGCTTGATCAAACAACCTAGATCTGGTCACATGAGGTCGGTCTTCAGTTGAACAGGTTTAGAAAGAGGATGAAAATTCTCCCAGTCTGAAGAATCACGCTCCACCGCGGGTGAGGAGCTCGGAGCCACAGTGGAAGTGACTCTGGCCACGGGTGAAAGGCTCGCAGCTGCGGTCAGCTTCCTCCGGCTCTCCATGCTTGCTTATTCAATCTCTTCTTCTCCATTGTTTTTCTCTTGCTTCCAGTGGTTATCAGGCACGTCTTGGGTATCCAAATCATTGGTTCCAGTATTCAGATCACACTCTTTATGATCTTTAGAAAGTTTTTCAATTTTCTCTTCTACTTCATCGAAAGCACAAACAACTTTATCTAAAGTAGCATCAAGCTCTTCTGTCTTGTTTTCAACCTTAGCTACGCCTTGCCACATCTCTAAATTTTAGTCGTAGGTCTGGTTCTTGCTTTCATTCAGCTCCTTGTCCAAGTCATCGATCTTGAAGTTAGGGTTTGCAGCTCCCTTTCTTTTTGTCGAATGTTGAACTTGTTCTTATCCTGCTCTATTCTGACAGACTCCATACTCTGATCCAACACTTCATTGTCTTTGGTTCTCTGATCCTCCAATGTCTTCACGTTCTCAGAGAGGTCATCAAACCTCTTGTTAAGGTTGATGGTGATGGCATCTATCCTTGTTCGCAGGGCAGCTTCGATGAGGGCTTGGGAAGCAAGGAACTGATTCAGCTTAGCTTCCAATCGATTAAGCAGGATGTTAAGTAGATTGTTCTCATAGTTCTGGTGCAGAATCTGATGAGGTAAAGGATAAGATGGTCGACGGTTCACCAGGTGTGGCGAATAGGGCTCATCTCGGTGGTGTAGAGTTCGCAAGTCTCCATGGTAGTAGTTCGGATTAGGGTTCTGAACATGATGATCAGAATTACGCCTGGATGGTGATTCACATGCGCAAACTGGAGAAAGTTCTTCTTCTTTTATATATAAGATTTATTGTAAGAAAATTTCTATCTTTAAGTGACATATATGTCTATTAGATCAAGCTCATATTAAAGTTTAGAATTCTAACATAAAAGACGACACCATGATGGATCGGTTTCAATTAAAGACATTAGAATTCAGGTGTATTAATAACCCTCTTCCTTACTTTAAAATGTTGACAAGTCTTTCTTTAAGAATTATATGTATATATGAGAAATATGGTGTGTAGTAAGCTCTAACTTGGTGATCAAGATTTTGTAAAGACATGTGACTATCATGGAGGATTTTAGGGAAACTTTGTCTCCAAGCTAAAGTTAAAACTTGGAGACAGAGCTAAAGGCAATACTTTGTGAGCAAATTTTATTCTCCTATAAATAGATGCTTAAGCTTCATTCTAAAAGTGATCACCATAATAGAAAAGTTTACTACACATCCACATGAGAAAAGAAAGATAGAAAGAATTGATATCTTCTCCATCAAAAGAGATTCTAAAAGACAAGGGTTAAGGAAGAAGAAATCTTTGATCTCAAGCCTAATCAAAGCATGGATCAAGATTAGTATTTCTCCTTCTTCTATAACGTCTATTTGGTTGGATTATAATGAATCTAGTTTATCTTAGGATAAATTTCATAAACTGAATTCATAAAGGAATTTAATCTTACATTTATAATTGAAATGAACTATGAATCTTTCAAGACAAACAATTGCAAAAGGGAAAAATTTAAAGGTTTTGAAAGTTTGTCACCTTCATGTAGACAATCACTAAATAATACTTAGTTATTCTCTCAGTTTTTTAAAAATTGGAGGAATACTTGTGGTGTTGAATATAAAGTAGAAATGGTGATTTTAGAATATTTACGCAAGTTTGTGCAACAAAATATAGGTAGTTTTGTCATGTTCTTGAAAAGGAAATGAGTGAAGAGAAAATAATGATAGTTTTGTTTTGCGTGTACCTTTTTTTCACTCTAACATAAAATGGGAAAACGGCCATTAAAATACCCAACTATCCAATTTTCGCCAAAATAAGTGCATACTATTCACTGAACCAAAATAACACGAACTTATGTTGACCAGGCTAATTTAGATATGAGTAGTCAACCTTAATAATTGTGTAACTGATGTGATTAGTCGTTTACTTTAACATTTAATAAAACGACGTATCTATTATATAATAGGATAATTTTTTCTCTATTTAGGATATCCACATAAAAAAATTAAAATTAATGACTCAATTAATTCATACACTTTAAAATAGTATTATTTTCATTTTAAAATAAAAGAAAAACACTAATACTAAGTTAATGATTTCATTAATTCACTTATTGTTTATAATCATTATTTTTTTATCAAGAAGAAGTGGAACAAAAGTTGGAAAAAAAATAAGAAGAAATAGTTAAAGAAAAAAATGATGATGAAAATGAAACTTAAGACGATGAAAAAGAATAAGAAAAAAAGAAAGAAGACAAATTTAAAATTTAAAGAAAACATGTAGATGAAGATGAAATAGAAGATGAAGAATACATAAACGAGATAAGTAAAAATAAGAAAAACAAAATTAGAAAAAAAAGATGAAGAAAAACTAAAAAAAAAAGAAGTCGAAGAAGATGAAGATGAAAATGAAAAAAAAAGGAGAAAGAAGAAGAGGAAGAAGAACTCAAAACTGATGAAGAGGAATTTATAGAAAATACGAAGACAAAAATGTTAAAGATGAAAAAGGAGATCGAAAATGAAAATAATATACTATGTTAATTTGATGATGGAGAAAAAATCTAATAAAATCAAGAAAATAAGAAAAAGAATATGATGAATTAGCTGTTTAAACAAAATATGATGAAAGTCTAAACCTACAAAATTTAATATTAATATATATTTAAAATATGCATTTAATACATTTATATTTACATTTATATTTAATATATTTAGTATTAATAAATAAAATAAAAGAAATTTTAGTATAAATATGCAGAAAAAATAAAAAATTAAAATAACAAACTATGAGAATATGAAGATGAAGAGAGAAAAATTTGTTGTTATATAGAAACACTATCAAAATAACTAATAGAATACAGACATTGTTAACACAATACAAACTATAAAAATTATTATTAAACAAAGAAAAGAAATTTATCAAACAAACTCTTTTTAAGAAATAGCATATAAAAACATGAACATATGTTCAAATCTGAGTGAAGCGCAAACTCAACCCTAGTTTTCTAAATTAGAAAACCTGAACTTTAAAAAACCAAAATCCCCAAATCGAGATTTCAAGTCTCTAATTTCCTATCATTCACAGCTGCAACGTCTTCTCCATTTTTTAAGAATCAGTTTATGCAATAAACTTGATTTCTTTAGTTGTCTTCATTTTCATGAGTTACAGAGTATTAATAATTGTAGAGAAAAGTTATATATCGCAGATAAAACAAAGTACTAATTGCAGAGAAGATTAAGTAGTAATTGCAGGGAATAGTAACTGAAGAAGAAAAAAATATCAGAGAAAAGAGAGTTGTTGGACAAGTGTTTTCTCTTCTAATAATCTTTGCTCCTCCATTGTTGTCATATACAGTCTGAATGAAGAAGTTGCCGACTCTACCAGAAGATGGTTCACGTCATCACCACCATTGCCGTCATTTACATCATTTCCAGAATTGTCATCAGCTATAGCCACACAATCATCTTCTGGAGCCTTAGGAGTTCCTCCACCACACTCATCTTCGATAACACTTTTTGTTTTGCTTCGACGTGGAGTGATTTTTTTTTCCTTCTAGACATGACGATTTAAAGGGTTTCAAGGATAATCGATGATGGTGATGATGATTTTAAGGATAATCGACAATGGAGATTAAAATTTGAAGAGAAGAAGTTGTGACTGAGAAGTATAGAGAATTACTCTCTCTGTTTCACAAAGAGTGTCATTTTGACATTTTTCACACATATTAAGAAAATTATTAAAAGTATAATTTTGTCCCTTATTAATACATTAAATAATTTGTTTTTATCTAATAAATACATTAAATTAATAGGGTTAAAACTGGAATATTGTTTAAAATTTTGCATTGAAAATATAAAACAACACTCTTTGTGAAACAAAAATAAAACCTTAAAACGACACTCTTTGTAAAACGAAGGGAGTATGATTTTTGTTTTAATGTTTAGGTTTTCTAATTTATGAGACACTTCGTTTTATTAAACGGCTCCAGGTACACAATTATTAAGGTTGACTAATTTTGTAACTAAATTGACCCGGTCAACATAAATTTGTATTTATTTTGGCTCAATAAAGAGTTTGAACTTATCTTGGTAAAAGTTAGATAGTTGGGTTGATTGACTGGCAGTTTTTATACATATATGTGCACATGTTAAGTTGAGAGCAAGTTTAAGTGATGTTGATGTGTCAGGCTAAGCTCAAAAAAAAATATATATATATATATATATATAACTTTGAATGACTCTCTAAGTTGTGTAAGTCATTAAAAAATATCTTTCAACAAATTGAGTCTTACTTACAAGATATTACGGAAGCTTGATTTATTTGGTTTTGTTTTATTATTTCAAATGGCTACTCTAAAATTTTATATCTAATTTTACGATGGTTAATTATTACAATAAATCACTTATTATCTTTACTATGAGAGAATCTTTACATCATGCAGTATTTAGTTTAGTTTTATAAATAACTAGGTGAATACTTGTGCATATGCGCGATATTTTTTTAATATTTGTTTTAAATATTTGCAAAATCATCTAAACTTTATTATTTAAGTCACATTATCATCATTCTCCAAAAAGTTGCTATCCCATGTAATTAGTTTTGGTTTATTCTCATGAAATTGCTTATGTGATGGACTTTTGATATCTGGATTTGCCAATTTTAGAACGTACAAGAAAACTTTAATGAATATAAATTTATAGTCACAACCATAAATCAATAGTTATAGATTGCAGTTAGAGTGAAGAAAGGACATTGTTTTTGGCTAATGAGGTGACATTGTGAGAATTCGTTTGTTGGAGTTTGATATGAATTCAAAATTGTGACTGCATACAATGAGTATTGATCAAATATTTAGCCAAGTCAAAACTGTGTTACTTTTGTGGAGTTTGATATGAATTCAAAATTGTAAATATTCCGGATGTAATTCAATTAAAAAAAACATTGATCAATCTTTAGGCAAGTCAATGAGGTTTTTTTTCTTTTTTCTATTATATAAATATATAGTACAACTTAAATATGCACATTACACACCAAGTAACCATGCAAATACACAACCAAATAGGTATTGTAAGCAAAATTGTGAAGAATCACAAAACAGCTGTCAACCATACACAACATTCATTTCCGAAGAAGGCAATACAGGATAAAAGACTGCCGTCTTACTTGCAACGTTTTCGACTTCCATGTATTAAGATCTCGGGGTCGTTCCATGAACCTTTGTCTGAATGCATAGATTCATCTTTATCTGCGCAGCAGGGCCGGCATTTAGCACGTGTGACATGATATACATCACAGAGTCCAATATGATTTGAGGTTTATTATAGTTTTTTAAAACATTTGTTTTTAAAAAAAATTATGAAAAAAATATAAACAAATTTTAAGTACAACATGTAATGTCAAGTGTATAATAGAAGGTTTTTACAGAAACTTTTTTTATCATAATTAATTTTATTCTCATTGTTTATAAATGGTTTATAACGTATATATTTAGTTTTTGATAATTCTTTTCATATATTTTTGATGGTTAAAGTGTTTAATATTAAATTATTAAATTAATTATTCAAGTGATTGTTTACTCACTTCTCACTTATATATATGATAAATATTTTTATTAGTTTACCATATAAATATTTTAAAAATTACATATTATAAAGTCTATTATAAATTAGCAGCACAGGGTCTCAAATTTTTTCGAACCGGCACTGCTGCGCAGGTACAAGTACCACCCACAAAGGCAGTTCACTAAACAAACAATGAGAAGAGAGTCTTTAGATGCTTATCTGAAGATAAAACAACAGTTCCAAAGTCACATGTAAAGAGTTATCAAGTTAGCACTTGGCGTGAATGATTTCTAGCAGTTTGCTTTGGTATTGGTTGCCAAGAACCTGCCATTAATGAACAGAAGCAGAGGTTTTTTACTAACTAACCGAGACTGCTATAGACTATAGTCTTTCAAGTGGAAAAAGAAGTAAAGTTTGGATCTTGAAATGAAAGGAAAGCTTAATTACCTGAATCTTAGCTGTGGTCTTTGGGTCAAGAAAAGACTATACCATTTCCTTTAGATGACGGATCGTAAATGGACTTCGGTACCAGTGATACTGAGTATTAGTGTCAGTAAAAAAATTTGTGATTGGAAAGGCCTTACTGAAAGGGGCTTTTTTTCTCCCAAAAACCGTCTCGACAGACATTCCATCCTCGTGGCTCACCGGCTGACAACATTGTAGTTCAGTGAAAGAAGGGGAATTCGATTTACGTATCTATTAAGGTAAATAGTAAGAAACATAGAGGAATAGACATAACGAAACTTTTTAGACGAGAGTAAATTCAGCCTGTTATTAGTGACTCTTCCTGAGATATTAATGAGTAATGGGGCAGTTATTACCATTGACTCTTCACGTCCTTCACCAAACCGTAACGCCATATCACACAAAGCTTGTCTTGTAGATTCTACATTCATTGGCTCACCATACGAGAAGCTGTGGTTCTAGGCTACAGAGAAACAAAAAATAGTTGGTAACATATTGATGTAAGAAAGGAACCACGAGAAGCAAAAACTGAGATGTCACTTGAGTCTTCACTCGTGCGTGCTTCAGCAATCAGATAACTCATTGGACAACCTATATGGTCATCAATTGCCATTGTCTTCTCCATACTGCTCCGCTTCTGAAGATTAAAAGAGAGACTGACAAAGTAGTGTGTGACTATTATTATTGGTAAACTTAAAATGATTTTACTTTTGTTTTATACCTTTATGACTCATGCCTCACCAAGATTAAGTTTCTGATGCAAATAGAACCCAATAAAGACAGATAAAAACAAAAAATTACATCTAAGATGCTTACAATGGAAAGTTGAATGAATCGGAATCAACCAGTTGGATTTTGCTGAACATAGCAAGACTGTTAATACAAAGACGAGGCGCAAAGGGATACGCTTCTCGGACTTCAGAACAACTCCTCAGTATAACCAAGCTGCAACAATTTGAAAGCCTTGAGAATCAATGGATACACAAGTGCACACACCCAATCTACGCATATACCAACATAGCACATTACTAAATTAATTAAAAAAGAACATATCTTTGATTCTCGCTCTTTGTCAACACAGGAAAACCCCGTTTCCCCCAATATTCTGGAAGCCGCTATTTTCTAGGGAAGCGATATACTGTAGTAGCTAGAGTATACGAGAAATTACCTTGATAGATTCATTGGCAATACTCAATGTGAAATAGACATGTGTCATACACTAATACTCAGTCCCTAAGAACAAAAATACCCGAGAATGATCTATGTTATCGATTCGACTCGATTTGTTCGATCCAATCTACTTCGATCTTAGCTCACTCTCTCTCTCTCGATTCGCTGGTTTTAGCTTGTGGAAGGAAAACTAACAACACACGCACGTATAGAGTTCCCCGAAACCTGGGTACATCTCTCTTCAGGAACAGCACCTGGAAATCCACTATACGAGCTTCGAGTTACAGAGAGATTTCTCGTTCTAAGATTACAGATCAAGGAGAGAGACAAACTAACTAAATATAGACGTTAGAGTTTGTTAAAGCTTATCCTTTCTCCAAAACGACCTGATCGCTTGCCTTTGGGCCACACCGTTTCACCTTGGCCCAATACTCTCTGTTGGACTCATAACCAGCTCAACCGTTCTTAATTTAGCTGGACCAAAGTATTAAACCGAGAACCAATTTCTCACAAATCTCCTCCTTGGTTTCGATTTCTTTCAGTTCCAGCTAAAAGAAACTTTGAAGATCTCCATTCCTGATGTGCTTCTCAAACACCGATCAAAGCACATTGCAGATTTCAACTTATGAACTCTGACTCCCTTCACTTCCTGATCACCAGAAGCAAACATAATGCGATTCCTTAAACCCGGAATCCCTCAAACCAACACCTGATTTGAGGCATTAACGTCATCACCTGATCAACAGCAATGACGTTTCACCACCAACTTAGGCAGTGATCTTTAAAGTCTCCAGGCACCTGTTAAACGCATTCCCTGATAGAACTTTGGTTAACATATCCGCTGGATTCTTTGTAGTATGAATCTTCAATACTGACACATCTACTTGCACTATAACATCTCTGATGAAATGATACTTAGTAGCCACATGCTTCGTTCTTTCACTAAACATGTTGTTCTTTGCCAAACAGATCGCACTTTGCGAGTCACAATGAACTTCTGCTGCTCCCTGTTCATAACCCATTTCTTCACATATACCTTTAAGCCAAAGTGCCTCTTTCACAGCTTCAGATAAAGACATGTACTCAGCCTCCGTTGTGGATAAAGCAACCACCTTCTGTAGACAAGATCTCCAGCTCACCGTATTACCTCCAACAGTGAAAACGTAACCAGAGATAGATCTTCGCCTGTCCAGATCCGCTGCATAGTCTGAGTCGCAATAACCCTTTACCTTAAACTCCTCTTCTTTGTTGAACGTTAGGCAGACTTTAGCAGCTCCCTTAATATATCTCATAATCCATTGAACTGCAAGCCAATGTGTTCTCCCAGGGTTCCCCATGTACCTGCTTACCAACCCCACTGAGTAAGCTAAGTCTGGTCTAGAACCCACCATTGCATACATCAAGCTACCAACAGCACTCGCATACGGAACTTTGTCCATCGTTCCAGCTTGATCTGCAGCCTCTTTCTCTGTAAGACTCTGCAACTTAAACTGTGAACCCATAGGTGTAGTGACTGACCTGCACTCCCACATGCCAAACGTCTTGAGAAACTTATTCAAATACTCCTCCTGAGACAAAACCAGTATACCTTTCTCTCTATCCCTGAAGATGTCCATCCCCAAGATTCTCCTTGCAGGCCCGAGATCTTTCATCTCGAATTCTTTGTTGAGGAGAGTCTTGAGCGAGGTGACTGCAGAGACGTCCTTTGAAGCAATCAACATATCGTCGACATACAGAAGAAGATAAACCATGTCCTCTGCTGTCTTTCCTTTCAGATACACACACGAATCATACTGACTTTTCTTATACCGATTTCTAACCATGAATGTATCAAACCTGAAATTCCACTCCCTTGGTGACTGCTTTAAACCGTAGAGAGACTTTCTTAGTAGGCAAACCTTGTTTTCATTGCCCTTCTTGATGTACCCTTCTGGTTGACTCATATATATTCTCTCCTGCAATACTCCATGCAAGAATGCTGTTTTCACATCAAGTTGCTCAAGTTCCATGTCTTGATTAACCACCAAAGATAAAATCAGTCTGATGGATACATGTTTAACCACAGGGGCAAAAACCTCATTGTAATCTATGCCCTCAACTTGAGCATAACCTTTAGCTACCAGCCTAGCTTTATACCTAGGTTTCTCAACTCCTGGTATACCTGGCTTTAGCTTGTAAACCCACTTACAGCCTATGACTCTTTGCTTCTTGGGTTTGTCTGTTAGGTCCCATGTATGGTTTCTCTCTAAAGAGTCCATTTCCTCATCCATCGCTGAATTCCACAGCTCCCTTTCTTCGCTGCTCATTGCTTCCTGATATGTCTTAGGCTCGTCCAGATTAATAACCTCCGACGTGGCCAAGGCATATGCTACAAAATCAGCATCTTCATACTTGGATGGTGGTCTTATTACTCTTCTCTCACGATCTCTAGCCAACAGATAGTGGTCTAAGTCACCTCCAGTAGAAGTAACATCGTCTGCTTCATCAGATGAGCTAGACTCTTCATCTTTGTCAGATTCTGTTGCAATGTGCTCAGAATCAACTTCTCCTAGATGTGAGTCCTCCTCGCTCAACTCATTTCTAGAGTTCTGGGACCTATCGATGGTATTTAACAGTGGAACTCCGATGACACGCCTTGAGTCAGATGCAGAGTGACTTAGAGTGTCAGCATTCCGGTCTTTGAATAGCTTTTCTTCATGGAAGATAACGTCTTTACTGATAACGACTTTTCGTTCTTCCAACAACCAAATTCTATATCCCTTGGTGCCCTGAGCATAGCCTACAAAGATACCCTTTAAAGCTCTCGGACTTATCTTGTCCTGAATGGCGTGCACATAAGCCATACATCCAAAACACCTCAAATGACTATAATCCGGCTTACTTCCTGTCCACAGTGTCTCGGGTACCTCAAAGTCTATTGATGCAGCTGGTGATCTGTTTATTATATATACCGCAGTGGATGCCGCCTCTGCCCAGAATTCACCTTTCAAACCTGTCTCAGAGAGCATGCTTCTTACACGATCCATAATGGTCCTGTTCATCCTCTCGGAAACTCCGTTCTGCTGTGGAGTGTATGGACACGTTTTGTGTCTTTTAACCCCTGTGTCTCGGCACAAATCATCGAACTGTTTGTTGCAAAACTCGAGCCCGTTATCAGTTCTCAGACACTTAAGCTTCTTCCCCGTCTGATTCTCAACTAGAATCTTCCAATCTGCAAACTTCTGGAAAGCTTCACTTTTCAACTTTAGAAAGTAAATCCATACTTTCTTTGAGAAGTCATCAATAAATGTCAAGAAGTACTGATTTCCTGATAAACTTGGTGTAACCGTAGAAGAACCCCAGAGATCAGAGTGAACATAGTCGAGAACTTCTTTAGTGGTGTGTCTTGCCTTTTGGAAGCTTTGTTTATGTGACTTTCCTAGCGCACAAGCTTCGCAGAATCCCAGCTTTGAAACTTCTTCTTTCTTTAGATACCCTTTTCTGACTAGAGCATCCATTGAAAATTGTCCCATATGAGCGAGTCTTGAGTGCCATTTTCTTGTCACTTCATCACCTCCACTTACCACGTTCGCCTCTGGTATTAAGACTCTTCCTTTTAGATAATACAAGCCTTGCTCATATTTTCCAGATAACACCTTTTTCTGTCCTTTGAAGAAGACAACCTCAAAGTCCCCACCAGTGTACTTACAGCCTGACTGCTCAAGCTGACCGTAGGATATTAAGTTCCTACCCATATCTGGTATATACCTGACATTGCTGAGAGTAACTATAGAGCCATCAGGGTTCTCAATAGTTATCTTTCCTCTGCCTTTAACCAAACAATGCGTATTATTACCCATAAGCACTTTGGTCTCTTCACACCTCACAAAGTCAGATAACAGTTCTTTCCTCGGTGTAATATGAAAGGTACATCCAGAGTCAAGTACCCACTCATCACTTGGACCTTGAACGCTGGCCGTTAAAGCTATTGCTTCTGGTAGTTTCGATGCTATATTCACTGTAGTAGTATCCTTATTCCTCTTAGGACAGTCCTTCTTCCAGTGATTTTCATCTCCACAAATCCAACATGCCTTTGGCCCAAACTTGTTCTTGTCCTTAGACTTCTCTTTGCCTTTTCCCTTTGACTGCTTACCATTGCCCTTGCTTTCCTTTTTCTTCTTTGACTCGACATAGAGCCCCTCAGCATTCCCTTTTGGTTTTGAAAGCATACCCTTCTGCTTCAATTCTGCCTCCTTAGCGAATGCCGATGTGATTACTTCCTTTACCGTCAAAGAGTCCTTGCCTGTCCCATACTTTAGAGTGTGAACAAGATGTTCATACGCAGAAGGAAGGCTGGTAAGAAGTTGTATCGCCTGATCCTAATCACTAATCGTAATCTGTAGACTGGCAAGATCCTGTATGAGCTTTAAGAACTTGTCCACGTTATCTTCCATGGACTTATTACCTTCCATCTTGAAGCTTGCAAACGCTTGTTTGAGATAAATCCGGTTTGGGAGCGACTTAGTCTGATAATCTGCTTCCAAGGCTTTCCACATGTCCAATGCCGTTGGCTCGAACATAATCTTCCTCAAGATCTGATCAGACACACAAGTTCCCAAAAGATTTCTTACCCTCAAATCCTTTTCAGCTGCCTTCGGATCATCCTTTTGATCAACTACAGATCCCTTCTCATCGGTGACTGGCTAACTTTGTCTTCTCTTGTAAAACTGATCCCAAACCCTGGATCTCGAGTTGTCTCAACATCCTGTACTTCCATATTCCAAAATCCCCTTTGCCATCGAATTTCTCCATCTCGAACTTTCCTGGAGTTGGCTCCATGACTGATTATCCTTGATCTAACCTTTCGCTGTTAAGAAACAAGACAGAGTAACCAGATCTAAGTAACAATCAACAAAGAGTGTCAAGAAACACACGAGACCGCTAATCTAACACAATCTTCCCTACACAGGTTAAGTCTATGATAGATTCCTGATATTCGATGTAGCTTTATTGAACTAACAGATGGAATAGAAAGAAGATTTAGGAAACTCCCTGAGTCTTCAGATTTCGGGATCCGATCGAAGAAACTTTCCGATCCCTTCGCTTCAAGAATCCTTTCGAAGCCTTTGATCTTCGTCTTCTTCGATCCGAGCTAGATCGAATCCTTGAGCACCTTCCTTGAACCTGGATTCGCTCTGATACCACTTGTTATCGATTCGACTCGATTTGTTCGATCCAATCTACTTCGATCTTAGCTCACTCTCTCTCTCTCGATTCGCTGGTTTTAGCTTGTGGAAGGAAAACTAACAACACACGCACGTATAGAGTTCCCCGAAACCTGGGTACATCTCTCTTCAG
The DNA here is from genome assembly GCF_000478725.1 of Eutrema salsugineum. Taxonomy (NCBI): domain Eukaryota; kingdom Viridiplantae; phylum Streptophyta; class Magnoliopsida; order Brassicales; family Brassicaceae; genus Eutrema; species Eutrema salsugineum. The sequence goes on along the minus strand of NW_006256828.1, from coordinate 158,997 downwards.
GAACAGCACCTGGAAATCCACTATACGAGCTTCGAGTTACAGAGAGATTTCTCGTTCTAAGATTACAGATCAAGGAGAGAGACAAACTAACTAAATATAGACGTTAGAGTTTGTTAAAGCTTATCCTTTCTCCAAAACGACCTGATCGCTTGCCTTTGGGCCACACCGTTTCACCTTGGCCCAATACTCTCTGTTGGACTCATAACCAGCTCAACCGTTCTTAATTTAGCTGGACCAAAGTATTAAACCGAGAACCAATTTCTCACAATCTATATAAGCACCATAATCGTTGCATTTGTTGTGAACCCAAAAACGATGTTACAAGATTTCGTTTAAATGGATTATGAATGCCTAGAACACTTTACCAGCACAATCTCCTTCTTGAGTCTAAAGCCGCTGACCTTGCTTGTGGCTTCCATGGAAGAGAGGCGAAGCTGAGAAGACCCAATCTCCCACTCATTTGTATCAATATTTCTCCTGGTAGATTTAAAGTACGAATGGTTAGATGAGAAAACTAAAACGAATTGATTTTCGTATAAATGAGGGAAGGGTAGAAGAGTAAACGCAGGAAAAAATTAATGTCGAGAGTAAATTCACAACTAAAGAGAGGAAAACAAGAAGGCATGAGTAAAAGCGCGTGAGCATCAAACTATGAAAGAAGACCGGTGGCACTTTTAGAGATGCTGACATGACGCGGCCACGCTACGCGTGAGTATTTTAGGGTTTAGGGTTTAGGGTCCTGCGCGGATCTTATTTTAATTTATATTTTAAATAATATATTTTTATAATTTGTATTGAATCTTATGTTTATAATCAATGTTTGTGTTTAAAATATTTTATTTTCTTCATTTTTTTCTTGATGATATATTATTTGTAATCTCTTTTACACCTAATTGTGCTAAATAGTATAATTTTTCTTACAAGATAACAAGGAACTAAAAATTACTATTTTAATTTATGTATAAAAACGTAATCGTTCACTTAAAAATATACTTTGAATATCAGAGATAAATATTTATTTGTTATTCGATTCTCATATTTTTTATTATTGTAAATCTTACTAATATAATATTTGTTAACTTTCTTAATTTTATATTTTGAATTTTTTGGTTATATATATATTATTGATTCCAAATTTTTTAAATTTAAAAAAACATGTATGATATTTTTATGTAGACGCCCTTCATTTAACTATTATTTTTAATAACTTTTAATCATTTATTTAATATTCTTTGTGTTTTATAATTTTATTAGTTGGAGTTTTATAAAAGATTATTTTAAACTTTAAACTTATTAAGTTTTATTATTTTTTACTTGCATTAAAATTTTAATTATATTTTTAATTTGAAAATGAAGTTTAAATCACTTAAAAAAGAAAATAGAATGGTGCATTTAAAAAGTTTTGTATTATATAATATTTATAAATTTTATATAAAAATCAATTTGAATTCATTGTAATATATATATATATATATTAATGTTTATTTATATGTTCTTTAATGTATTTGCTTTAAATTTAATTAATTATTTATTTATTAATATTTTAAATTGACAGATGTCACTCTCTCCATTGCTGATGTGTCACTCAGCTGCAGAGAGTTGATAGTCTTTTATATATAAGATTAGATTTTGCGTCCACGCTACGCGTGAGTATTTTATTAATAAAAATTTTATGTAATCAATTATATTTATTAAGATATGAATTTTATATATGAGTATTTTAATAATATATTTAAAATATTGTGGTGTTAATCTAATAATTTTTATGTAAATTTTGAGGTTTTAACGGTATTGTTTTAAATCTATAAACAATATGTGAGAAGATGAGGGAAAGAGAGGCTGAGAGGAGCTTAGCTCAAGCATCGAGAGATGACCTGATACGCGACAGAGATGTCTTGCAAATGAGAAGACAGGCAGGCCAGATCTCGCTACCTCTCCGTGACAGAACCACCCTCCCTCTGCTGGAAGAAACCCGCAAGCTCTCGACAAAGGCCAAGGATGGAAGCTCCAAACCTCTGAAGGATAAGAAAGGAAATCAAATCCTCGATGAAAGACGCCCTTCCGATAGAAGACCTGATAGCGTCTGGAACAGAATCGAATCAAGCGTTGGTTACCGAGCTGAAGCAAGAAGGTATGAAAGAAGACATGAACCTGCAGATGGAAGCCACCCGAATGCCAGAGATGACTCAAGAGATGAGGAACCTGGATACCGAAAGCGACGATACGAAGAATCCTTCGCAGCAAGCAAGAAACAGATGGGGAAGAACAAACCAAAAGACATACCTGGGAAGGATCTTTCCTCTGCTAAACCTCCACTGGCGAGACTCGCAGCAATGCCAACCAAGTCTTCTGACTCTTAGAGAACTATCTCGGATCTTCCAGCCAAAGCTAAACAGGGAGTCTCTTCCCCGGAGCACATGCGTAGCAGACCATTCCACCTCTCCCTTACCAGTAAGACATCAAATCTGGGGAAAGGGAAGATGTATGAAACCGGTGAATCTTCAGAAGCAGGCAGTTCAGCAAAAAAAGCTCTCACTTTTGAGCCTGTGATCCCAATTGAATCAAACTCCATCATAGGCGATCCCAAGCTGAGCAATGCGATGATTCTACCTCCGTTGGAACCTTGTATCCATGAAAATTGGTATGAACAGACTCTGGAGGAAGATAGAGAAGACTTAAATCTTACCACATCAAAACCAAACGACGAACAGCTTGAATTCCCGATGGAAGTGGTCATGGAGTCAGGCGGAGACTTAAGGACCTTCCGCAATAACCAGGAGAACAAGCTGCTGGAGGATGAGCTTATGGAGGATCCTGCTTTGATTAATAACAATGAAACGATTGAAGGCATTGATGAAGAAGACGAATGGATGAACGACGATGATCTCTTCGATGAAGGGGAACTGGACGAACTTCTGAAAGATGCTGACAGCCCTGCGAAGAATCAAAATGGAGAAGACCAGGAGATGATCGATGAGCTCGCGATCCCAGAGGCGAATCCGCCGAAGTTCCAAGCTGCTTCCTGATTTAGATCCCCCGAAAAGGCCGATGGAGGGAAGAAACCGGCGGCGGAAACTGACACGAGCACCAGGGTGACCGGAAAAAAGAAACCGGCGCCGAGATCGCCGGCGGCTCGCGGTTTGTCCCTGAAGAAGAGGAATTTCCCCATGGGACGTGTCTCTCCAAAAACTAAGGGGAAAGGAAAAGGCCCAAAAACAGGTCCAGGCCCATATGCAGATCAAGAAGATAAGCCCAAGGGAGATAAGGGTTCTAAGGCCTAGAAGAAAAAACAAAACTCTGTAACCGGGGGGGAGGAAACCCAGAAACCGGATAAACATAACCCATGAACGTGATATGCTGGAATTGTCAGGGGGCGGGAGCCGACCTGACGAAGGATCACCTAGAAGAATTGCATCACTGTTTTTCTCCTCGTTTTTTATTTTTATCGGAAACTAAAAACAATCGGCTTTTTATTCAAGATATGCAAATGTATTTTGGCTATGACCAAGTCTGTACTGTTGAACCGAGAGGTCGTAGCGGCGGTCTAGCCCTTTTTTATATGGATGATCCCTTAGTTACTATCTCCTATTTGGATAAACATCTCATTGATGTAGAAACCAGTCTAGACGGACATAAAATTTTCTTAACGTTCGTTTACGGAGATCCGGTCATCAAAACCGAGAATACGTATGGGAACGACTCACCCGAATGAGTCTTTCCCGAAAAGAAGCCTGGTTTATGATTGGGGACTTCAATGAAATCTACAGAAACAATGAGAAACGGGGAGGAAGACGGAGACCGGAATACTCGTTTATCCCTTTCCGAACCATGTTAGACAACTGTGGGATGCTCGAATTTCCATTTAAAGGGAATTCCTTCTCATGGGTTGGACGAAGACGTAATGGAAAGATCAAGTGTCGCCTGGATAGAGCGGTGGGGAATGGAGAATGGCAATCTGCCTTCCCCCATACCTCGGTGGAATACCTTAAATTATGGGGTTCAGATCACCGTCCTGTACTGGCCCGCATCCAAGTGGACAATCGAAGAAAGAAGAAGTCTTTTAGATTTGATAAAAGATGGTTGGGAAAACCAGGATTCAAAGAAGCGGTAATCTCCGGCTGGGGCTCTTTGGATGGAATCCCACGTCGGGATTTCCATCGGAAAGTAGCAAACTGCCAAAACAGTATCTATAGGTGGAGAAAGACCCAATTTTCTAATTCTGAGAAGATGATAGAGGAACTCAAAAACAAATTGGATGCAGCCCAAGACGACGAAAACTCTACACTAGAAGAAGTTGAAGATATTAGAAGAAACCTTTGTACTGCTCTTTGGGAGGAGGAAACATTCTGGAAACAGAAGAGCCGTGAACAATGGCAAAAATCCGGGGATAGAAACACAAAAATTTTTCATGCGCTCACAAAACAAAGGAGAAGCCGGAATCGAATCGTCGCTTTGAGGGATAAAAATGGGAACTGGGTGGAAAATTCACGAGGTATTGAACGAATAGCCTCCCATTACTTCCAAGATCTGTTCACCTCGTCACAACCCCCGGAACCAGATAATGCTCTCCGGTTTATCACCGAGAAAGTATCAGAGTCGTCTAACCAGCGCCTCATTCAAGAACCCACAGAAGACGAGATTAAAGAAGCGCTGTTCGATATCAACCCTGATAAAGCTCCGGGACCCGATGGAATGACGAGCAAGTTTTACCAAAGCTTCTGGCAGGAGTTCCGCCACGACATTGTAAAATTAGTAAAAGATTTCTTCATATCAGGATCTTTTGATCCCAGACTAAATCAGACCAACATCTGCCTGATTCTCAAGAAAGAAAAACCTAGAGCTATGACAGAATTTCGTCCGATAAGTCTATGCAACGTGAGCTATAAGATTATCTCAAAGTTCATGTGTAAAAGACTTAAAAAGACACTACCTAACCTAATTTCAGAGACCCAATCGGCCTTTATGGCTAGGAGGCTTATCACTGATAACATTCTGTTAGCGCAAGAGAATTTCCATGCCCTTCGCACTAACCCGGTTTGCAGAGAAAACTTTATGGCCATCAAGACCGACATGAGCAAAGCATACGACAGAGTGGAATGGTGCTTCATTAAAGCCTTAATGATTAAATTGGGCTTCTCTGAGAGATGGGTTAACCTTCTGATGTTATGTGTTTCATCAGTATCCTACCAAGTGTTGATAAACGGAGAACCAAGGGGGCATATCACTCCGACACGAGGGTTAAGACAAGGAGATCCTCTCTCTCCTTTCTTATTTATTCTTTGTACCGAGGCCCTGATCTCTCTCCTAAATGGAGCGGAAAGGGAAAACCGAATCTCTGGGCTAAAAATAGCCCAAGCAAGCCCTCCAAAATCCCATCTACTCTTCGCGGATGATAGTTTGTTCTTCTGCCGCGCAGATATCCAACAAGGAACCGAGATCTTCAAGATCATCAACACATATGGCTCAGCCTCGGGACAACAACTAAATTTAGGCAAATCATCTATTATATTTGGGAACCGAGTCGATATGACATTGAAGCAAGGCATAAAAGAGGCTATTGGAATAACAACAGAGGGAGGTATGGGCATGTATCTGGGGCTCCCAGAACAAATTTGTGGTCAAAGAGGAAAGTCTTCTCCTACGTCCATGATCGACTTAGTACTAGAGTGAACTCCTGGTCTGCGAGACTTCTCTCCAAAGGTGGAAAAGAAATTCAGATTAAATCTGTTGCCCAGGCTGTTCCTACGTATGTTATGTCATGCTTCCTTATTCCCCAAAGTGTGACCGATAAGTTACGGAGTGCCATTGCTAATTTCTGGTGGAGCTCAAAGCAGAATAGCAAAAGGATCCACTGGATAGCTTGGGACAAGATATGCATTACCCAAGATATGGGAGGTCTAGGTTTCCGAGATCTTCAAGATTTCAATTTAGCCCTTCTAGCTAAACAGCTATGGCGCCTTATTTATTACCCCTCGTCTCTTCTAGCCAGGGTTCTACGAGGACGATACTACAGAGAATCGGATCCGTTAGAGGATCGTCGCGTCTATTCCCCATCCTATGGGTGGCGGAGCATTTTAGCTGCAAAACCATATCTAATGATGGGATTGCGGAAAACGATAGGGTCGGGTTTAAATACAAGGGTCTGGAGCGAACCATGGATCCCGGATATTAGAGCTCGACCGGCGAGAGCCACTCCACAAATCGGCTATCAGGACCCGGGGTTACTTGTTTACTCCTTCATCCGGCAAGATACAAAGGAGTGGGATGTTCCTCTTCTTAGGGTTTTCTTCCAACCAGAGGATGTTTCCCTGATTCTAGGAATGAGACCTAGTCGCAACCGATGCCTGGATAGATACGCATGGAACCATTCAAAATCAGGACTCTATTCGGTCAAGACGGGCTATGACCTAATTAGGAGGTCAAAATTACAACGGGAACCTACTATGGTGGGGGAACCGAGCATTACGGTATTGCAAAGACAGGTTTGGAAAACCAGCTGCCCCGGCAAAATGAAGCATTTCATGTGGCAAACTTTGTCAGGATGTGTGGCTACAGGTCAGAATCTAACATACCGACATCTTGGATCTGACACAAGCTGTCCCCGGTGTGGCGACCCCGTAGAATCTATAAATCACCTCCTATTTTTATGTCCCCCGGCACTTCAAGTCTGGGCGTTATCGGACTTTCCGTCCCTTCCGGGCCTCTTCCCGAGTACTTCTATTTACCAAAATATGAGCTTTCTCTTCTGGCAAACAAAAGAGCTAGGCATGACGGACCCTCAGAAGGATTTATATCCTTGGATCCTATGGTACATTTGGAAAGCAAGGAACGACAAAATTTTCAACGGAAAATCAATTTCCCCACAAGACACCTTGATCCACGCAAAGGTGGAAGCGGAGAGCTGGAGAATGGCGAACCAACCAGAGGAAGCAGAGGTCTCCCCCGGGGGGGCCCTAGGCCCCTCTCGTCCCCAAACACCTTCCCCTGCGAACCAACGGGTCCCAACATGTTGGATCGATGCCTCGTGGATTGATCACGGACCTGTCAGTGGACTCGGGTGGAGCCTGGTGAACGCTGGGGAAGAGGAGCTGTTTGGCCAACAAGGATGCCGCAGAAGCCTTTCCGCCCTTCATGCGGAGATGGATTGTCTTTTGTGGGCTATGGCAGCCCTGAGCCAACGACACATAAGAGCAGTGCTTTTTCTGACTGACTGTTCGGATCTAGTGAGTATGACGGAATCCCCAGCTGATTGGCCGTCTTTCACGTCCGAGCTAGAAAATCTACGTATCCTTCGTGAGAACTTCTCAGAGTTTTCCATCTCCCATATCCCGAGGAATGAAAATGTTCGGGCGGATAGTCTTGCAAAAGGAGCCCGAGCAAAAGGACAAATATTCACCCACATCGATCATAACGAGTCGGTTAAGGACGGTGCGCAAAACCACCTCCAAGCCGGCCAACAGTGATGTATTAGTTTGGGTAGTCGACAAAAAAAAAAAAAAAAAAACAATATGTCATATTTCAAAACATATTATCTTGTCAAACACTTATAAGTTAATATACCCAAACCAACTAATTTTTTACGAATTAATCAAATGCTAATTTTTAAACATAGTATTGACATGATGATAAAATTTTATACATTTACTTCTTTAAATCATGAAGATATTTTTTTTCATCATTTTCACCTTTTCCAATTATATATGGGTTTTCTTAAAATAATAAAAAATAATAAAATTAAAAATTTAATCTTTTGCTTCACTTGTTTAACCGATACAAATTTTTATTTTGTTATATTAATTTAATAAACAACTAATAAATAAAATTTGAATATATTTACAAAATTTGTGAATTAAATATCTTTTTGTCAAATTGTTTTGTAAACGTTTAAATATTTCAATGATTATACATCATCTCTTCTAATAAGAATGATTTTTTTTTTCATCATGTTCATTTTATTCTTTTAATATTTTTTTTTCGATAATAGATCATATTTATTTACTTTAATGATTTTTGTATGATTATATTCAGTTTCATCATATTCATCTTACTTCTTCTAATTATAATTAAGTAGGGAAAGCCGTTAAACTTTAATACATAGAAATTTAGAAAAATAAAATAACAAACTGAACAACTCAAAACTTAAAACTTCAACATTAATCTTTTACAATTCCAAGTCGAATATACAAAATATAATTTTTTTGATCATTTTCGCATAATATATTACATGAGATTATGTGGAAATATGTTTTGCATATGTGAAAAAATTAAATTAATATAAATCATAATTATTAGTTATTTAAAACTCTATGTGAAAAGCCTTAAAATTAAGTAACCTAAATTTTTATAAGTAGCATATATTTTTATAGATAAAAAAATTAAATTTGTAACTTAAACAGTGATAATGAAGATTTTAATATCATGTTTTTTGTTAATAGAGATTTCTTTATTCTTTAACTTATTTTCTTAACCATAATAATAGAATTAGGAAACTTTTTGAAATTTACTATTTTGATATATATGAATAAAATTTAATTTGTAAATACAAATGTGGATGCCTTGTAAATGTAGCTTTAACTGTTATTAATAATAGAATAATTTTAACTAAAATTTTTTCTATATTATTTTGTATTAACAATGTAATTTTGTAATTTAGAAACTTTTTAAATTTTTGTTATTGATGTACACTAACAAAATTGGCCTTTTAAATATTTTTGGATGTCTTTAGAGGCATATATCTTCAATTTTTATTTTCTATAAATATATATTTTTATTAACAATATAATTTTAAATTTTGGAAATTTTCTTAATTTAAAATATTGATGTGAACCAATAAAATTAAACTTTTAAATCATATATGGACATTTTTAAAGGCATATAGCTTTAACTTTTTTCAATAATTGATTTAGAAATCAAAGCTAGAAGATCCTACACGAGACAAGTGATTTTGGTCTTTGCTCCTTGTTTTGAGGCTTACTGAATGTACTTGGATGCTGCTTGCTCAGCTAATTATTATTTTTGTGGTTAACGTTAGTTTGTTAACCCCATCAGATGCCATTTAATTTCAAAATCTTTTTCGGATAGCTCAGTCTTCGTCTTAATGACGAAACCTCTTTCTCTATTTTTAATGTTTTGTTTTTCAAAAGTGTCATGATTTTGGTATCTTCTCCTTATTTTGAAACTTACCGAATGTATTCGGATGGTGCTTGGTCAGCTAATTGTTACCTTTGTGGTTAATGTTAGGTTATTAAAACCCCATCAGATGTCATGTTATTTCAAAAATCTTCCTCGGATAGCTCAGTCTTCGTCTTAATGACGAAACCTCTTTCTTTATTTTTAATGCTTCGTTTTTCAATTGTTACCTTTGTGGTTAAGGTTAGGTTGTTAAAACCCCATCAGATGTCATGTTATTTCAAAAAACAATTCCTCGGATACCTCAGTCTCCTTCGGGTTAATGACAGAACCTCTTTCTCTATTTTCAGTGCTTCGTTTTCCAAAAGTGTCAAGTATCAATCACTTGACATGTTTCTTGGATTGCTTGAAATTTATCACTTTTTTCAAATTTGGTAACCAAGCTTTGGAGCTTTTACGGTTTCTTTTTCAATATTAAAGCGGCTTGTAATAGTTTTGTTTATATCTCCTTTCATTATAGTTAAATATATAGTTTAGTTCAGTTGGTTATTTTATGTTGTAATGACTCATTTTTTTATTGAAACCTAACTCTATTTTTTTATTTTTGTTTATTTGAAATAGTTGCATAAAACAAAATATTATAGTTATATGACAAAACGATTGGATGCTAATATAAGAGTTTCTAAATATGTGTTTATACCTCTAATATAAATTAAAATTGTCTATTTTAATATTATTTATTTTAATTTTATTATTAATATAAATTTTATATATAATTTCTTTATCATTAATAATTTTAATAACAATAATAGAGTTTGAAAACTTTTTAATTTTCAAAGTTGAGATGGACCAATGAAAAATTTATACAGAATTTATTTATATAGCAGTAATATTAAAATTTGTAAACTTTCTTAATTTCCTTATTCAACAATAATATTAGAATTTGTAAACTTTCTTTAATTTTGAATGTTGATGTGGACCAATAAAATTACTCTTTTAATTCCTATGTGGACACCTTGAGAAGCTTATAGCTTCAACTTTTATTAATATACTAGATTTTGCGTCCACGTTACACGTGGGTATTTTGTTGATAAAAATTATATACAATCAATTATATCTATGATGATATAAATTTTATATATTAGTGTTTTGATAATATGTTAAAAATATAATGATGTTAATATAATAATTTTATATATGTCATATAAAATTATTAAAAATATAAAAATTTTGTTTTGAATCTATATATGTCGTATTTCAAAAATGTGTTATTTTATCAAACACTTATAAGTTAATATACTCAAACTAACTAAATTTTTTACAAATTAATCAAATGCTACTTTTTAAACATGGTATTGACATGATGATAAAATATTATACATTCGCTTCTTTAAATTAAGAAGAAAAAATGGTTTTTTTTTATCATTTTCACTTTTATCTCAATTATATATGTGTTATTTAAAAAACAAAAATCTGCTCTTGTTTAACCAATACAATTTTTTTTTTGATTTATTAATTTAAAAAACAAACTAATAAATAAAATATTTACTTTGAGATTAATAACAACTTTAGTTTTGAAAACAAAATAATAGTTGAATATGATATGAATAAAATCACTCAAAATATGTGAATTAAATATATTTTTGTCAATTGGTTGTGTTAAATTTTAAATAATTTTTCAATGATTATACATCATCTCTTCTAATAAGAATGAAATTTTTTTTATCATGTTCATTTTTATTCTTATTATATATGTTTTTTTAATCTTATTTATATATTTTAATGATTTTTGTATGATTATATTCAGTTTTATTATATTCATTCTCACTTTTTCTAATTATAATTAAGTAAAAAACACCGGTACAATTTAATACATACAAATATAGAAAAATTAATAACAAATTGAAAAACTAAAAACTAAGAATTTCTATTAATCTATTGCAATTCTAAATCGAATATACAAAATGTAATTTTTTTATTATTTTTGCATAATATATTACATGAGGTTATCTGAAAATATGTTTTGCATATGTAACAAAAATTTAGATGAATATAAATCATAGTTATTAGTTATTTAAAATTTTACGTGAAATTTTTTAAAATCAAATAAATTAATCTTGTATAAGTAGGATATATTTTTATTATAGATAACAAATTAAATTTGTAACTTAAACAGTGATATTGAAGATTTTAATATCAGGTTTTTTTTGTTAACAGAAATTTCTTTAGTTTTTAATTTATTTTCTTAACAATAATATTAGAATTAAGAAATTTTTTTTAATTAACAATTTTGATATATACGAATAAAATTGAATTTTTAAATGCTGATGCGGATGCCTTGAAAATAATATAACTTTAACGGTTACTAATAATAGAAAAATTTGTTAACAATATTATTTTAAATTTTTTTCTATAAATATATTTTTTGTTAACAATATAATTTTAAAATGTGGAATTTTTAATTTTAAATTTTGATGTGGACAAATAGAATTGAACTTTTAAATCCTATGTGGATACTTTTAGAGACATATAACTTTAACTTTTATTAGTATAGATTTAGAAATCAAAGCTGGAAGATCCTACACGATGCCTGTTGCGGTAAGTGATATTGGTCTATCCTCCTTGTTTTGAAACTTACCTAATGTATTCGGATATTGCTTGGTCAGCTAATTGTTATCTTTGTGGTTCATGTTGAGTTGTTAAAACCCCGTTAGATGCAATGTTATTCCAAAAATCTTTTTCGGATACCTTAGTCTCCTTCGCTTTAATGATGGAACCTCTTACTCTATTTTCAGTGCTTCATTTTTTAAAAGTGTCGAATATCAATCACTTGACACGTTTCTTAGATTTCTTGGAATTTATCATTCTTCTCAAATTCGATGGTTAAACTTTATAGATTTTATGGTATCTTTTGGAATATTAAAGCAGCTTGTAGTGGTTTTGTTTATATCTTCTTTCATCATATTCTTTGTAATTTAACTAATATTTGAACAGATAGTTTAGTCAAATTTATTATTTTACGTTGTAGTAACTCATTCTTTAGTGCAACCTAACTCTATATTTTTGTTTTTTTTTTAATTCAAAAAGTTGCACACAAAGGAAAAAAAACTTAAATTTTTATTATAGTATGTGACAAAAATTTGATTGCTAATGTAAGAGCCCCTAAATATGTGTGCATACATCTAATTTAAATTTAAGATTTTCCTATTTTCCTACTTTAATATTGAAAATAATATAGCTTTAAATGTTATTAAGAATTTTAATAAACAACTTTTTCTTATATTGTTTTGTATTAACAATGTAATTTTATAATTTAGATTTTTTTTTTTATTTTAGTTATTGATGTAAACTAATAAAATTGACCTTTTAAATCTTATGTGGATGTCATTAGATGCATATAGCTTCAACTTTTATTTTTCTATAAATATAATTTTTTGTTAATAATAGAATTTTTTTTTTAAATTTAATTTTAAATATTGATGTAGACCAATAGAATTGAACTTTTAAATCCTATGTGGATATTCTTAGAGGCATATAGCTTTAACTTTTCTTAGAGGATATTCAGATGCTGCTTGGTCAACTAATTGTTATATTTGTGGTTTAAAGTTAGGTTGTTAAAACTCAATCAGATGTCATGTTATTTCAGAAATTGGATACTTCAATCTCATTCGTCTTAATAATGGAACTTCTTTCTCTATTTTATGTGCTTCGTTTTTCAATAGTGTCGAGCATCAATCACTTGACATGTTTTTCGGATTGCTTTGAATTTATCATTCTTCTCAAATTTGGTGGCCAAGCTTTAGAGATTTTACAGTCTCTTTTTCAATATTAAAGCGTCTTGTAGTGGCTTTATTTATATCTCCTTTCAATATATTTTTTGTAATCTAGCTAATAGTTAAACATATAGTTTAGTCAAGTTGGTTCTTTTATGCTGTAATGACTCATTTTTTAGTGAAATTTAACTCTTTTTTTTTTTTTGATATGGTTGCACACACATAAATTTTTTTTTTCAAAATTGTTATATGTGACAAAAAATTAGATGTTAATGTAAGAGTCTCTAAATATGAGTATACATCTAATTTAAATTTAAAAATTTCCTATTTTAATATTATTTATTTTAGTTTTTCATTATTAATATAAATTATATATAATTTCTTTATCTTTAATAATTTTTTAAAAACAATAATAGAATTTGTAAACATTTTAATTTTCAATATTGAAGTGGACTAATAAAAAATTTATACATAATTTTTTATTTAGCAATAATATTACAATTTGTAAACTTTCTTAATTTCCTTATTCAACAATAATATTAAAAATTGTAAATTTTCCTTATTTTTGAATGTTGATGTGGACCAATAGAATTGATCTCTTAAATCCTATGTGGACGCCTTGAGAAGCCTATAGCTTCAACTTTTATTAGTATATAAGATACATTTTTAGAATTTCTATTCGATTATCAATCAATTTTCTATTGCATTTTCTTTTATAAGTTTCTTTTCATAGTAATTCCTAGTAATCATTTTCATCCGTTTTCCAAATATTTACTTGTTTGCATATTTTTACCTATTTCAATTTACCATTTTAAATTTTGATTTAACATATCTACTACTCAATTTTTACGCTTTTAATTCTTTTTTTATCTTTTTGTCATTTTTTCTCTCAACTATTGATAACACGGTTGCTTAATGAAAATTCTTTTGCTTTTGATGGTTTTTTTTTTGAATTTAATATTTTAATTTCTTGAAATTTTCTTAATCTATTGTCATTTTTACTTTGATAATTTATTTTTTCATTTATATTTAAATTAAATTATTTTCATTAGTTCAAAAATGACAATTAAATCAGACGAATACATAAAAAATTCATTTCAAAGCTTGCATTATCTAATATATATATATATATATATATATATATATATATATTATTTCTGTTTCAAAAATAAATTAGAATTTCATTAATTTACATTTTATACTTTAATTAAATAATTTTTATATTTAATTTTTAGTTGGAAACATCATTTTTTCAATTGCTCTTAAATGATGATGTGTTAAGCAATGGAGAGATACTTTCATCTTTTATATATTAGATATTTGATACTTGTGATTTTGAAATGTAAAAATAAATATGGCAATGATTAAAATAAAAACTCATAAGTTAAAAAAAGTATCGAAAATTTTTGTTAAACATCGATGAATCCAATCTTTAGAATACAAATCAACTCAAGAAACTTTGTTGATTTTTTTTTCTTCTCTCGTATCCTGTGCTCGCGGCGAAACTACAACACATTGTTCTTGGATATCTAAATGGATATGGGCTCTTGCTTTCTGCCTATTTGAATATCGGAAGATATGATCTATCTATCGACTGCACCATAAGTCTGGCCCCTCTATAAGTTTGGGGATCTATCTTGAGTTATCAAAAAATAAAAATATTTTCCTCCTGTTATTGTAATATTGTACTAACCTTTTGTTAGGGTGTATAATTTTACTCCCTCCGGATTTATTTAGTTATCGTTTTGGATTGATGCACGCTTATTAAGAAAAAGTATAAAAAGACTACATTAACCTCATACAAAACAACAGTAATTTACGATTGTATTTAAAAAAAATCATTTACCTTGTTTTTGTAAAAAGTACTTAATTAAATTAAAATTTCTGAAACCAAATTTGCTTCTTTTAGCTTAGCTTCTTCTATAAAAATTTCCAATATGCATGTCATCACAATGATAGAAAATCGAAATCTAAACCCATTAAATTTCTCGAAAGTGTGTTGATAGAGAGAGAGAGAGAGACCAAGAGAAATGAAGTGCTTCACTCATCTCACACTTCTTCCTCTCTTCTCCGGCATATCTTTTCCGTCTTCCCGTCAATTCACGAGGTCGATTTCCCAGTTTTCACTTTTTCCGAGCTTCGATTTGCAATCTCCGTTACTTGCTCATGCTCTTACCGAGTTTCTAATAGATTCTTCTCTCTTCCTGTATGGTTCAGTTTCAGGACTAAGATGTCTTCTTCTTCCTCCATCGATATTGCTCCTCCTCCGCCGCCGCCGGATAATGGCATCGTCGTGAGTTTTCTTGAGCCTCATCCATGATTGACTCTTTTTGTTTTTTTTGGTAGTTTGACTTTGAAGCGCGCTTATTAGAAGATTGCAACGTCTTCGTGTGGTTTTATATCTAGTCTTGTGTGCATCTTCAACTGCAGATTGTGACAAAGCAATGGCGTTACTATGACTATGGTCTAAAGACTGTTCCTCCAAAAATATGTATTCCTGGAATCGCAGGAACTGCTGATGTTTACTACAAACAGATTCTGTCTCTCTCTATAAAGGTATATGCCAAATTCGTAGTCTTTGATTGTGAATCTGCAGACAACGTTTTGATTTTTATCACTATGATGCCTATGTGTTACTGTGTCATTGTAGCTTTAAGCAATTGTTAGGCTATGGCAAATACGATGCCTAAGTGTTACTTTGTCGTTGGAGACTGATTCTTTATCTCCTAAAATGTTGAAGCTTGTCTTCTTGAATGTCGTTAAATCTGCAATTCCAGGGTTATCGGGTTATTGTAGTTGACATTCCACGGGTTTGGAATTATCATTAGTGGATTCAAGCTTTTGAAAAAAATCTTGGACACCATTGATGTTCACCATGTAAGATCTCTTTATGTTTCAAATCCCCATCTATGTCTTTAGATATGATAGATGATTTCGCATGATTCTCTCTTTTTTTCTACAAAAACATAATATGCCACAACAGCTACATTTCATTTCCTCATGTGCTTCTTTTCATACCAAGTTGTGTTGCTCTGAGTTATGTCTTGATGAAGCCTTTGCCGTTAAAAGGTTAGGAACAAAATTTGTCTTCTGTTAGGAACTGTGAAAGTATTGAACAATACCTTTACGATTCTCATTTACTAGTCGTAGTTATCCTTTTACAAAATAGATTTTCATTGGTTTTAAAAATTTAATTTCAATACTAATGACCTCTTAGTATTCCTCCTAGTCAATGATTTAATCACGTTTTTGACTAAGAATAATAGGAGGGAACAAAATAACCAATTCAGATGGAGGCAAATATAAAAATTCAAAACTTTTACTCGTGCAATATATACACCATTAACAAGAACATTTTCCGATCATCTTCCATGGCTACATTTGATTTAAACCTTTCACCTACTAACAATGAAAGCCATTATTTTGATGTGAATATCATTCCAGGAACTAGTGAATATCATGATTTTGAATATGGAGGTTTGAGAGACGAAGGTGCATCTGTTTTTGCGGCTGAGGAAGCAAATTTCGATCCATTAGATGTAGATGTAACAGTTGTAGAGTCTTCTGAAAGTACAATTGTATTTGATCTAAACGTGAATCCAGCAGAAGATACTAACTCTGAAATATTAGAGTTAGATGTTCATCAGCTGTATGAAGAAACTCAATATCCCTTCGTTGGAGACACAGGTTATTCTGTTGCTCTTGTCTTATTCTTTATTTTAGGAATCATGATGTCACATTGTATTTTCATACTCTGTGATCACTTCATTTTGGGACAGGAACAAATGAAGACCATGATATCGAAGACCCTTTTGTTGGAGAACAAGGTATTTATGCTCTTAAACTTGATGTGTTGTTTAGTTAAATAGACACATGTTATTATGTCGTTAATGTTTTCTTCTTTATAAAGTGAACCATTGCATACTTTGTGATCATTTTATTTTGGAACAGGAGCTCACGAAAACCATGATATCCAAGCCCCCTTTGTTGGAGAACAAGGTAGTTATGCGATTACATTTGTAAGCGATTACAATTTTAATACAATTGTTGATCTGTGGTTCCTCAATGTCAATGTATAGCAGGTCAAAACGATGACGGAGATAGTCAAAATCAATTCAATGGCGATCAAGGTATGTATCTTTAACCTGGAACATAGACTTCGTATTTTGTAAACTTAGCAATATCAATAGCATTGTGTTCTGATGATGCATATGTCTACTTATAAAACTAAAATTATTTGGAATATGACCTAATGAAATTAACTGGTAACTCTACAAGTAAGAAGGACTACATTAATCATCATAGATGGGCAGTATATAATGCTTTGCTTGAAAGGAGTGTTAGAGGGAAATTAGGTAGAACGACTATTAAAGAAGTAGCGAATTTCCATTCCATGCATATTAAAAATTTCAGCGAATTTGGAAACAAGCAAAGGACACTCTAGCTGGTGCATTGGTTGATGTTTCTCAAAGAAGGAAGAACAGATGTGGTCGCAAGAGGATTCAGATAGACGTCCAACGTGTTTTGGACACTCCTCTACATCGACGGACAACTTTGAGGATGCTAGCTGAAGCTCTAGGAGTTAGTCACTCAACCCTATTAAGAGGGTGAAAGAAGGTTTGATGAGGTGGCATTCTAATGCTCTCAAACCACATCTGAAAGAAGAGAATAAGGTGGCAAGGCTAAGGTTTTGCATGAAAATGTTGGACCCTCTAAGCTTAAGTCATGAACCACAGTTTATTGATATGTACAACATTGTACATATTAATGAAAAGTGGTCCTACATGACCAAGAGAACCCAGAACTACTACCGTTTACCTGAAGAAGATGATCCTATAAGGATATGTCAAAGCAATAATTTTATTGGAAAAGTCATGGTGCTAGTTGCAATGGTTAGGCCAAGGTTCAATCTGGAAAGATAGGAGTATTTCCTTTTGTCAAATTTCAGCCTGCTCAAAGGAGGAGTAGAAATAGAGAAGCTGGGACAATGGAGATCAAACCAGTTACTTCAGTCAAGAGAGAGGATGTTAGAAAAATGTTGTTGGAAGATGTTATACCTAAGATTCGTGAGAAGTGGCCTCTTGAAGATGAAGGAAAAATAATCTTCATTCAACAGCATAATGCTAGAACCCATGTGGCTCCAACTGATACAGATTTTCAACAAGAGGCTTCACAAAACGGATTTGATATCAGACTGATGTGTCAACCGCCTAATTCACTGGATATGAATGGTATAGATCTTGGTTTCTTTAGTGCAATACAAGCACTACAACATAAGGTTTGTCCTAAGAACATTGAACAACTTACAGATGCAGTCAATACAGCTTTTGAAGAGTATCCAGCTAGGAAGATAAACCACATCTTCTTAACTCTGCAACCCTGCATGCAAGAACAATGATGATTGGAGGATCTAATAATTACAAGATCCCACACATAAAGAAAGAAGCTTTGGGACGAGAGCGTCTTCTTCCAAGACAAATCAAATTTGATTCTTCCATTGTAAACAATGTTAAATCAATTAAGAGGTTAAGATTAGCTATCGTTTTGATAAGGTTATCAATTGTGTTGGTAAGGTTTTACTTTCAATCATGTGGTTTTCCATTTTTGATTAATCCATTGCTATCTTATTGGATGTTGCAGGTTTATGTGGACAAAAATTTAAAGCACGTTGCTACATACCAAAATGAGCATCTTTGGAACACTAACACAGGTCAGATTATTTTACTTTATTTTATCTGTATCTTTTAAGTCATTTGTACTCTGTAGATAGTGTAAACTGGTAGCAGCATGACTAGAATTTTACTGATGCTCTAAAAAAACAAAAACAGCAGAATTACAAACAGGAGAACTAGTAAATGTAGTCGAATAAAATGAACTTTTAGATTTTATAAAAGCAAAAGAGATATCCATGACTAAAATTCTATTGATGCTCCAAAAAGGAAAAAAACTGCAGAAATAGAAACAGGAGTACAAGTCATTTAAGATTTTTTAAAAGCTGATGAACTATAAATTTTAAGAAACTCCATTATCAGATCTTGAATCCCGTTATCATAATGTGGTTATGATCTTTTTCATTGCTTGGTATGTTTAGATCGAAATCATGAACAAATTTGGGATTGGCTTCAGGTTGAATTTCGACTTTCTTGCTCGCTTGAATATCATCTTCGTTGGGGAGTTCGTTAAGATCGAAAGCATGCACTACTTTGATGCTGGAATTTTCGGTTTGCCCATCATTGAAGATTTCATCGTCTTCAACTTTCAATGTTTTTCCGAAGAGATTTGCCATATTGCTTTAAACGATAGACAGTGACAATATTTATCCATTCATTTTGTTTGACTGTGTTGACTAATTAAATGACTCTTGATATGTTATTATGTTCTGTAGATGGTAGACGATTCATATTTTCATTAATCTGAATGTTTGTGTTCTGTTAATTGAGAGCTAATATGGGAAATTATTGGCATAAGTTACATTAGTTACATAAAACGACAACTAATTTTTAACAAAAAAAAATCATTCCAAAACGAAAACTAAATAAATCCAGAGAGAGTATTAGATTTAGTCTTTTTGAAAGAAAATTAGGTGTACTTAGACTCTCGTCTGTTGTTTCTTATTATTGGTGAGGTTAATTAATTTTTCGCGCTTCTATCCTCAACTCTCGGCATCACTTCTCTGACTTAATTGGTGTTCTCGATTTTTTTTTGTTTTTTTTTTGGACAATAGTTTTTGGCTTCAAGATGAGAATATTACCATTTAGAGCACTTTTTCAAAGTGTAATTGTCAAAATGACACTTTTTGGAAATATGGCATTTATCTTATTTTGTTCTCATTTTTTGACTTTTTGTCCTTTTTTTCTTTTACCTTCTATTTATCTACAGAAAAATATTAAAACGTACAGGACCAACTTAAATTCACTCATCAGCTTCCACACACTAAATCGCATGGGACCTACCTTAATTCATCAGCTTCCACACACTAAATCGCACGGGACCCACCTATATGTATGCAACTATATAGATACATATGTAAATATGCATATATATTTATATAGTTATATTTATCTATAATATATACACGTGGATATGCATGTAAATATATATGTGTATCTATATAGTTATATCTATATATATTCTATGTATGTGGCTATGTATATATATATATATATATATGGGTTTTCTGCAAAAAAAACCGTGACGTGGATTACATTTGCAACTTAACCCTTTACTTCGAAAAAATGCAAGTCAATCCTTCACCAGCCAGTCAAATCGCTATATAACCCTCCTCTATGTATAGATTTTATTATCTGTATATTGCTGTGTATAAGTAACCAAAACTGCGTCGTTTTGAGTTTTTTTAAAACCCAAAAAATGCAAAAATGAAGATCGAACTCAGGAACTCTAAAATCATATCTTTTTCGAGGTAAAGGGTTAAGTTGCAAATATATTTGTGTTCACATATATGCTACTATATAGATACGTATGTGTATACATATAAATATATATATCTATATAATTGTATAGATATGCATATATTTATGTCCACGTGAACGCTACTATATGGATATATATATGTTTATCACTAAAAGATAAAAGAATTTAAGTTAAAAATATAAAATGGATATCAAAGTATTAAAAAAAAATTTGTAATTTATAATGTCAAAATAATTATTTTATTTTTTAAATAATAGATAAATAACAGCAAATAATTATGGAGGATGTATGATATTAATATAATATTAAATAAAGAAAGAATATAGATAAATAATTGTGTGTTAATAAAAAGGGTTTTTGGTTATTTTCAGTACCCAAATAGTAGAAAAGTGCCTTTTTGTAATAAAAACTCAAAAGTGTCTATTTTGGACATTCTAAACTTAAAAGTGCCTCACATGGTAACACACTTCTTCAAAATTCATCATCTGCTGGCTTTTGGCTTCAGAATTCATCATCTGTTGGCTTTTTTTTTTTTTTTTTTTTTTTGCTCAAAATCTCATTCATTAATCCTCAAGTGTTTTTACAAAGCTTTCTTATCATCCTCAATAAAAGGATTTAACCAACAAGGCATAATAGAATACAGCTTAGGGACATTAATCATAAAAGAAGAAGTCTCCTGAGCTATTCTATGAGCCACTCTATTACCATCTCTAGGGGAAAAGACAAGATGATGATCTTGAAACTTTGAGAGAAGAGCTTTAATGTCCTGCTGAAACATACTTAGACAAGACCATAAATTTTCATCCTGTAAAGCATCCACTAGGCTTTTGGAATCAGTTTCAAAGATAACCTTTGAGTAATTAAGATTGCAAACCATAAGTATCGCCCATCTAAGTGCTTCAGCCTCAGTTTCAAGAACCGATCCCATCTGGTGTAGAGCTTTTCCCCCTATCCAAACCGCATTTTCATGACAATCTCTGAAGGCCCAACCAATACCACACCGATCACCATTCAACCTCCATGCAGCATCAACATTACACTTAACCCAGTTTGGCGGTGGTGGAGTCCATTTTGGATGAAGTATGGTTCGGGCAATTGTCTTTGGTCTCTCATCTTCAACCTCTAATCTTGAATGCCATTCTTCAGCATCATCCAAAGCCTTTTTCACTAGATCCTGAGCTCCAAGTTCCTTCCCATTAAAGAGAAGATCATT
This sequence comes from Eutrema salsugineum, assembly GCF_000478725.1. NCBI lineage: Eukaryota > Viridiplantae > Streptophyta > Magnoliopsida > Brassicales > Brassicaceae > Eutrema > Eutrema salsugineum. The sequence goes on along the minus strand of NW_006256828.1, from coordinate 137,451 downwards.
TCAATTTTTCCATAATCTCCACATGATCTATGGTACAACTTTCACAGCATCAGTCGCTAACGGTTGTTCATTTGCAATGTTGAAAACTCTGTAAAAGTTGGTGAAAAAGGATTCAGACATCTCACCATTTCTTGGTGAAGGGACTGAAGAGACGGCCCAAACCAATCTAGCAAAAGGGCATGTGAACAGCAAGTGATTAACCGTTTCCTCCCCATCTTGACATCTAATGCAGGCAGAGTCTTTTGCCATATGTCGGTACTTAAGATTTGCAGCAACAGAGATCACATTGCAAAGACACTTCCATAAAAAATGTTGCACTTTAGGACTTGTATAGTTTTCCAAACGAGTTGGAATAGGGGTTCAATGCTTGGTTGGTTCGCCTCATTGGGGTCACTAATCTGCTTCACTATATTCCGCAAAACCCAATACCCAGATTTAACTGTATACCTGCCATCCTTAGTAAAGTCCCAACTATAGTTGTCTTCGCAAGTGGTTCCTCCAGGTCTAATTCTCAGAATACAATTAACATCTTCTTCGCAGAAATAAGAGTGCAAGAGATCCAGATTCCAATCTCTAGTTCCAGATGGTAAGAGTTCACTAACCATAGAGATTTTGGCAAGATTTCGACTAAGATGTTGAGGGACCCATTGCACTCTAGTGATGGCTCTAGCTGGTTTCCTGTCAATCCAATGATCGAGCCAAATACTGGTGTTACAACCATTCCCAATGATGGCTCTTGCTCCACTTTTAATCAGGTTTTGTGCTGCCATGATGCTTTTCCAAGCAAATGAAGGCCGAGAACCAAGAGTTGCATTTAGTGGGTTTGAATTCTTGAAGTATCGCGCCTTAAATACTCTAGCAAGAAGAGTATCCTTTTGTGTGAGCATTCTCCATAGTTGTTTTCCCAAGAGAGCAAGGTTGAAGTCTTCCAGGTCCTTAAAACCAAGACCCCCTTTATCTTTTGTTTTGCACAAACATTCCCAAGACCTCCAATGCAAACCCCTTCTATCCTTGTCAGTTTTCCACCAGAAATCAGCCATAATCCTCACAATTTCCTTAGAGACCGTCTTCGGAAGCAGAAAGCAGCCCATTGTATATGTGGGCAGTGCAAGGGCAACAGCTTTCAGAAGTGTTTCTTTACCCGCATAGGAGAGGAAGTTATTTTGCCATCCTGAAACCTTGTTCTGCATTTTTTCTCTTAGATAACTGAGTATCGAAACTTTGGACTCTCCAAAGGATTCTGGCAATCCTAGATAAACACCATCTCCACCTTCTTGATCAATACCCAATTTTCTTTTCACCTCCTCTCTTGTTTCAATGGGGATTTTCTTGCCAAAACAAATACTAGATTTTTGGTAGTTTATTCTTTGACCTGAGGCAAGACAGTAATCATCAAGAATTCCCCTTACTTGAGTGAGTTCAGTATCTTCCACTTTGCAATAGAACATACTATCGTCTGCGAAGAGAAGATGAGAGACAGGAGGAGCAGTTCTAGCAACTTTTAGTCCTGAGATTCGTCCTTCCTCTTCAGCTTTTTTCATCATTCTCACCAAGATTTCCGTGCATATGACAAAGAGATAGGGCGAGAGCGGATCCCCTTGCCTAATGCCTCTCGTAGTTTGGACATTCCCATAAGGTTGACCGTTAATCAGTATCTGGTATGAAACCGACGTCACACAGCTCATAATTAGTCGAATCCATTCCTCTTTGTAACCGAGAATCTGCATTGTCTTTCTGAGGAAAGTCCATTCAACTCGATCAAACGCCTTAGAGATGTCAGTCTTGATTGCAATGAATTCTTCAGCACACTTGTTATTTGATCGTAGAGCGTGAAGCAACTCATGAGCAACAAGTATGTTATCGGTGATGAGTCTTCCCTTGACAAATGCTGCTTGGGTATCTGAAATAATGTTGGGAAGAGTCTTCTTAAGTCTCAACGCCAAGACTTTTGCAATGATTTTGTATGCAACATTGCTTAGACTGATAGGCCGGAATTCAGTCATTTTGTTCGCATTCAGCTTCTTGGGGACTAAACATATGTTTGTCTTGTTGATCTCACTACTAAGAGACGCAGATGCAAAAAAATCCTGAACCATTTCAAAGATATCATCTCCAATAGAATCCCAGAATTGCTGGAAGAAATGACCACTCATACCATCTGGCCCCGGGCATTTAGAGGGGTTTATATCAAAAACCGCATGTCTGACTTCTTCAATTGATACAGGCGCCATTAGAGATTCATTTTGAACAGCCGAGACACTGTTTTGAATCGAGCCAAGATGATCAAGAGAGACACTCTGATAACCAATGTCCTCCGAAGCAAACAGATGCTTGAAATAATCCTCAGCAACACGTCCAATATCAGAGCTTGCATACCACTTCTTACCCTCATCGTCGAGAAGACAACTGATCCTATTTTGAGCTCTCCGATTTTTAGTTGCAGCATGGAAGAACTTTGTATTTCTATCCCCTGATCTCAGCCATGTGACTCTACTTTTAGTTTTCCAGAACTCTTCTTCATTTCTGTATTCTTGCTGAAGCTCTCTCCTCATCTGTTTGATGTCTTCCAGCTTGAAATCTTGTTGTCTTGTTTCTTGGTCAATTTGGAAATAAAGTTCCTGAATTCTCCTAGCGGAGTTAGGCCTATTGTTTTTTTTCCAAATCGAGATGGCCCTTCTACTATCCTTTATTCGAGTCATAAGGTCTACCTTATGATCCGAGGTTCCTGATTTCCATGCTTGAGTAATTACCTCCTTAAATCCCTTCTTGTAAATCCATCTGTGGTCATATTTGAATCCAGCTTTTCTTGGTTGATGATCTTCCAAGAGACATGTGATGAGGGGACTGTGATCCGAGCTTACTCGCTGGAGGTAAACTGCTTTAGCTTGATCAAATAAATCATTCCACGCTTGATTGGTAATGGTTCTGTCCAGACGACATTCAACAAGCTCATCATTACGGACTCCAAACCAAGAGAATTGATGACCAATGTGCTTGATCTCCCAGAGTCCGCAGGCGTTCATCATTTGTCTGAATTCAAAGCAAGAGCCATCCGATCTTTCAGCCCCACCAATCTTCTCTTTTGGATCGACAAGTTCATTAAAGTCTCCTGTTAGCATCCATGGCCCTACTCGATCAATGCCTATTCTGGTGAGTTGCTCCCAAAAATGTCCACGATCTTTCTTCACTGGATCACCATAAACACATGTTAGAAAAAAATCTTTATCCTCCCATTTAACTTTGGCATCAATCAACCGTTTGTTAGAATGCAAAATAGAGACAGCAACATCATCTTTCCACATAAGGGCTAAACCACCACTTTTTCCAACAGGTTCCACAGTACATAAGTCAAAATATCCAAGGTGCCCTACTACATTTTCTAAGTAAAAACGCCTATTCTTAGTCTCACAGAGGAATAAAATCTCAGGAAAATACTTCCTACGGATTTCCCTAAGTTGACGAACTGTAGGGGTATTCCCCACCCCCTGACAGTTCCAGCTCAGAATCTTCATTGGGGTTTCGAAGGGTTGGTATTAAACATCAACCCTTCTTTCAAATGGTTTCCACCCTCACCAGCCTCATTCGAAGCAAAATGATTCGGGACATGTGCTGTCACTGGGACAGAATGAGTTTTGTCACCATGAGCTTTCTTCTTCAACTCTGGGGATTATTCTTTATAAGCATTCTTGTTTGATTCAGAGGAGCCATCACCAAGCCTAGCAAATACAGAAGCGCTTGGAGAATTAGACTTCTGATCCCCTACTTTTGCTCTTTTAAGGTTTCTTTCATCACTCGAACTTAGTCTCCTTCTTTTGTGGATCACCATTCCATCGCTCTTCTTCCCGGAGCTGCCTGATCCCTATCTCTCAAAAACCGACATTTGATTGGGATTTTCCATACTGGTGAGTTTATCTCCTTACACTTCCCTATTTCCATTATCTGTGACGGATGGAGAATTAGTTATCCTTTTAACCTCTGAGTTTCGATTTGCATCTCCGAGTCTTTCAAAAACCGATGGTGATTGGAAGGAGCTTGAGTGAGCTAGTTCCTCCAAGGTGAACTCCTTTCTGGCTTCGCTTTCACTGGATTTGTTCTTCATTTGCAAAGAGTAAACAGACTCGCCATTGCTAGTTGAGCTGCCGCCTTCACCCATTCGGTTATCTTGTGTCCCCTTCCTTCTCCATATTTGGGTTTTGGGAACTGCTGCTAGATAAGAAGACGAGGCTTGCCTCTGAATTCTTTCTTTCGCCCCTCTCTTACTCCCATCAGATTGCGACTTCATTTGGGTACTGGAGGATCTACATTGTTTCCTCCTAGGAGATTTCTGAGCCTCAGATGAAGCTATTTCTTTCCCTTTACCCTTCGATTTCAAGCTCGTAGTGGGTCTGCATTGAGATACTGATCTTCTATTCTCCGGAAGTGCAACAGCAACATCAGGTTGTGAATCGGAGACTTGGAAAGGGCACGACGCTTGGTCATGTGTAAGTCTCTTGCAGACAAAGCACACCTTTAGGAGTTTTTCATATATCAGCTCAGTTTGAATGTGTTCTCCAGTAGAGAATCTCGCCAATTTTCTAAATTGGAGAGGCTTGTCAGCAGGGATCAAAGCATGAGCTCTGACATATTCCACAGAGTCAGAATTTTTGGCATGAAGCTCGACTGCGTCCACCTTACCCAATGGAGTTATTAAACTTTCAATCGCTTTCTTCTTCAGAAGGTGTATAGGCAGTCCTTTGATCCTAATCCAGAAGGGAATCAGGTTGAGAAAGTCTGGTCCAGGGTTCGGCTTCCATTGGTCCACTGTTACGATCCAGCCATTGACGAACCATGGTCCTTTATTCAGTACATGAGAGACAGGGTCGGCCCTAGAGTAAAGCTCATAAAGCAAGTGCTTTAGGCGCCAAATAATATAACTAATTTAGGGGCGCCAATTTCAATTCTCTTCCTTTGGTATAGTTGTCTGAGTTGTTTCTCATCTCCCTACAGGTGTTGGGTTCGAAGCCGATTTCTTCTTCCTTCTTCTTCTTTTTTTTTTCTTTGTCTCAAACAATAAAGATATAATGGATTTTATTTCTTTTTTTTTACACGTTTACTTTCCTTTAATTAAAATAATATAAATTATAAGATAACTTTTTTTTTAAATCTAGACAAAAAAAACCATCTTCTCTTCTTTTTTTTTATTTTTCCATCACCAAATTTTGTTGTGACTCTCACAATTCCTCTAGATCGCTACTGTTCTGCCTTTTATTCATGTATGTTTTCTTCTTCATCTCTCATTTCTCATATTTTTCTCTTTGGTAAAATTTTCAGTGTTTTTTCAGAACTTTCTGTCATTTTGAAAACATAAAATTTTTGTTGCGTTCTAATGTTCTCTCATGTTTAAAAAAGTTGAGAGATTCAATGAATTTTTATAAACTAAAGTTAATTTCAAAGTGATCGTTGTCAAGAGTTTAGTGTTTATTTGTTAATTTCTCTTTTTTGTTGTTAAGTAAAACAATATTTTTCAAAATTTTCCATAGATTTGTTTAAAATATTTTCGCACTTTATATTTTAAAACAATAAGTGTTAATGATATTTTGTATTATTTTATTTATTTACTTAAAAAGAATGGAAAAAAAAACTTTGTTACAATTAAAAGGCATCATTTTTAGAGTGCGCTTTAGGCGCCAGATGAGTTTGGGCCGGCCATGAGAGAGATCTCCTTCGTTCTGAAAAATGAATTGAGCCCTATTCTCTCCCACTCCTCTTCCTCGAATCCTTTCCTCCAGACCCCATATTGGAGGCAGAGCCTTGATAATCTGTTGGCTTTTGTCTCTGGAAATATTTTCTTTTCTCTACCAACTACTCCTTCCGTTTTTTTAATATAGGTAGTTTTAGTTAAAAGCTAGCATATTAAGACAAGTTTTGCTTTTTAGAAGAAAGAGAATAGTGTGTATAAGAAAATAATGATTGTGTCGACAACTCATTGAAGAAAGATAATAGAGTATTGTTGTAACAAAAAAAAAAAAGTGAAGAGGAATACCAACAATCAAAATTTGGGTTTGAAAACCATTTTCACAAAATAATTTTGGAGCCAACTTTTACAAAATTAATTTAAATTAAAATTTCAAAATTTTACTATGGAGCCAAAATAGAAGAGTTTGTAAATCTTTTAGTGCTTATTTAAGCTTCAAAATAACAATAGTCTCTAAAGTTTTTTCATGGCTTCTAGTTTTGATTTGAATATTTCAGTTCTAAATTATGAGAGTGATGTTATCTTAGATTTGAATGTAATTCCACCAGAAGAAGAAAGTTTTAACAATAGCCCTGGAAATTTTCCAATTATTCCAGGTAATATTTTCTTTTAACTACACTAATTATATTCTTAAAATTTCAATTTGGAACAAGCAGAACCTTTTTCTTTCAGCTTATAATATTATATGCATGTGTTAGATTTGAACATAATTCCAGCAGAAGAAAGTTTTAACAATGGCAATGGAGATTTCCCAATTAATCCAGGTAATATTTTCTCTTTAATTACATTAGTTATTTTTCTAAAAAAAAATTGAACGTACTGAATCTTCTTCTTTCAGTTACAATATTATCTGCATGTGTTGTGCATTATTGACTAAGTTTTTTTAATTATTTAATCATTATTTGTATATATTGATAATTTGTGGCTAGAAGTTTGTCAATTAACTCTCAGTTTTTATGTTTCTGTTTTTTTTAGTTTGAGAATAAAATTGTGTTGATTTTTTTTTCAGTTCCAATTTGTTCTCTTTAAAATTATCCTATTACACGTTTCTTATTTTTTTTTCTAAAAATATTTTGGATTTTTTCTTTTCTTTTACAGAACATGAAGATGTGTCTCATTATCAACCAAGTGTACATAAAACCAGAAAAAAAAACTGTCAAATGAGAAGAGGTGAAAGATTTTTGGTGCTTTATTAGAGAGGAGTATTGATAGAAAGTTGGCAAAAAATACAACAAAAAAATTTTCTCACCAATTTTCGGTGTCCATATGTATAGTATAAATGATTTGGAAACGAGCAAAAGAGACGGCTAATAGTGGAAGAGTTAATGTATCTCATCGGAGAACGGAGAATTGTGGTCGCAAAAGAATCTCAATTGAGCCAAATCAAGTTGCTGGTATTCCATTGTGCAAAAGAACAACTTTACGGTCGATGTATATGGCTATGGGTGTGAGTCTATCAACATTATTCAGACGAAAAAAGAAGGACTTGTTCGACGGCATACTAATAGCATCAAGCCTCATTTAAAGGAAGCCAATATGAAAGGTAGACTCCAATTTTGCATCTCTATGTTGGATAAGAATACTCTTCCTCATGAACCCAAGTTTGTTGATATGTACAATATGGTTCATATCAATGAAAAATGGTTCTATATGACGAAGAAGAACGAGAAGTATTATCTACTTCCGATTGAAGAAGAACCACATCGTATATGTCAGAGTAAAAATTATATCGGCAAAGTAATGTTTTTAGCGGCGATGGCTCGTCCAAGGTTTGACGAAGAAGGAAATGAGATATTTTCTGGAAAAATTGGAATATTTCCATTTGTTACTTGGCAGCCGGCTAAGAGACGGAGTAAAAATGGAGATGCTGGAACTTTAGAGCTAAAAGCATCAACATCTATCAAGAGAGAAGATATAAAAGCTTGTTTGATTGAAAAGGTTATTCCAGCTATTCATAAAAAATGGCCAAGGAAAGATCGAGGAAGGACTATATTTATTCAACAAGATAATGCAAGAACACATGTTGAGTGTGGGGATAAAGATTTCCAAGAAGCTGCGTCAAAAAACGGTTTTGATATTCAATTGATGTGTCAACTGCCAAACTCGCCGGATTTAAATATTTTAGATCTTAGGTTTTTTAGTGCCATCCAGTCTTTACAGTATAAGGAAAGCCCAAAAACCATAGAAGATCTTGTTTGTGCGGTTGAAGAGTCTTTTGAAAAGTTCCCGACGGAAAAGGTAAACCATATTTTTTTGACTCTTCAATCATGCATGCAAGAGATCATGAAAGTTGGAGGATCAAACAAGTATAACTTGACACATATGAAGAAATCTGTGCTGGAAAAATATGGTGTTCTTCCCATTCAAATAAGTTGTGATGCTATGTTAGTTCAAATTGTGATGAACACACTTAGTTCATGGAAATAATGAAGATGATTTGAATATTTTATTGTTTTCCTTTTTCTATTGTTTATTGGCATATGATTTTTTACAGATTATATAAACGTATATTATTTCTATATATTTATAATGTTATGATTTCTTTTTATTTTTTAGTGTTAGTAGATGTTAACTACCAATAAGATATCTTTGGTATATGTAAATAAATTACATTGACATAAAACTAAAAGAGAACATTAGAATACATTTTTTATTGATTTCAATTTATTTTATTTTTAATATTTGTTGTTTCTTCTCACATACATTTATTATTTCTTCCATATTCATAACAATATAGCATTCTTAAAAACACATAAAAAAGGAAGAAATAATAAAGCTAGAAATACTTAGGACAATTAATCTTCAATATATCTAACATAATTTCTTCCATTTCGATGTCAGGATGAAGCTCTTCAATATCATAATGAATCTTGTTCAAATCAAATTTTGAGTGAATATCTGAAGATTTGATTGTGTTTGTTAGGTTTTTTTTTTTGCAAAATTTCTGGTTTAATTTTTTTTTCTTTGTTTTTTGCTTCTTTTTCCATCTTTGCAAAGACAAAAAAAAAACTGGGCTGATAGAAAACTACAGAAACTTGTCCTTGGGTTTTATAGTAAGTTAGAAAATATTGTTTTTGGTGATTAATAAATTTTGTTGACTAAACGTTCGATTATGTATGGAGTACACTTTTTCAAAATCTTGGAAGGCAGCATTATTAAATGGAGTATTTGATTTTTGCTTTTACCTTTTAACTTTTAATTAAATGGGAGTATTACTTTTTACCTTGAACATTGAAAACAGCTAAGAGCATGATTATCGCAAAAACTGATATAGGTTTCTTAAAGCATTTTTTATAATTAAAATGGGTTAGAAATCTATATAAAAAACTCTTAGTTTTATAGTGTCCAATGGTAGAATCTCTTAGAGGTTTTTTAAAAAAAAAAATTGAAAAAGTTTCTTGATGATTTAAGAATGTCAAGAGTCATGTGCCTAATGAAAATGACGAGAGTCAAATATAGAGATCAAGGATTCTCCATGACGCAACAAAGAACCTACGAATACAAAATATCCATCACAATGAAAACAACAAAAACATGTGCAATACGTAAGACCATCCACAACGCGGTATGGACGGGTTTCATCCGTGGGGCCCAAATGAATATTTTAGGTTTTTTTTTAATTGATTAAGCCCATTAATACGATGATACCGTCTCTTTGGGATGAGTGTGATGAACCCGTATCATCGAAGTTCATCGGCCACGTGTCATTCGCGTATTGGGTGTTGATGGAGAACCATTTTAGACTTTTTTCTCTCATATCGAACCATTTTGTTCGCGACAAAAGCATTTCTTCATCCCTTCACTTCTCCGATACATTTTCATCTCATATCGATACATTTCATCTTCCCCTCCGATCGAATCTCCGGTTAATCGTCGCTTTCCCTTCGGTCGATCAGTATGGTAAGTCGTTTATATCCTTTAGAAGTCTTTTAAAATTGGGGGAAATTTGGGGTTTTCAAAATTGGGGGAAAATTTAGGGTTTTCAAAGTTGGGGAAAAATTAGGGTTCTTCGGGAAGTTTTTTTTGGGGGCTTTTAGGTTTAGGGTTTAGGGTTGTTTGCGATTCATTGTTCTTTTATTCAATCGGTTTCCCGATTTCGCGTATTAGGGTTTTAACATTTGATGGTTTGAAATTAGGGTTTCGAAAATGTTTATAAATTATGGGGCTTTCAACTGGGATTGTACTTGGCTTCTAATTCGCTTGGGGCTTTTATAAATTTTGGTTCGCTTGTATGAGTTAATCGCTTGTGTAAGTTAATCGCTTGTGTGAGTTAATCGAATTGTGTGAGTTAATCGCTGGAGTGAGTTAATCGAATTGTTGATCGCTTGTGTGAATCGCTTGTGTGAGTTGAAATGGTTCATTGGGTGTTTTCAAGTATTGAATGTTTAGGTCATATCGAATCTTTAGGTTGAAATGGTTCATTGTGTGTTTAGGAGTATCGAATGGTTCATCGTATTGTAATCGTGTTCTGGTATCGAATGATTAGGTTTAAGTAGTTACATGAGTTTAGGTTTGTTTTTCAAGTTTTGTTTTTCTCATTTGGTTCGGATATATATGTAACTCAAATGATCAAATCGTTTATTGTGGACAGAGTTTTCCAAGTTATGAGGATGGCCCGTACTGGGCGAAAACCGTAATCAAGCAGAAAAAAGAGATTGTGAGGGTTAAAAGCCCGCTCTACAAGGCAGGCCCCGTAGATGGAAAGCTGTTTTATTGGGAGGGTGAGCTGTTCGGACCAGCAGGATCGCCCTACGAAAACGGAGTCTTCAAAATCAGCATGGACTTCCCTCCGGAATACCCGTTCAAGCCACCAAAGGTATGACGCCTTTAACGGTTCAGGGTTTTGTAGTAATCGCTTGCTGAATATTTATTTTATGCAGGTCTCCTTCAGAACCAAAATCTTTCATCCTAATGTAGGAGATCGTGGTCATGTCTTCCTAAGGATGCTGACAACGGACTACTTCTCGCCTAGTCACACCATCCATAAGATGTTCATTAATCTTCATGAGATGCTGACAAATCTCGAAATAGGTGAGGGGGACTACTTTGATGAAGCCAAAGCGAAGCTATACAAAGAAGACAAAGCGGGTTTCGATGAAAAAGCACGAGAATGTACTCTAGAGCACGCTACGGTTTAGAAAAAAATACCCTCAACCTTTGGCATAAATTTGGACATCTAGAACATTACTAGTTGTATTTTCACTTTTGTTTTCTCAACAACAGAACATCTACCTTTGGTTTTCTCAATTTTCACTCTTTTCATTTTATTTTATTTAAATGTTTAAAATAGTTAAAAAAATATTATTATTTTATTCTGTTGAACCCTAAAATGGGTATCAGGGTTGGATACCCATTTTTCAATCGAGGTTCACCCAAGGTTCTTCCACATTCTTTCTCCTCCAAAAATTATAAAAAACGCTGGGA